>NC_133650.1:104167735-104767735 GCF_009905375.1 Apium graveolens
TGGCTAAGAACTAAAAGAAAACTGGATATTGTTGACAAGGAATTGAAAGATCAATTTCCCATCTACAACTCAAGCATCAAGGCCCTCTGTGGTATTTGAAAATATCAGGGTGGTGGATCCCTACAGGAATATTCATGGTGAACCTATTGTGCCCAAGGATGAGCCAATAGAATGGGAGAACATACCAATTCGTGACTTCAATCTAGCAATCCTTAGCAAGCCAAAAAGAACAAAGTCAAGAGCAGTCAAGAAAGTGAAGTTGTCACCTCTCAAATCCAAGTCTCAAGTCAAAGCTCAAGCTAAAGTCAGTAAGGGAGACTATTTGTACTTGTGTGACATCAAAGAATTTTCTGATCTAAATCTCTATCTGGATGAGCTAGATGAAGTGAGAGGAATTGATGCATACAGAAACCTACCTGAAAGGTTAGTGTTCAAGTACAAAGGAGGAAAGGAGATTCAGTGGCCTCTTCACAGGATCCTTCATGAAAGCCAAGCTGTGCTGATTAAAGTTTATTCATCCTTCAAGAAGAACTTTGGGTTCAACATTACTGCAAGAAGATTGGTATTGAAGAAGATTGAAGTACTAAGGAGTGTTAGAGCTAAAGATGCACTCCCAAAGACTCTAATCATCCCTTACACAGGGAGAAGAGTGCATCTAAGGCCCTACTGGCTGATGGAGTTCATAGATGACAAAGGTGTGAGAAGATTCTTCAAATTAGAAGACCAATTCAGCATCTCTAGCAATGAGACTCTTTTGTATATGCAAGGAAAGCTAAATCTCTCAGAATCTGATGAACTGGAATTCCACAGGCAGCTCCAAAATCAGATTGAGGAAAACAACAGAAAGCTTGGAAAGAGATCCATACTTTCAAGAAACTAGACAAATCTGCTCAGGCTAGAGGAGCATCTTGAAAAATGACTGTGAGCAAAACTTTGTACATTTTTGTTATTTAAAGCACTTTTCAGTAAAATCTATTGTCTTTTAAAGTTACATTCTTAGGGTGTTTTGTTATCATCAAGTATCTCTTAATATATGGCTACAATTCCAGTAGACATAAATTGGGGGAGATTGTTGTGTATATGTTGTGTACTTGATGATTTCATGAACAAAACACCTTAGTAGATTTTACTTAGTGAAATAATGTAGCACTCGACGGATAAGATTTATAGTCCCGACGGATGACTCATTATAGTCCTGACGGATGATGACTTATTATCCATCGAGTGAGTAGCTTATGTAATAATAAGTCTGTAGCACATTTCTGCATTCACCATAAATGAAATGAAGTCAAGTGCTAGGTTGATAAATTGTACATAGATGATGTCTTGTAATTCTGCATAAATGAAATGAAGTCAAGTGCTAGTTTGCTACCCGACGGATAACCTACAATGAAGTCGACGGATGATCAAATAGACAACCCGACGGATGATCAATAACTCGACGGATGATCATGAACCCGACGGATAAAGAATTCAAATATCTGTTGACAGTGACAACACAATCACATGTGTCGAGTGGATGTAAATGGAATGTGATAGCCTATTCAACTGGGTTTTCGAGAACAAAGAAGCATTACCATTTCCATGCTATTATGAAGATATTCAAAGGTTCTGGAATAGATTAATGTAGTAGCATTGTAATAGACTAGATAGTTTTTATTTTATTATCTTGCTTATTACTTTATAATCTTAGTAATATATAAACCAAGTAGTAGCAACTAAGACACTATCGATCTAAGCAAGAAAGCAGAGAAACATTTGTAAGCAGGATTCTTAGCATTTCTCTGTAGTCTTAGAAGTTCAATTGTTGTAAGCAGTTGTGAGCATTTTTGCACACAGAGTTCTCTCGATATATAATATATATCTCTGGTGGAATCATTCAAATCCACTAGAAAATTTTTAAAGACTCCTGTTTTTAATTACTTGTATTTTGATTCACTTAAGTTTTTATTCCGCATTGTGCTAACAAATACACTTATATTTATATTTGAGTTAGAACATTTTATTTCAAGAAAAAGTTTCAAGAATTCCATTCAACCCCCCTTCTGTAATTCCTGTCATATTGTTAAGGGACTAACAAATACTAATCTTAAATTCCTTTTAGCTCTTCCTGAAAGTTGGGACTTAAAGGCACCTACTATAAGAGACAACTATGCTCTTGATGAAACTACTCTTGATGAAATTTATGGTATGCTCAAAACTCATGAACTTGAGATGGATCAAAGAAGCAAGAGACATGGGAGAAAGTCAAGAACAGTTGCTCTTAAGGCTGAGGAAAAATCCCCCAAAGTGGTTGCCTCAAAAAAGGCAAAGGAAAGGCTCTCATCACAAAGTCTGATTCAGATTCATCAAGTTCTGATGATGATGATGAGGATTCAGAAACTGAAAGTCTATCTGAGATGGATGCTGATAAAGAGATAATGAGATTGTGTGCTCTTATGGAGAAGGGCATCACAAAAATAGCTTACATGAAATTCAGAAAGGGAAAGAAGTTTTCCAGGAAAAGTGGAAATTCTGATAAGAAGGGATTCAGAAAATCTGAAGGCAAAGCAGGAAAGTCTGACAGAGGAGATTACTCAAATGTTAAATGCTACAATTATGGTGAGAAAGGCCACATATCTCCTGATTGCAAAAAAGGAAAAGGTGACAAAGGCAAGGCACTTATCAAAAAGAAGAAAAGCTGGACAGACACTTCAGATTCTGAACATGAGGTGAACTATGCCTTGTTGGCAAATGCTGATAGCAGTTCTGAAGATGCTGAGTTAAAGGTACCTCAAACAACTTATGCTTTTCATACTGATGATATTACTGAGTTGACATCTTATCTTAAAACCATATTCATTAGCTATAGAGATCAGACTTTAACATGTGATAGGTTAACTTAGAAAGAGTTAGTTATGTTCCATCAAACTTAGAAATCTGGCTTTTAAGAAAATGAATGACTATTTAGAAAAAGAGTTACTTATGTTCCATCAAACTTAGAAAGAAAGAGATGATGCCTTTTATGTTAGAGATGAAGTGTTAAAATTGAATCAATCTCTAAAAACTGAGTTAGAAAAGGAAAGAGAGATTATCAGGACTTGGACTAACTCTGGCAGAAAACTCAGAATTTACTAAAGTAGTGGAAACTGGAAAGAGGGCTTAGGTTATGGAGATGATAAAAGTGAAACAGGAACTAAACAAATTAAGCCAATTATTGTTAAACAGACTAATAAGCCAAAGGTAAATCCTGTTAAGTTTGTAGCTAAAACTGTAAAGTATGATTTTGAAAAGATGAAAGATAATGATACAGAAGTTAAGGCAGAGTCAACTTCTAACAAATTAAAACAGGATAAACCAGCTGAAGTTAACATAGGCTTAATGACAAAGAAGCAGCTTAAGTATAAACTAAAAGAGATTAAGAATGTAAACAAGGTAAAGCCACCTAGGAAAAATAGGAATGGAAAGGAAGGTGTGAATAAAAGCAATAATTATAAGCCTGTTCCTAATTCTCCTAGAAAGAAATGCTATAACTGTGGAAACTCTAACCATCTTGCTTCTTTTTGCAGGAAGAATAAGAATATCAACTCTTTACCTCCTAATTCAGGAGTTAAGTGTCAGTCTGTTAGATTTAAACCACAAAATCCTTGTTTTCATTGTGGTAGTTTATGGCATTCCATTTATACTTGTAAGGAATATCATAGTTTATACTATGATTATTATCAAATAAAACTTTCTTTGAAGAAAGTTAGCATTATTCCTTCTAGTGTAAGTTCTGATGCAAAGTTTGATTCTGTAAATTCTGATAAGAAAAATGTTAACATAAACTTTTATGTTAAATCCGCTACAAATATTAACAAACTTAATAAGGCCAAAGGATCCAAGCAAGTCTGGGTCCTTAAAACTAATCATTAGTGGTCTTTGTGATTGCAGTGCAACAGGAAAAACATCCTAGTTCTGGACAGTGGATGTTCAGGACATATGACTGGAAATAAAGCCCTGCTATCAGACTTTGTGGAGAAAGCTGGCCCAGGAGTTTCTTATGGAGATGGCAACATGGGAAAGACTCTGGGATATAGCAATATCAATATTGGGAATGTCATCATTGAAAAAGTAGCTCTACTCTCAGGACTCAAACACAATCTGCTGTGTCTTAGTCAAATCTTTGACAGAGGTTATCATGTGAATTTCTTTGAAGAACACTGTAAAGTTGTAAGCAATTCTACAGGCAAAGTTGTTCTGAAGGGATATATGCATGGTAACATTTATGAAGCCAAGCTTTCAACAAGTTCTGATGGTTCTGCAATCTGTCTGTTAAGTAGAGCATCAATTGAAGAAAGCTGGGATTGGCACAAGAAACTCTCTCATTTAAATTTTAACAATATAAATGAACTAGTCAAGAAAGATCTTGTGAGAGGACTGCCAAAATCAGTATATGCTCCTGATGGCCTTTATGATTCATGTCAAAAGGCAAAACAAAGAAAATCTTCATTCAAGAGCAAGACTGAATCTTCAATTCTTGAGCCTTATCACCTACTACATATTGATCTATTTGGTCCAGTAAATGTCATGTCTATTGCAAAGAAGAAACATGTTATGGTTATAGTAGATGAGTTTACCAGATACACATGGGTGTATTTTTTGCACACAAAAAGAGAAACTGCATCTATCTTGATTGATCATGTCAAACAATTGGATAAATTGGTCAAAGACTCTGTGAAAATCATAAGAAGTGATAATGGCACCAAGTTCAAGAATATGATAATGGAAGAATTCTGCAAAGACCATGGAATAAAGCAGAAATTCTCTGCTCCTGGAACTCCACAACAAAATGGAGATGTTGAAAGAAAGAATAGAACTCTTGTTGAAGCTGCATGAACTATGCTTGATGAAGCAAAGTTACCAACCTACTTTTGGGTTGAAGCTGTGCAGACTGCTTGTTTTACTCAGAATGGAACACTTATCAACAAGCATGGAAAGACACCATATGAGATGGTGCAGAAAAAGAAGCCAAATCTGAAGTACTTTCATGTATTTGGATGCAAGTGTTTTGTTCTTAAGACTCATTCTGAACAGCTATCCAAATTTGATCTAAAAGCTAATGAAGGAATTTTTGTTGGATATCCACTTTTCACAAAAGCCTTCAGAGTCTACAATTTAATAACAAGGGTTGTCGTGGAATCTATTAATGTCTCTTTGGATGATAAGAAGATTACTGGACTTGAAGATTTCAATGATCATGATCAGCTGAGATTTGAGAATGATGTTTTAAATTCTGATTCTGTAAATTCTGATAGTCTAAATCCTGATGCTACAAACTCTGATGGGTTAAACTCTGATGTTATTGAAACTGTGGTGACTACGCCAAAGGAAAATGCACATGTGCAGGGGGAGCATATTGAAGATCCAACCATATCTCAAGAAGCATCAGAACCTAGAACATGCTCTTCAAGTTCTGATTCATCAAGTTTTGATGGGCCAAGTTCTGATAATTTTGGAAACTCAAATTCTGATTCATCAAGTTCTGATGGGCCAAATTCAGAAAATTTTGGAAACTCAAATTCTGAAGGATCCAACTTAGAGAGCATAATTTCAGGGGGAGCATCAGAAAATGTTGATGGAGACAGCGTGGATCATGGGGGAGCATCCAGTTCTAGAGATAACCTTCCATCTGCAAGGAAGTAGACTAAAGCACATACACCTGACTTGATTATTGGAGATCTTGAAGCAGGTATTAGAACTAGAACAGCAACAGCAAATGAATGTCTCTATCATTCTTTTCTTTCTCAGAATAAACTAAAGAAAGTGGAAGAAGCTCTTCAAGATGCTGATTGGGTACAAGTAATGCAGGAAGAGTTAAATGAATTTGAAAGAAATAAAGTCCCTAGTGCTAAGACCAAAGAATAGATTTGGTGTTGGTACAAAATGTGTGTAACAGAAACAAAACTATTAGTGATGGCATAATTATAAGAAATAAAGCAAGGCTGGTTGCAAAAGGATATTCTCAACAGGAGGGAATTGATTATGATAAAATATTTGCACCAGTTGCTAGATTGGAAGCCATAAGGATATTTTTGGCTTATGTTGCTCACAAAAAGTTTATAGTCTTTCAAATGGATGTAAAAAGTGATTTTCTTAATGGAGAATTGGAAGAAGAAGTATATGTTGAACAACCTCCAGGTTTTGTAGATTCAAAATTTCCTAATCATGTCTACAGACTTGATAAAGCACTTTATGGCCTTAAGTAAGCTCCAAGAGCATGGTATGAGACATTAGCTCAGTTTTTTCTGGAAAGTGGATTTAACAGAGGGACTATTGATAAAACTTTATTCTATCTCAACCATGGAAAGGACTTACTTTTGGTATAGATATATGTTGATGATATCATTTTTGGTTCTACAAATGACAGACTTTGTAAAAGGTTTGCCAAGCTAATGCAGTCAAGATATCAAATGAGTATGATGGGAGAACTTAGCTATTTTTTGGGCCTTCAAGTCAAACAGAATGAAGAAGGAACTTTTATTTATCAATCTAAGTACACCAGAAATTTGTTAAAGAAATTTAGAATGCAAGACTGTTCAAGTGCATCCACTCCTATGGTCACAGCAACAAAATTGGATAAGGATACTGGTACATCAATAGATATTACTGGTTACGGAGGTATGATTGGCTCACTACTCTATCTAACTGCAAGTAGACCTGATATTATGTATGTTACCTGTCTTTGTGCAAGATTTTAAGCAGATCCAAGAGAACCTCACTTAACAGATGTGAAAAGAATTTTCAAGTACCTTAAGGGTACAGCTAATCTAGGATTGTGGTATCCTAGGGAATCAGACTTTAAGCTAATAGGTTACTCAAATGCAGATTTTGTAGGGTGCAAAATTGACAGGAAAAGCACAAGTGGAAGCTGCCAATTTCTTGGAGACAGATTAGTTTCTTGGTTTAGCAAGAAACAAAAGTCAATTTCCACATCAACTATAGAGGCAGAGTACATTGCTGCAGGAAGCTGTTATGCTCAAATTCTTTGGATGAAGAATCAGTTACTGGATTATGAGTTAGAATTTTCTAAAATCCCTATTTACTGTGATAATCAAAGTGCTATTGCGATGACAGGTAATCCAGTTCAGCACTCAATGACAAAGCACATCAGTATAAGGTACCACTTCATAAGGGAGCATGTGATGGAAGGTACATTGGAATTGTACTTTGTTCCAACAGATCAACAACTAGTAGATATCTTCACAAAACCACTTTGTGAAGCTACTTTTACAAGATTGGTAAATGAACTTGGAATGGTTTCAAGTTCTTTATCTAAATCTGTTTAGTTTATGTTCTAATACTTTCTTTATATAATCTGTGCTTAAATTAAAATTTAACTAAGTGATGACTGTTGTCTGATGTGAATTTTTAAACTCTGATAGTGATATGAATATTTATGTGACTATTCAATCCAATGAGGATAACTGTGCTAGATGCTGACCTAGTAGTCTCTAATGACCTAGTAGTCTCTAATATACTAAAGATCCCATGTTTGAAGTAATTGTTTGTGTGGAAATCTTTTAACATAAGAAAATTTTGATATTGAGCTTGGTTAGGTTTACTTTGTGTATCTTATTACTAAGTCAAAAACTAGAATAATGCTTCTTATCTGTTAAGTTCTGATGTTCGTAAATCACATGGATGTACTAAGTGCTGATAAGCCTCACTTATCAAAAGAAAAAGTAAAGAAAATAAATAAATATCATGTACTCCTTTGAGATCAAGAGAAAAATGTATGTGGAAGGGAAGACCCAAGTGCATTGCTGGTATTAAGTAATATGCATTAGAAAAAGCAAAATAAAATTTTCTTGGTGACTTTTAACATTCTCTGATTACTGGAGAAATACTCTGATAATAGCATAAATTCTGATAAGCAGTCGTGACTCACTTACACTGAGAAGCCACTGTAAAAAGGAATTTCAAAAGATGCATAAAATAAGCACAAAACAGTTGAGGTGGATTCATGCATGACCTCATTCTATAGTAGACTTCAGACTGATGACAGATTTTGAGCACAGTTCTTAGTTATGCCTTATTTCTAAGATGTACTGAAGTGAATCAGACTTTACTCTTTGTCTGATATTTAGCTTAATGCCCACACTTACACTCCATATGAATGATGAAAATTACTGTGGTGATCAATGTTGTTTTAGATGAACAGTTTAAGTGTCAGTTGCATAAATTCTGAGGACAAGTTCTGATGGAAGTTCTGATGATTAAGTTTTGTTGAAACCATATCAGTATTTGTGTGAAGAATTATAGAAATAAGCATTCACTTTTTAAGCAAATGAGCCATATTCTGATTACTTTTAAATTCTGATAATAATCAAGTTCTGATGCTGACGTGGCAGTATTTATTTCGTTGATTTATTTTTAAGTCAATACTTGAACGATTATATTTTATCATAATATTGGTTTATGTGAGATAAAGACAGTAATAATCATTTGTTTAGTGGGAACAATTTTTTTTTTTGAAAAAATGCATGTGCATAGTAATCATTACTTATTTCTCGTGCCCATTAACTACTGTCTTATCTACTGCATGGCTGACAGGTGTAAAGTCTGTTCCACTTTTCAATAACTGCTGTCAAGTGGAGTGTATAAGTAAAAGAGAGAAAAGATTTTAAATCTTTTATTTACTTTTGTATTCTATACTCTCTCTCTTTTTCTTATTTTCTCATATTCTCTGACAGTTTTCTATACAGACATTTTATCAAACACCTTTCAGGCACTCTAAATTCTCACTCATTTTCAATGGCACCCAAGGATATAATCTTTAATGGAGCAAAGTTCGTCCCCAACAACTATGCTGCCATTTTCACTAAGAGTGAAGCTCCTTCGGAACTTCATTTTATTCAGGATTTCTTATCTCATAGTGAAATTGGGTTCGCTTTGACGCAGCCATCCTACTTATCTGGAACTCAAGTTTTGATGTTTTGGTGTACAGGGCTTTATGATGATGGTGGTAAGGATGGGACTCCAAGCATTGTGTTTACAGCAAGGTTGAGTATGTTGTTACTCCAGAAACAGTACGAAAAGCTCTACACCTACCTAAAAACTGTCAATTCAGTTCTGTTGTTGAGGAGCCATTGCAACAGCAAATGATGTCTAATCTTGGGTATAAATAGAGTTTGGCTAAGTTGGGTCAACTCAAACGCCCATATATTCGAAAGGAATGGAGCTTCTTCTTCGATTGCATCACAAAAACGTTTTCCAACAAGAGCTCAAATTTTGATGTCATTCTTATTCTGACACAACAAATTGGGTATACACTCTTAAACCAGTCTCATTTTGATTATGCAAAGACTGTGTTATGTTTTATTGGAGATAGAATGAAAGAGCACAGGAATGTAGTTTACTTTGCTAAGTTCTGTCAGTTAATTTATAATTACTGTACATCAGATGAACCACAACTAGCAAGTGAACTCTGTTGGATTTTAATCGCAGCGGAGGCATGGTAAAACACTTTTACACATATAAAATTCAAATAAAAGCATATAAATCATGGTAAAAACATATGGATCGATTACTAACCTTTAATATGCGATCCAAAAGCAACGATCGGAGATCCTTAGCAGCTGCTCCTCAAACGTGAAGCACTCCACCGGTATCCACCAAGAAAACGACGTTAAGGAGGAGGAGGAGGTGGAGAGAATTAGGTTTTATAAAATTTTGGGGTTAGAATAAAAATAGGGTTTATAATAGTATATTTATAGGCAAAACTTTCAGCTAAAATTTTCCCATAAATATTATTATTATTATCCCATTTATTATTCTCATTAATAATTAAAACACCTTTTAATTATTAATCCTTTTTCTAAACACTTTAGAAATAATTCTCTCTCTTGATTTAATTTCCAAAAAATTAAATCCTTAATTAATAATATTAAGAACTTTTCTTAATTAATTTATAATCAATTAAATCTCATTTAATAAATTATTAAATTTGCCAATTAATTATTTATTTCATAAATAAATAATTATTAGCCATTATTAATTAATTCCTCCACCATTAAATCATTCTCTTTTTATGGTGTGACCCTATAGGTTCAATATTAAGCCGGTAGTAGAAATAAATAATAATAAAACTATTTTATCATTATTTATATAAATTCTCTAATTTATTAAATATGATTAATTAATTAATCACATTTATTCTACATCGTGAGGGATACTTCTCAGCATATCGCGACTATCCGGATAATACGAATTCACTGCTTAGAATACCAAGAACCTATTCAGTGAATAGTTACCGTACAATAAACTCCTTCTACCTATAATTTCCCGATTAAATACAAGGCATGGATCTCGTGTCAAGCCTATCTAATTTAATCACTTGCTTACCATTTACTATGCTTAGTTCTATGCAAATTAGAAACTCCTTTCTAATTTCATTCACTCTGGCCAGAGATTCCTGAACTAGCATAAGTGGATTAGCCTTGAACATTCGCTTCCTTCACTGGAAGGGGTAGATCCTTTATTGATCATACACTATCTTCGTGTATAAATTCCTATACCCAGTAGTGCCCTAATAATTGTCCCTGGAGACTAAGAACTAAACCAAAGCATAGTTCAGTGTACACAAGATGACTATGATGACCTCAAGTCTAAGGATACTTGTACAACTATCACTATGTGAACAACTGCTGACACGTGAGTGAACTCCATCAGTTATTCAGCTGGGCGAGTCATGTTCAGTGAACTTATTCTATAATAAGCACCTACATACTAGCTATAGTGTCACCACACAAATGTCTATGAGAACAGACATCCTTCATAATGAAGCAAGCATAGTATGTATCGATCTCTGTGGATTATTAATTACTAGTTAGTAATCCTACGACCAGGAACTATTTAAGTTTAGAGTTATCGTCTTTTAGGTCTCACTATTATGATCTCATCATAATCCATAAAAAGCTTTACTCTAAACTATGGTATATCTTATTTAAACACTTAAATAGATAAAGCCCGTAATAAAAACAAAACAAGTCTTTTATTAATATCAATGAAATCAAAACAGATTACACAGGAAGTTATTCCTAAATCCTAATACATGATTGGACTTAGGACATATTCCTTTCAATCTCCCACTTGTACTAAAGCCAATCACTCTGGTATCTAATACCCATATAGTCTTTATGACGATCAAAGTGACTTTCAGAAAGTAGCTTTGTGAGTGGCTCTGCTATGTTATTATGTGTGTCAACTCTATTTCAATACAATACAAGAAATGTTACCGCGCTCTCACTAACCCTTTTGTAGACGCATGGTTCATCTACGTTTTTGATAAAACCAAACTCTTTGATTGTCTCATCAAAACGGATGTTCCATCTACGAGAAGCTTGCTTTAAACCACATATGGTTCGCAGCAGCTTACACGCTAGGTTTTCATTTCTCTTGGAAAGAAAACCATCTGGCTAATTGCCAGATATCATAGTCGTAGTAAGCAGCATTCGTAAGCAAAATCCGAACTAATTTTAACAGGGCTACAGGTAAAAGGTTTCATTAAAGTCAATCCATTGCCTTTGTTTGAATCCTTTTCCCAAAAGCCTGGCCTTAAAGGTCTCCACCTGGCCATCTGCTCTAATCATTCTTTTGTATCCCGTATACATAGATTTCATTCTGGATTTCATGGCACTATGCCATTTCTCTGAGTCAACACTACTCATAGCCTCATTATAGGTCACAGGGTCGTCATCATCAATGATCGACAACTCATTGTCATTCTCAATGACAAGTTCATATTACCTCTCAGGTTGGCGAGACACTCTCCCTGACCTACGAATGGGCTGTTCCACAGAAGGTTGTTCAGTCAGAACAGGTGTTTCCACTTGATCCGTAGTAGTTTGTGCTTCTTGAACTTCATCAAGTTCAATTTTTCTCCCACTGTTTCCTTCAAGGATAAACTCATTTTCCAAGAAGGTAGCATGTCTGGAGACAAACACCCGATGATCGGTGTAAAAATAATACCCTAAAGTCTCTTTAGGATATCCCACAAAACTACATTTTACGGATCGATATTCCAGCTTATCTGGGTCAACTTTCTTGACATAAGTTGGACATCCCCAAATCTTAACATGTTTAAGACTCGGTTTCCTTTCTTTCCATATCTCATACGGAGTTTGAGGAACAGATTTGGAAGGTACCTTATTCAGTAAATATGTTGAGGTTTCCAATGCGTAACCCCATAGGAATACTGGAAGATTTGCATAGCTCATCATGGACCGAACCATGTCTAACAGAGTTCGATTTCTCCTTTCAGATACCAATCTGGAGGCGTCCACTGAGAGACTATACCATTTACTTTGAGATAATCCAGAAACTCTCCATTCAAGTATTCACCACCTCGATCTAATCGAAGAATTATAATACTATGTTTGGTTTGTTTCTCCACTTCATACTTATACTCTTTGAACTTTTCAAAGGCTTAAGACTTGGGTTTCATCAAACACATATCCGAATCTAGATCTATCATCTATGAAAGTAATGAAGTATGAAAATCCACCCATGGCTTGCGTAGACATTGGTCCACATACATCTGTGTGTACCATTCCTAGCAAATTTGCAGCCCTCTCTCCATGTCTACTAAATGGAGACTATAGTGCCACTATAAAGTGAGATTTTCATCATCCCTTTTCTTTTATTAGTTTGTTCAATCTGAAATAAATCATGTCACATACATACAGACCATTATTTAAAGTACCACGTCCATAAAGAATATTATCTCTAAGAATAGAACATTCATTATTCTCAATAATAAATGAAAATCCAACCAAGTCTAACATGGGAATAATATTCCTCACAATCGAGGGAACAAAATAACAATTATTTAAAACAATAGTCTTGCCCGTAGGCATATGTAAATGAAATGATTCTACATCTACAGCAGCAACTCTTGCTCCATTTCCCATCAGTAGAATCACCTCCTCTTCTTCAAGAGTCCTACTTCTCCTTAGTCCATGCAACAAATTGCAGATTTGAGAACTACAGGAGGTATCTAATACCCAAGTAGAAATTTGATTTAATGACATATTCACTTCTATCATGAACATACCTGAATCAGAAGCGGTAGTCTCACTACCCTTCTTCTTTTTCAATTCTGCAAGGTAAACCTTGCAGTTCCTCTTCCAGTGCCCCACCTTGTTACAGTGAAAGCAAACAACTTTGCTCTTGGGGTCTTCAGCTTTTGGTGGAACCGGCGTTTCCGCACCTACTTTCTTCTTCTTGGAAGGGTTCCTCTTCCTTTTCTTAGGATTGGAACCTTCACCAATTAGAAGAACAGAACTCTTCTTTGGGGAATATTTGATTCTGCAGTCTTCAACATGTTGTGGAGTTCAGGCAGGCTGACATCCAACTTATTCATGTGAAAGTTCACAACAAACTGCGAGAACGAACTCGGAAGCGATTGCAAGACCAGGTCTTGGCTCAGCTCCCCATCCATGGCAAAACCAAGTTGTCCAAGACGTTTAATCAAATTGATCATCTTAAGTACATGGTCATTCACAGATGATCCCTCAGACATCCTACAACCGAACAGCTCCTTCGATATCTCATATCGAGTTGTCCTCCCTGCCACATCATACAACTCTTGTAGATGCATGAGGATAGTGTGAGCATCCATATGCTCATGTTGCTTATGTAGCTCAATGTTCATGGAAGCTAGCATGATGCATTGAGCAACATTTGCATCATCTACCCACTTACGATACACAACATGTTCATCATTATGTGCATCACTAGCAGGTTCAGTAGGCTTAGGTGAGTCAATCACGTATTCCAGCTTCTCAATCCTGAGAACAATTCTCAAGTTTCAAAGCCAGTCAGCATAATTAGGACTAGTCAATTTATGAGCATCCAGTATGCTCCTGAGTGATAGTGCAGAAGACATAATGTATATTGTAAATCTGTAAATGATAAACACATAATAACACTTAGCAAATATTCAATTTCATTTTAAAACACTATATGAATCGGGTCTTTATTCATAAGTGGCTCCCACTAGTTTACCTAATTTATTCAACCCCCTACGTGAAAAATTAAGCATTCATAATGCTAGTGGGAATAGGGATCATACATTCCATTACACAACCCCGGCTGTGGCACGAAACGCCATGTAATGTTCAATAGGCAGACAACTTTTGTCAATTACATCTTATGTTATTCCCTAATCAAACTTTAGCCTCTTGAATAATTGAGTCTCGGCTGTGGCACGATAAACTCAATATTCTAAGTCATGTCTAACCCAACATTCCATACAGTTGAATCAGTCCCCAAAGGCCCATGGCTGTGGCACGTACCGACCTTTAGATTCTTATTCAATGTACACATCTCTATGTAATAGACAAGTATTTCTTATTTCGAAATCAAAGCCCTCGGCTGTAGCACGAACAGACAATGATTTAAAAATAAGAACTACTTTTCTATCATGTTGGAAGGCTATGACCGACACAAGCCCGTTGTGTCATTGGCCAATTACTACTTGATATTATTTAATTTTAGAGGGATTATATTACGTTACAATCATAATTATATTATAAAGAGATTCATCCTTTTAAATTAAATATTTTAAATCAATAATCAATAATCAGATGATTCCCAGATCGGGTGGAGTATTGTCAAGAGGCGTCACTTAATAACCCTTTCTTACAGATAGAAATCTGTTGTTGACAGAATCATCCTTTCTCTCAATATTGAAAATTCATATTCAATTATGTGTTTCATAAACACAAGAATCTCATGATTGTATTCATAATATTATTATTAAGGTTATGAAACAATTTCACTATTCTAGGTTGTCTAACAAACGCCTTATGTTCATTTAAGTTCACCTAAATCTATCATCGCATGTTAAACTAAGCATATATCACATATATCAACATGAATAAACATCAAGGTAGGCATGTTACATCATCTAGCATATTGGTCTAAGTATTATACATCTCTATGTATCACATGAAGCATTTAAAAGTAATTAAAACAGTTAAAAACAGCTTTAAAACACTTTTGTTAGCTATTAACAGTTCGAAACAATTTCATAAAATATCATACAATATACCATTAGACACGTCTCGAAAAGACGAATCCAACGGCACCAAAATCGCCCAATTCTGAGCTGCCACGCGCCCGCACGCGCCGAAAGAAGGTCTCCCACGCGCGCACACGCGCCTGACAGCGCGTGTCTGACTTTCCTCCACGCGCCACACGCGCTCCACGCGCCCTAACCCCTATGCCGACGTCAGCATGACGTCATCTGATGACGTCAGCATGACGTCAGCACGACGTCTTCAGCACGTGTCTACCACGCGCCGCGCGTGGCACGCCAGCGCGTGAGCCCCACGCGTGCGTGGTCGACGCGCGGTCCTTCGTTCTGTTTTTAGCAGTCGCCGCCTGTTCCTTTTTTTTTTTTCTCGAACGCCGTGCTCAACAACAACATCAGTGCTTGTCTGTCTTCTTTCTTTCCGTGCATTCACAGATTATGCAACAGCAGATATATAGCAGATATATATATATATACAACTGAATATACATATATATATACTTATTTAATTACGAATTTAATTATAAGAAATTCAAAAATTCATAATAAAAAATCTATACATCATAAAATTATGAAAAAAAATATCCAGACGATCTACAACACTTGTAGAACCCAGATCAACATTCAAAATTATTATGAGAAACGATTTCTCATCAGACAAAATTAAACCATGATATAACTTGTAAAAATCATAATTAATTCATACAAGCACATAAAATTCTGAAATTTTTACCACAGATCTATATGCATACAACCTAAGCTCTGATACCAATGTTGGATTTTAATCGCAGCGGAGGCATGATAAAACACTTTTACATATATAAAATCCAAATAAAAGCATATAAATCGTGGTAAAAATATATGGATCGATTACTAACCTTTAATATGCGATCCAAAAGCAACGATCGGAGATCCTTAGCAGCTGCTCCTCAAACGTGAAGCACTCCACCGGTATCCACCAAGAAAATGACGTTAAGGAGGAGGAGGAGGAGGTGGAGAGAATTAGGTTTTATAAAATTTTGGGGTTAGAATAAAAATAGGGTTTATAATAGTATATTTATAGGCAAAATTTCCAGCTGAAATTTTCCCATAAATATTATTATTATTATCCCATTTATTATTCTCATTAATAATTAAAACACCTTTTAATTATTAATCCTTTTTCTAAACACTTTAGAAATAATTCTCTCTCTTGATTTAATTTCCAAAAAATTAAATCCTTAATTAATAATATTAAGAACTTTTCTTAATTAATTTATAATCAATTAAATCTCATTTAATCAATTATTAAATTTGCCAATTAATTATTTATTTCATAAATAAATAATTATTAGCCATTATTAATTAATTCCTCCACCATTAAATCATTCTCTTTTTATGGTGTGACCCTGTAGGTTCAATATTAAGCCGGTAGTAGAAATAAATAATAATAAAACTATTTTATCATTATTTATATAAATTCTCTAATTTATTAAATATGATTAATTAATTAATCACATTTATTCTACATCGTGAGGGATACTTCTCAGCATATCGCGACTATCCGGATAATACGAATTCACTGCTTAGAATACCAAGAACCTATTCAGTGAATAGTTACCGTACAATAAACTCCTTCTACCCTACAATGTCCCGATTAAATACAAGGCATGGATCTCGTGTCAAGCCTATCTAATTTAATCACTTGCTTACCATTTACTATGCTTAGTTCTATGCAAATTAGAAACTCCTTTCTAATTTCATTCACTCTGGCCAGAGATTCCTGAACTAGCATAAGTGGATCAGCCTTGAACATTCGCTTCCTTCACTGAAAGGGGTAGATCCTTTATTGATCATACACTATCTTCGTGTACAAATTCCTATACCCAGTAGAGCCCTAATAATTGTCCCTGGAGACTAAGAACTAAACCAAAGCATAGTTCAGTGTACACAAGATGAATATGATGACCTCAAGTCTAAGGATACTTGTACAACTATCACTATGTGAACAACTGCTGACACGTGAGTGAACTCCATTAGTTGTTCAGCTGGGCGAGTCATGTTCAGTGAACTTATTCTATAATAAGCACCTACATACTAGCTATAGTGTCACCACACAAATGTCTATGAGAACAGACATCCTTCATAATGAAGCAAGCATAGTATGTACCGATCTCTGCGGATTATTAATTACCAGTTAGTAATCCTACGACCAGGAACTATTTAAGTTTAGAGTTATCATCTTTTAGGTCTCACTATTATGATCTCATCATAATCCATAAAAAGCTTTACTCTAAACTATGGTATATCTTATTTAAACACTTAAATAGATAAAGCCCGTAATAAAAACAAAACAAGTCTTTTATTAATATCAATGAAATCAAAACAGATTACACAGGAAGTTATTCCTAAATCCTAATATATGATTGGACTTAGGACATATTGCTTTCAAACTCATAGAACCTTTTAGGTTAGGAAAAAGGGCTTTTACTGATGTTTTAACTGCTGACAATAAGAAGGGAGTTTTGAGACCCCTTAGAATTCCTTTATCAGTAAAGCAAGCCCTTGTAAATGCTGATTATGAAACCTATTCATTGCTATATCCTGATGTCCAACCCACCAACACACAACAGCCATCAGAACCAACCACCACCCAAACACAGCAACCACAAACATCAGCACATACCAATCAACCATCAACACCTACAGTGAAGCCTTCTTATTCTAGAGCAAAGAGGACAAAGACTGTACCTCAGACACAACAAAAGAGAAGGAAGATGATTCTGAGAGATGAATCTGATGATGAGGCACAGGTTCAACCATCAAAACCTGTTGCTGAAGCAGCTGAGGAAGTGTCTCCTCAGAAAACAAAGGAAACTGGGAGTTTTAGGCCCCTCAAAAGGCTTAGAAAGATAAATTCTGATGACAAAGCTCCCAAAGTCTCTCCACCCTTGAAGAGATTGAAGAAACAAAGAGCTAATATGGATATAGCTGAGTCAGATTCAGAGGATGTGAAAGCAGCAGCTAAGGAAGGGGATCAGGAATCTATGATCCCAAAGGAGCCAATTGTGATTGAATCCCTTCCATCTACACAACCAGAATTTGCTGAAGCCACTGAATCTACACCTCCACTTTCGCCAATTCAAGCTGAAGAAACTGCTCAAGATAGAGTGCCTACACCTTCTATGTCTCCACTTAATGATCCATTACATACAGATGCACCAGGTACAAGTACTGAAGTTGATATCCACAATCTAAATGTACCTGCAGTTCTGTACTTGGAAGCTCCAACCATTTCTCAATACACTCCACCAGCAACTCCACCGCTAGATGCTGATGTCAATGTAGATGAATCTTCTATTGCTTCACATACAGTAATTCTATCACAAGATGCTGATACTGAAGATTCTGCAAGTTCTGTTGAATTAAATGTTGATAACACTGGTGAAGTTGCTACAAATGTAAATGTTGATGCAGCTGGTCCTTTAGGACATGCACCTCTACAAACAGTTAATAAAGCTGATTTGATTAAAAAGTTTGTGAGAGAGGATGCACCAGTACCTTGGAGTGAAACTAACAGAGGAAGGGGATGGATCAAGGAGTGGAACAAAGTTGATTTTGTTCCTACTGCAAATATTCTTGCTGAGCACCTGGCTAAAGCTGATGAGATGCTGATGAATGATGACTTCAAAGTACAACTCAGAGTTACTGTATTGAGTACCAGGAACCTTCAAGGTCAACACTCAATAACTCAAGCCAAGGTTAAAAAAATTCAAGAAACACTGATTCAGCAAGACATGAATGTCAAATTGGAAAAGAACAGGTTTTTTAAGCCAGCCTTTGACCGTATTGGGTATATAGAAAAGACTCAAGAAAAGCAGCAAGCTCAACTATCTGATATTTTGAAGAATCAAGCTGCTCAACAAGACCAACTCAATGAAATTCAAACTCTGTGGAATTGCTTGTCTCCCTGCTTCTACCGGATGATGCCAAAAAGGTGGAGAAAGTGATTAAGTCCAAATGCAAATCTGATCAACCACTGAAGGGTAAGGATGATGATAATGAAGACCAGGGAAACTCTAAAAGGAGTAGAGGTCTAAGTCAAGGCAGGGGATCTTTATCAAGGGAAGCCAGAACTACAAGTCAAAGAACAAGTTCTGATACTGGTAAAAGGATGAGTCCTGATGAACAAACTCTGAAACCTGATGAAGAGATCTCCAAAAGGCTGTTCCTAAAGGACAATCCAGGCATGGATATTGACAGTCTGAAGGAAGAAGAGATTAGACTGAAAGCTAATAATGACAAATCTAAGTCAAAGTCTAAAGCTCAAGTCACAATAAAGAAACCACATAAGCCTAAGGGCATTGTGATCAAAGAGAGGACAAATTCTGAAGCATCTAAGGCCAAGTCCAAATCACAGGTGGAAGTTGATCCTAGATTCAAGGGTAAGGCAAAAGTTGATGAACCTGTAAAGATATATATGCTAACCATGGATCTGGAAGCAAAATCTGATGAAGATACTAGTCTGATTTTGAAGAAGGAGAAGAATATTCAAACAACCTCTGACAGAGCTCATGTTGTTCAAGATCGGGACTTAGTAAATTCTGATATTATAATAAAGCAAGTAACCTCTGATAGAGCTCAAGTTGTCTTGACATCAGAAGAAAAGGAAACCTTCGACATTGCCCATGTTAAACCTTCAAAAATTCCACTACCTGGGTTTACTAAAGCTCAACAATCTGCTCAACCTATGAAGACTTCAACAAATGTTTTTAAGGGTAGATTGCTCCAAGAGAAGGAAGGTAGAGATAAAACAGGACTGGGTAATGCTGATGAGAAGAGAGTAAACAACTATACCTTAGATCATACATCTCTTTCTGAGCCAGGAGTAGGGACAACTTCATAAAGACTAAATCAATTGGAGTCTGTACAGATGGTTTACAATTCCAAGCTGAAAGAAGACATAATGCTTTATTTTATGATAGATGGGAGAGTATTCCAGATAAGAAAGAATACAATTCAGTTGAAGTATTATGAAGAACTGCAACATGTTTTATTTCTACTTCAAGTGAAGAACAGGTCAACAGATGGTGCTGCCAGTTACTTAAAATCTGATATTCAAAGGCAGAAGAAACTTTACTCTATAAAGTCTGACAGACCATACTGTCCAAAGTACAGAGCTCACAATGGTGAATTAGTTGAGATGAAGCCTAATACCGCCAAGATCACTACATTTCTTGGTATTAAGGGTGTTGAATTTAATCTGGAGTCTGACAAAGCTTATCTGATCAGATTGGATCAAGAAATAAGGAAAGCAAAGATTAATTATCTCGGGGCTGCTATCTTTTAGACAGGGGAAGATACAATTGAACTTAAAGATGCTAAAAGGAGGATGATAAATGAACTTGAATATGCTGAGAGAATTCTTTTGAAGAACTATCTCAGAACAACTCCTGACATTCAAGAGATCACAAACTGAAGCCAAGTCAAGAACTACAACTGTTAAGTTTTGAAGAATATACAGGCTAAAGCTGATATCAGACTTTAAGGATGGTAAAAGCTACAAGGATTGTGAGTTATAGTTATCTAGTCAAATTCTCATATGCATTTGTACTTAATATTTTTGACATCATCAAATATCTATTGAACTTGTATATTATGCTAATTTACAAGTTGGGGGAGATTGTTAGATATATTTGTGATGTCATGTCTAATAATGATTTGTGTTTAGTTTTCAGATCTTGACTGATAGGACAAATCAGGACTTAACTGGAAATCAATAGTTATACTGAAGTTAGAACTTAAGATATCAGAACTTAAGTTATTAGAACTTAAGATATCAGAAGATAATCATCAGGAGATAATATCAGGACTTAAGAAGACTTTCAGATAAGGAAGACGACTGATTGAAGGAAAAGAAGATTGAGTCTAGCACAAGAAGGGATATGCATGGAGAAGAATTCTATGAAGAATAGAAGAATTGGAGGAAAAGATAACTAATTGATATATTTTAGGATGCAGACTTATATTCGATATCAATTAGAAGATTATCTTGTAACTGTGTGGTATATAAACACAACATAGGGTTTACATTAGATGTGTTATCTTAATCGAGAATAGTATTCATTGTAACCCTAGAAGCTCTCATGATATTTGTTCATCACTGAGAGAGAACGATTCCATTGTAATACTATTTTATTAATAAGATTATTTTGTGTTTCATACTTGTGTTCTTAATTTGATTTGATTGTAGTATACACTGTATTCAACCCTCTTCTACAATGTGTGTGACCTAACACAATAGTGATTAATCCCTTCTGGAGTTTTTCATGAACGAGATGACAATCAATGTCGATATGTTTTGTTCGTTCTTGAAAGACAGGATTGGCAGTAATATTACATAGCAGAACGATTATCACAGAATAAATGAACAGGCTGCATATTTGAACACCCCAATTCCTGAAACAAATTTAATAGCCATGTAATCTCACAATAGACATCAGCTAAAGCCCTGTACTCGGCTTCGGCAGAGGATCGAGAAACTGTTGTCTGCTTTTTAGATTTCCAGGACAGTAAGGAAGACCCCATGGTAACACAATATCCAGTGAGATATTGACGGGAAAGAGGACAACCTCCCCAATCAGCATCTGCATAAGCTGTGAGTTGAAGAGGACTAGAAACAGAAAGAAGAAGGCCTTGCCCCAGAGTGTGCTTGAGATAGCAAACTACATGAAAGGAAGCATCCAAATGACATTATCGAGGAGAAGACATAAATTGAGATAGAATATGAACCGTATAAGCGAGATCTGGACGAGTAATTGTTAAGTAAAGAAGATGACCAACAAGCCTTCGATAAGGACCAGGATTAAACAGAAACGGTGAAGTATTATTACTTAACAATGTATGATTTTGCTCAATGGGAATAGTACCAAGCCTGGCATGTTCGAAACCAGCATTCTTGATTATGTCAAGCGTATATTTATGCTGATTAAGATAAATGCCCTTATCTGAATGAGAAGCTTCAATGCCAAGAAAGTACTTAACTGGACCCGGATCTTTCAATTTGAAATGACTGGACAAATGAGTCTTGAACAGAGAAATTGTATGTTGATCATTACCAACCACCAGAATGTCGTCAACAAAAACAAGAACTACCACAAAACTGGAGGATGTCAAAATGAACAAGCTATGGTCTGAGGTGGCCTGTTTGAATCCATATGGAAGTAACATGGACTTGAACTTAATAAACCATTTCCGAGGAGACTGCTTCAACCCATATAAAGACTTAACCAGTTTACAAACAAGTGGAATTGTAGACGAGTATGAAGCAAATTCAGAAGGCAAACAGTAACCTTGAGGAATAGATGTTGCCCGGTAGTAATACAATTGTTTAAGGGGGGTTGGATACAATTGTATAGATGTTTCGAACAAGTATAAAAATATAACAGTTCTTTATATTTCTGATAAAAATTGTTACAAACTCTCTCAAGAAATACTGATATTCTTGAGAGCTGCTAGGTCGTAAAATACTCGAGTTAATCACTATGTGATGACCTAAATTGTGTTTATATATTACACAGATGCTACAAATCAATCTAAGATATACATCATCAAATACTAACAGAAAACGATACATATCTTTAACTAAATACATAAAGTCCTATCACTCAGAATGTAACAGATATACATCCCTCAAAATAAGGAATAAAAGTAATATTCATAACAGACTGCCTTCAGATGCTGATGACATATAAATACTGATGATGCATCAAATCCTAACGACACATCAAATATTGATGACATCTAAACACAGTCAGATCATGAGCTTCTTCTGATCATTGAGAATCAGCACGTAACAATCTCCCCCAATTTATGTTTAATGTAATGAAGCACAAATTCCATTCTCAATGATGACAAAACCAATTACAAAATGTACAAGGAGTAAAGCTTACTTCAGTATCCTAAGATAATTGACAGTTTTTTCCAGAAAGCTGTTCAACCTTTCTTCCTCCTTATCTTGGAGGACTTTAACAAGCTTTTTCTTCAACTCTCTTTTCTCTTCAATATCTTCTCCAAGCTGCTAGATGGTTTATCTTTGTTTAGAAATCGAGCTTTTAGTTATTTCAAGATCACAAATCAGCATAAAGCTTAAACTAACATCTTCATGATCAGGACTAAAAGATAACCGATGATTGTTGAGAAAAACTTTTAGAACTGTAGCTCCCTTTTACATCTTCATTTCTTGACCATTATGAGTTCTGTACATAGGGACATAATCACCATTGTATTTGTCATCCTTGGTCATGACTCTTCTTTTGATAACTTCAAGTATCATAGAAGACCAATTTCTGGTGACACTGTCTTCAACTCTAAGAAGATAGTAAATGAATTTCAATTTTGTCACAGTCTTCATCAAGAATCGCTGCAACGTAAAACTCCTTACTTTCCCATCTCTCAAAAAGTACAGAATCTCCTCTCTGACATCATCAAGATTTAATGTTCTATATACAATCTTTACAGCTTCAACCTTCTCAAGATGTGAAGGAGTAACTATTTCACCAAGATTGTCAGTTAGAATATTTGTGTCCAGTAAATCAGACCTCAGAGTTTCCATTCCAGAATGACCAATACCTCATCTGGTTCGAGTTTTGATAAGCTTTAGCTTTTCATTATGTTCCACCCAAGAAGGTTTCTTGATGTACTTGTCAACATCTTCCTGTTCTGAAATAGGATCCCTTAGTCCCGCTGACACAAATTCAATATGCTTGAACCCTTTAGGATAATTGAATGAATAAACATCTTTCCATCTTTTATCCTTCTTAATGAGAGGATCATAACTTGTAGATAAATTATAAATCTTTCCTTTTGTTTTATGCCATATCTCTCTCCTTGAATTTAGAATTCTCTGCACATAGTCATTGCATGCTTGATCAGCCCTTCTATCAATTCTTTCTTGTCCATCAACCTCTGAATTGTGAGAATTAACTATTGTAGTAAGAACCAACCGATTCAATCCTTTGACCACCTTTTCATCAGTGTCAAAATCAGCTATCATATTTTTAGTATCAGGATTTGTTTTATCCCCGGGACTTGTGTATGCCTCAAGAGATACATTTTCATTAGTTATATCAACTTGAGCAATGTCAGCAGTTGATTTTTTCTTCCTTTGAACAATCATCTCTTCAGTATCCTGAACTTCTTCTGCTAATTCATGTCCTTGTACAGGAACATAACCTTCTCTGGATAGGAAATTTAGAAATGCAGAATCAATTGCAAGCATTTGACTTGGTTTAGAAATCCTTCCTCTTCCTCTTCTTCCTCAAGCTCTTGTAGATCTTCCACCTCTTTTTCCTCTACCTGTAGAGATGTTGGCTTCAGCTTCAATTTGAGCCATTAACTTATTTTGTTGCATAATTGCTTCTTTAGTTGTTAGATTAGAAAATTCTTCAGTTATCAATCCAAGAGCACTCCTAGCATTCTTTTGCTCAGACCTTTTATCTTTGTAGTACAGAATAATCTCTTCACTTGTTTCCTTGTGTCTGTAAGGAAAGAATAACCCTTTAGCATTTGCTAAGTTAAAGATTGTAACATCACCGGTAGTCTTGTGCTTAGCTTCATGAGCACCAGTAGACTTTCCTTGTCCTGAAGAGACAGATCTTTTAGAATGTTGAGGTTGTTGAGAAGTAGGAACAATTGAAACATTTGCAACCGGATTTTTATCGCCATCGCCATCAGTATCTTAATCTTTCAACTGAATAGAGTCAGGTGTACATTTTGTGACAGCTATATTCTCCCCCTTTTTGGCATCAGTATTTGAAAGAAGAGAAAACATAGCATCCAGTTTATCAGCCATAGAAGATACTTTATCTTCCAAGGAAGAAAATTGAGAATCCATGCTTTGTTGAGATTGAACCACAGCGTTAACAGCATTTTTCACACTTTTGAGGTCAACTGAAGAAAGTGGATTAATTATGAATGCATCAATCTTGTTCTTTAAATTAGAATGAGATTTCTTCATATCTGCAAGTTCAGAATAAATTCCTTTCACATAAATGATAGACACCTTCAGATGTAATTTCAGATCAAGATTTTGAAGTTCATCATAGGCCCTGTAAACATGTTACATACCAACAGCAGAGGAGATAGAAGTATGTGCATCTCTCCATGCAAAATCCCATTCACTCTTTTGAAAATGCTCAGCATCAGCATTGTAAAAAGAAGGATCTGTATTGAAATGTAAAGAAGAACCAACATTGGATTTCTTAGATGCATCAATAGCAGTCTTAAGCTGAGCTTTGTCAGAATCATCATGATCACTATCATCATCAGAATCAGAACTAGACAGACCCTCAGAAGAATTTGCATAGCTAGGCAGAATTGTTTTGCCTTTATGAGGATCCTTAGCAATAGGTGTCTATTCCTGTTGAGATCCTGAAATATAAACAAGGTAACACCTAAATCTCTCTTTCTTTTCAAGTGATCTCATCACTTCTCACACAATATATTACTTTTGAGAGTAATATTTTTCTTACAGAAGAAATTTTATAAGTAAAGAAACACTTATAAAATTCTTTTCTCAAAGCTACCTCTCCTTTTGCCAGTACAGGAGACTGCCACTTAAAAATTTAATTTTCTCTCATAGTATTTTCACACAGTCTCACAGAAAAGCATAGTCACACATTTTGCAAAGATATAAGAGATGGTTGAGAGGAGTAGTATGATTGTCATATAAATAGAGGTAACCTCAAACAAGAGACTATTTATAATCATACAAAGATGAGGAAAAACAGAAGAAAAAAAGCAATACCTAAAGGTGAGTCCTCAAGTGGAAGTGATGATAGTGGAGGAACAAACAAAACATCAGTAACAGCATCAATATTTGTTGTAGCATCAGGATTTGACTTGTCAGGAGAATGAATTAGGCCAGCATCAGTACTTTGAACTGATGGTTCTTGTGGGGGTCTGAGGAATATGAGCTGCTTCAACAAGTTTTGGTGAAGGTTCTTGTGTACTCTCCTCAAACATAAGATCATTAATAATTGCATCCACCTTTGACAGGTCATCCTGATGGGATTTCTTTTCACTCAGTAGTCGCTCAGAATCAGCAAGAAGATCACTTTGAGCAAAATCAACAATTATTTATGCAGCCTCTTGGTGTGCATCTTCCCTTTGAGAAGATGGTTCTTGTGTGACTTAGGTTCGTGTGGACTGACATCCATAGCAGAGCACCGAGCCTTTTTCTTCTTTCTGATATACCTAACCACTTATTCAGCTTTTCTTTTCAACTTGCTCTTGTCAGCTGTCTTGGGCACAGCGGTTTCTTTGATCACTGGAATCTTTTTTATCAGAGCACTAGCATCAGTAGTTGGCTCATTGGTTCCAGTTGTGTCAACAGAGTCATCAGGAATTGCAACTGCTGATTTTTTTATCTTCATCCTTGACCCAATGGGCATCTGATCATCAGAGTTAGAATCATCTTGCATGATCATCCTTCTTTTTCGTATCGGAAAACATTCTTCTTTCTTCTCACTCTCACTCAGTAAGGCCTGTTGAGCTCTCTGTTCAGATTTAACATATTTCTTAACCATCCTTTTATTTGGTACAATTGATGCCTTTTGGGAGACACCAGAGGAGGCTAATTTAGGAGCTGGATTATAGTTCTGTTTAGGAGAAAGAATGCTTAGGTTAGAAACAAGATGGGTATTGTCTTGTTCCACAGCATCTAGAAATATTACAGAGGTACCAGCATCAGGATTTGCAGGCACTTGTGAAGGAGTAGGTCTATTTCTCAACAGAAATTGCATGACCTCCGTAGACAGGAAAGGAGGTCCTGAAAAATTATTCTTTTCATCTCTTTTAATGTGATCAGTGATAGCCTTCTCATAAATTTGAAACACAGGAAGCAATTCATCATTATCAAATGCAGCATTAGGGCATAGAAAATTGAAAAACAGTTGAAGAAATCTAGTATACCTTATTACTCCTGATGTATATGTTATCCTAGAAATTATGAATTGAAGTATAGTATTACCATAGTCAAAATTACCAGAGTAAAGGAGAGAGTACCCAATTTTCAGATAAGTAGATGGAAGAGCATCAAAATTTGTTGTTTTATTTAAGAAACACCTGTTGATGCAGTCAAAGAAGAAATTTTATTCTCTTTTCAATTTTATCCTTGTCAACTTGTCCATTTGCCAATGGTTGTGATTTCACCTTTATAGCTCAGAGTTCTGAGCATATCAAACAGCTGCTCAGTTGCATAATTATCAGGAGCACCGTCACAAGCAGGCAATCTCAATGCTTAAACCAGGACATCAGCATCAACCTCATACCTGCGTCCCTTATATTCAAAAGAGAAAGAAGTGTATATTTTATTACCTAGAGTTGTATTTTATACCTGCATTACAACCATGTATGACACCTTAGTAGGATTTGAGAGAGCATACCCAATTGGACATTGGAGTAAGAAATCATGTATATAATGAAAAGACTGTGGAAACTACTGATATGTAAGCAGAGCTAAATAATTATTTGTGCCAAAGGTGTTTCCATGAATGATAGTGGTTTGACTGAAGAAAGGTGAAACCTCAGAATATGACATGACGTTCGTAGGAGTTGAGGAATAATATACGTGAGATGTGGATAGTGAGGCTGTGTGTATGATGATTTGTGTCACAAAAGTTCTTGTGCATATATAAGTTTGCAAAGCTGAGTTATATGTAACACACACGAAGAAGGAAGTTTAGTGAATTAGACTTATGACAGATGGTAATTACTGAAGAATAGGATTTAAAAGTGGAGTAAAGTACGGATTAGAACCAAAATACGCACAGCTCTTTCAAGAAATTACTATATGAATTTGTTCAACAGATAATCCAGTATTAAACAATAATTGAATAAGAAATTCAATTTTCAGCACTAAACAATTCAGAAATCATTTTTCAATAATATTCTAAATTAAAACATCCTGACCTATCGTCAGTATTTGGAACCTCTTATCTGCAGGATTTGACAAAGTCAGGATTTGGCGATTCAAATTCATCAGTATTTGTCAAAACAACCAAAATTTATTAGAAAACCATAATTTTAATATCAAAAAGCATCAAAAGATACATGTTAAGTGTATTATTTAGAGATTAACAGGCTACAACTAAGAACAAGCACATGCACATGCACACATAACTTAGAAACATAGATTAGGTCCTGTAAACAAAACAAACAAAATTTCAGTAATAGTCCAAAAATGGTATTATCTACATAAATTTGAACTAAAAGCAGATCTTTACCTTGATTCATATAAAATAAAGTTTTACCTATTATACCTCTTTTGAATCCACTTTCAAGCAGAAACTGAGCAAGGGTCTCATACCATGCTCTAGGTGCTTGCTCTAGTCCATAGAGTGCTTTGTCAAGTCTATAAACATAGTCAGGATGTTTAAGATCCATAAAGCCTGGTGGCTGTTCAACATAGACTTCTTCTTCAAGTTCTTCATTGAGAAATGCACTCTTTACATCCATCTGAAAAACTTTGAACTTCTTGTGTGTAGCATATGCCAAGAAAATTCTGATTACTTCCAGACTAGCAACAGGAGCAAAAGTTTAATCATAGTCAATTACTTCCTGTTGGAAATACCCTTTAGCCACCAATCTTGCCTTGTTTCTGACAATGGTTCCATCAGAATCAGTCTTATTTCTGAAGACCCACTTTGTGCCTATAATTGACCTGTTTTTGGGTATAGGCACCAGCTTCCAAACTTCATTTCTTTCAAACTCATTCAACTCTTCTTGCATAGCTATGACCCAATCTGCATCTTTAAATGTATCTACCACTTTCTTTGGCTCATCTTTTGAAAGCAGATGTGATACAAACATTCATTTTGAGTTGCACTCTTTGTCTTCATCGGGATTTTTAATGATCAGATTAGGAGTGTTAGGTCCCGAATTATCGTAGAAGGGGGGGGGGTTGAATACGATAATCACTAAATTAAAAATTCTTTCGAATCTTTAGCGGATAAAATATTTAGTGCTCAGTTAGTGGTTTTGTGTTCTTGAGAGGAATAGTATTTGGAACGATAAAAACAAGAAACACAAGATATTTGGGGAAGTATATATTCGTATATAAATCCTCGAGAGGTGTTGCTACACTCCGATAAATAAATTAACCGGCTACAATCTAAGAACAACAAAGTTCATAGCTTCTACAAAAATTTACAAATCAAATCATATACAATGATCTAGCTTTTGTTTGTCTAAGGATTTATTTACCGGGTAACAATTATAATGCTCCTATGAATATACAAGAGTTAAATCGGGCATTATAACGTTACTCCGGTGAGAAGTTAAACGGATAAACAAGAAGCTTGAACTTCTCTGTAAATCATTGCTGCCATTTTCACTTCTCTTTTTGGGAGAGAAGATGAACAGAAAATTGATCCAAAAATGAATGGCTCTATTTTTTTCTGCTGCAAATTGTGTAGACTTTATCCAATAAAAAGTGTGGCTGAGAAGAGGAGAGCTTATGTGGTGATCAACCTTTCTCTGGCGACAGTAAGCACAGGTGCCCTTAATTTATTCATGCATGACTCTGTGGCGACATGGGGGAAGAGGGTTAAACCTGTGTGGCGACCACTTGGTGCAAGTACATGTTTATGTACTTAAACAACATGTACAACATGTACACGTTTTTGTTTTATTTTGTTTTTCCTTTTTCTTTTTCCTTTTTTTTTCGTTTTTCTTTTGTTTTTTGTTTTTCTTTTCTTTCTTTCTTTTTGAATTTTCTTTTTCTTTTTCATTTCTTTTTCTTTTCTTTTCTTTTTTTTGTTTTTTTTGTTTTCTTTTTCTTTTTAAGTTTAAATTGTAACTAAATTAATTTATAAAATAAACTTAAATATAACTTATATAAATAAACTAATTTAGATTTATAAAATAAACTTATTTAAAGTTTATAAGATAAATCATTTTAAGTTTATTAAACAAATTATATTAAAGTCCACTAAATAAATTTATTTAATTTAACAATTAAACTTTGAGCTTCGCCAGTCCCCTGAGCTGCTTAGCTGTATACCCTGTGCACCACTTCTCGTACTTTAACATATAAACGTTCAATCCAAGTACGTTCCTCAACTTAAGAATCCTTCTATAAATAATACCCAAATTCCTTTCACGAGTTGTTGACGCCTAGTGCAACTGATTTGGTTCACAGACGACTAACCCCGATTCAGGTCTTCGTATTATAGCCTTGATTACATTATTAAGCATGCCTCAACTTTATTGCTTCAGACATTGACTGTCAATAAACAACTGTACTTTCACTGGAATCCTTTCTGGTACTTTAGACAACGTCTTCATTAACCTCTATCTATACCCTGTCTTCAATTCTTCATATTCCTATACTTCGAATATTGTCTATCTTCAATCAATGCCAATACACTGAAATCTTCTAGTAGCACTTGTATACTGAATCTTCAACATTTCTGAAACCCTGAAAGTCTTTAACCTTTATTCTTCACTGAGGCATGATCATATTAATGAATTTCTTTCAGTGACCTGTAGACAGACTTCAGGCCTTCTTCTATTCTTCCGATTCTTTGTATTTTTCTTGTCTTCATTCTTCCTGATTTCTTGTATAGACGTAGGTTATTAACCTGTCATGTTCTAGTGTTGTTATCGTGTTAAGTTATCACGTAACTATTCATACAGCTACGCAGTCTCACCAACAATCTCCCCTATTTGATTGTTAAACTTAACAAATAAATTAAATAGAGAGGATAACTCAACTAACAACTAGAAAAAGTAATGTACCAGGACTTGTAAATAATGCTACTGGTTTTCTGGATGAAATACTGCATTTCCAGATTTCTTGAGTAACTGAAATGAAAGATGTTTGTTCCTCTAGCACTGAACTAATCTTCAAGTAGTTTCATCTTCATTTCCTTGGTTCTTCAAATCTCTGCTAGATAAATACTTCTCAGTCTTGAAGTAATCATCAACAGCTTCTTTTGTACAACCACATTTCCTGTTGAGAAGCGCATATCTCTCTTGCTTCTCCCCCTATGAGAATCAACTGCATAAAGGAGATCACCTTCGTCTACCATATCTCCCATATAATAGGATCCGCAGATAAGAACTAATGGTATTCCCCTTTTGGAAAACAGCTTATCCCCTTATAAAGAATAGTGATGAACCAAACCACTTCTTCTGATTACTAGGAAATCACCTTGTGTTTACCACCTCTCCCATACAATAGGATCCATAGTTACAAACAACAATGAGGAAATCACCTTGTGTTTACCACCTCTCCCGTACAATAGGATCCATAGTTACAAAAAATAATGGTGTGGTGTAGTGTACATGTGCTTTACCTTTTTCCTCATCCCTGCTATTTCTCCCCCTTAGTTGAGGAATCCTCCAAACTATTATATAAGCTTTTATCTCCCCCTTAGAGAAGGAATGTATGCTGACGTCTGAAAGAGTTCTCATATTTCACTTGGTTGGAGAAGAAATAACAAGTCATAGTCTGATCAACCATGTCCCTTAAAATTATGCAAAATGGCTTCACTATTGATCATCATGTTGACCAATATTCCCAACTCCTTATACCTCCCAATTGTGAGATCACCAATTGTATCAATTGTTAGCTCCCAACTTGTTAGGTCCCGAAGTATTCTAATCCAATCTGTAAATGTTAGGTCCCTAAGAGTTAGGTTCCAATCATAAACAGATTCGAGACACGAAGTACCGAGAACCATGTTTAGGGATAGGGAATGGGATGTGGTGTTTCTCTTTCTTCCTCACTGTGAGTATGTGATTCTGTTTCGTGTACCTCACAAGTGTTTCACTCTTCTCTCCACTCGTGTTTACACTCATTCTCACAAGTGTATCACTCCTCTCATAGCTCCAAAATCCAGCTGTACCTGCAAGGAAAATCACCTTAGCCATCCTTAAGGAGGTCACAGGTAGTGCAATGGGAGTTCGCAAATCCCCATCCTTGTTAGACTCGTCAGATGAATCTGAGTTATAATCTACAAGTTGCTAGTTTCCCTTTTGGGGTTCCAGATTTGAACTCTGGGAAGGTAAACAATGATCCAAAGAATTTAGCATAAAGATCAAAGTTCCCTTCTAATGTCTGTGAAGACATTTCCTTGTGACTCATCAGGTAATATCTGAATCATTGTCAACAAGTTGCCGATCTGCACCTATGTCAGATCCATTATCCACAGATGCATCCAGGTTTATTAGTCTTGGGGAGGTAGACACTGACCACAAACATATGGCAATTGGATCAGTATCATCTTCTAACACTTATAAAGGCAATTGGTCCATTAAAGAACCTTGAACAATTGAATTTGACCTTAAAATGGTCGAAACTCTTGTTTCTGTCAACTCATCCTTTGTGTGTGTAACCTTTTCTTGTGTATCAAGAATTATTTATGTTTTAGGTGGTGACACTACATCGGATACCCTGGCCGAAAGGCGAATTTCAATAGACGCACCCTGTTGAGAGGATGAATCTAGTAACTATTTTTGTGCCTTTTCAGCCATTACATCTTTTTGAGAAGATGTATGGGGGCTAGCAGTTGTCTTTGTTTAAATACTACTCATCTTTGTAGGAGAAAGAGCTGCTGGGTTGACTTTAGAACCTTCCTTATGTGGTGCACTAAGGCACCTTCTCCCTCACACTCATTCATACTTCATTTTATTGGTAAGAAAGTGTTGGTTGGTTCTGTTTTTGTGTTTGTCTTTACTGTCTGGGATAGAAGTTGTGGGTTTCAACCTCATGACTATCAAATGAAAGAAGGCCATTCGAGGCTGAACCTGCATCACAGAACATATGGTAATATAGAGATAATACGCACTTAAGATCTATAATTAATGAAAATTATGCATTTAATCTTTGAGAGAAATGATGTACAATAGTGATTTCAAAAGATTTTAATGAAATAAGAAATCACCAATGTAGAAAGAAGTTTAGTTTTCTCATAAAACTGTTCGAGTGCACAAGTCTGTTTTTATGCCTAAAAAGTTAAATGATTTGATAAGACACAGACTGATGACCTAGCAATATTAAGAAGAGAGAGAAAGATTTTTTCTTTCAATATGAATGAGTTTTTGTAAAAGCATTGATCACTTAGGGTAATGTCTAAGCAATTCTCATTCATATCAAAAGCTCCATAATCTATTTTTATAAAATTATAATCAACAACATTGTGTATTGATAAATAATCTTAATAAGAATGACTATACTGCTGATTTCAAATTATAGTGAATCTTTCAGATACAACAAAGCATATAAATTCACTAAAACTTAAAATCTCACAATTATCTGCAACAAAATATTAACAGTATATCATTGACTGATACTTGTCAAGTACTTTGGATACCAATAATTATGTTGCATCCTATTTTAAATATTAAAATAAGATATCAATGAATTAAATACCAATTATCTATCAACAAGATATCAACATTCAATTTCATATATCATATAATTGTTAATTCTAACAACTGTAATATCTCAAACAATATTGGTTCGATAAATAAAGCAACATTAACCAACATTGACTTGTTTGCAATCTTAGAAAAATATTCTAAGTTCCATATACTTTGATCCATTGAGTATTGCATCTATTATCAAAGTGTTTAGGAATTTGCAAGTAAGTATAAAAATTCTTCTAACTTGACAACATATGGTTACTTCTAATGAAGCAATCAAACATTCTAACCGTAGTTGTACTTAAGAAAAATTTCCACACTTTGTATATTAGTATAAGTGACTGAAGATAAGTATTGATTACTTAGAGGAGTTCTAAGTAATGTCACAAATACTAATACTTCACAATTAGTTCATAGTTAAACTCTTAACTAATTATCATTAACTGATATAAGTCAAAAATTAGCACACAACTAATCATGCTACAATCATGATTCTGATCTCAGTGAATTCTTAAGATCAGTGAATTCTTGAGATGTAACATAGCTGAATTCACTAAAACCAAAATCTCATAATTAACTTATAACACATAAGTTATAATCAATACATTAGATATCAATTGTTGACAACTTTAGTTATAATCAATCATGCTGCTTATCTATTTTAAGTTAGTTTGAATTATGGAGCAAATAAAACCATTGAATGGCTTCAATTTCCATAATCTAAACTACCCAAAATAAACACTAAATAAATAAATACTAAATATCTATGAGTTAGATACTAGCACTTAAATATTTTCATAATTATCCTCGAGTAAGTACCAATAGGATATATGAATTATATACATGGCAATCACTCTTTGAATAATTAGTAATTTTAGAAATACTTTCTAAGTATATAAAATATTGAGAGTTTTATACACATAACTTAGAAAATACTTCAACTTTCAATATTAGTGATTTTAGAAATAAGCATTGATTACTTAGAACAAAAATTCTAAATAATATCACCAATATTAAAAGTATCACAATTATTCGTACAAGAAACAAATAACTATGTTGCATATTATTTTAATACAATTCAAATTATGAGACTGATATGGAATGGAATTGTGTACAGTCATAATTTGAATCAATTAAAATAGTATTCAAACTTAATGTTATAATACTTAACTACCACAAATGTATATGACATTGTAATCATGATAATCAAGATAGTAGCACTAAGTATGAGGTACTGGATTACTGATAAATTCACAAGTCCTTTAAATATTGAAGATTTAATACTTGTGAACTTATATGGAGAATTCCTTACAGATGGGATTTCCAACTAATATGTAATGAATGGTATCCCACACTTACAAACTAGTCTTGAAAAATTAACTTTATCAAGTGATTTAATAAATGTTTCTGTCAATAACTCTTTAACTAAAAGATATGCTCTTGAATTAAATGATACCTGGTGTAAAGGTGCTTTGTCATAGAGTATTCCACAGTATTGTTGGATTTGAGGTTGTTTCTTATCATAACAAGAAATCAATCTTCGTCCACGAAGTTGACGGCTTCCTGAGATGCTTCTCCTGTCACTTAATTTGACAGCTTCATAGATGCTTCTCCTGTCTTTCTTACAACCTGCGCAATCTATATCTATATAGCCAAACATGTTAAGCACAATATCTTTAGGGTACTTTACTCCAAGAGTTGGTAGTCCCTTAAGATATCTAATAATCTTGTTAATAGCTATAAGATTGGATTCTCTAGGATCCACTTGGAACCTTGCACATTGACATCTTGAGAATATTACATGTTGTCTATTAGCATTTGAGTAAAAGAGTGAGCTCGTCATACCTCTATAGCTTGTAATAATTACCTGAGTTGCATTGATCAAGCTTTAGTGGATTCTGTTGGTAAGTAGTCTTGGCATGTTCAGAATCTTCCAAATTTTGCATCTTCAAAAGATCCTTACTTACTTGTATTGCCATCATTCTTTTGGTTTACTTATGCTCCCAAAAGAATTATTCTTTTGGCTTGCTTGAGCTCCTAAAAGAATTATTCTAATGGTTTGCTTAAAGTAATCCCAAAAAGAATTGCAACCTTTCCAACATGCTCCTCCATACCTACTCTGCAATTACTTAGCAAATAATCTGGCACAAGTTTTTGTTAGCAGACCAACATATAATATTATCATGATATCACTGCACATATAACTTAATATGTTTGTGCCTAGTGATAAAGAGAGTTATTAATATAATGACTCTACTAGTTTATATTTAACTATAATTTCAGTTAGAGCGTCATACCATATCCTTGACTATTTCTTGAATAGTATACTAGTACATACCAACCTGAAGTGAGGTTGTGAAGAAGAGATATACATACTCCAACAGATCTGCAATTGCAAAGTCCATGAACTTTTGTTCATTGACTTCTTCCTTTGACTCACCAACCAGGAGTACACTTGTACACATCTACCAGAGTCCAATTCCAAGTGTAATGTGCATCAGGTGCCTGATATGTCGTAATATCCTCAAGTCTCGTCACTGGTGCTATCTGTTAGATACTGCTTCCTGATAATAACCTAGCATCCAGTTTGACCTTGTCCCTCGTAACAATGCCATTGTCATCCATTTTGACTTCTGGTTATCCTTGTACCAATTACAATATTGTCATTTGGTTTGGATACCAGCTTCCCTTTAATCTGCTTGCTGACTGATTGAGTTCACCTTGTTTTGTAATCACCCAATCAATCCGGATCGAACAAAGCTTCTGTAAATTTCTTAGTTTCTTCTTCAGATAGAAAACTAGAGAAATAATCATTCTTACTCGGTAGCCCTGCTAATCATTACTCCACCATCTGGATCACTTAAGAACTAGACTCCGCGAATAATATTGACATTAAACCCTTTGTCTCAGCAGATATGTTCTTTAGTGTCCTCTGATTTTTAATGTGGTGTTGTGTCTGACTAGATGATCCTTCTTTTACTCCCCCTAAGCTGTTGCTGGGATTTCCTGAAAATCCTTACCCTTGCTGACTGGCTTCATTGAATTAATGAGTTGTGTTATACACTGCCATTCCATTGCTTGGATATGAATCATCAATACCATTAATTTCTCCTTAACAGCTTAGAGCATGGAGTTGTTGAACTGTGCACTTAGACTGTCTATCACCTTCTGTTGATTAACCACAAATGCCATGTAAGTTGTAGACTCCACTGAGTAGCCATGAAGAATATTTTCACAAGTCTTAGCTGCAAATGCCAAGATCTTCAAACAAATGAAAACATTTCATTGTTTGCTTCTGTAGAACATTCTCTCCAAACACTTTTAGGTTATCCAGTGTTTGCTTCTGTTGGCCATTAAATCATTAGTGGTCTTCATGTATACATCCTGATCAAGGCTTGATCTTACTTGCTGTAAACTGTATTGACTGCTCCAGCTCTTTCGTATTTAGAAAGTCTTGATTAGCTTGTTATTTTCCTTGTAGCTTTAATCAAGTTCTGGTTCTTTCCTTGATACCACTCTATTAGGGCACGGAGTTTCCAGTGCTGAATGTGTCTCAAAATACTCTTGATGTTACAATATTAATCAGAATTGCTTCTTAAATTCAGTCTCATTATCTGACCATAAGATCATTTCTTTTACAGTTGCTTCCAGCTTGATCTTCTGATATGATCAATCACCATCTGTGATGTCTTATCTTTAGAACGCACGAACAACAACTTTGTTTCATAAGAGTAGTTACCCACCATCACTAAGGTATATCTTTACTTTGATGTGATATTATCTTTGAATTCTCTTTCCGACATGCCTCACATTTATCATCTTCTGAATTCCAGATGAAGCGGTCCTCTCACTAATCCCTTTTTACAAAAGATTTCCTTGACTTGATGTTCAAGGGTGGGAGCTTCTAATGCCCAAGCTAAACTTTTGTCAGATGAAGCTTTCCGGTAGAAACCATTGACTTCACCTTTACAGAGATTCTAGTCTAGCCACGAGCATTCCCTTTCCTTACTCTAAGAAGAGCAAGCTTCTCAATCTTCCTGCTTCAGATGAGACACTAATCCTTCATTGAATTGACATTTTGTTCTTTGATGCAGAACTGTCTGATAAGAGGATTTGTTCCTTGATTCTCCAGCAAGGAAGTTGCTTCAACTGTTATCAATGACTCCAATAATTAGTTGTTGTCAATGATAGCAATTGTTGAGTCCATGATGACATCCTTTTTTCTGCATAGCTTGTCCCGTAATGAAAACCTTTGCTGTCATCTCCAAAAATTACTGACGGAATAGCTTTTGTTGATCATATTTGATTGTGAGGCTCTTTCTTTGATCATATGCCTTGAGTATGAATTACCAAGAATACATATGAATCAATTGACCTGTTATGTCCTGCACTCACAAATGGATTAACAATTCTTGGTACCCAACTTATCAGTTTGGGTCCAGTTGGATTAGAGATTTTACTATAAGCAGAGATAACAACAGATGCAACCTTATCATGCTAATTATTATCTTTGACTAACCATTTACTCCATTTTACTTCCCTTGACAGATTTGTCTCTAGGCTAGGGGAAAAATGGTTCCAACCTTACATTGGGAGGATACTAGCAGTCTTTGCCCTATTGTAATCCTAAACATGCTTTCTCTACAATTAGTGCAAGTACTAAGAGATGCATTCATGACATAAAAATAAGCAAGCATTGTATTAAGAATACATGGCATTCATTCAGAAACATTACTCATAGGAATTAAGCAAGACAGGCATGATATGAAATAAATAGAATTAACAAATAAATCACTAATTCTATCTAGTCCAATCCCGTTGATGTATCTAATCTATCTATCTCAATCCAAATATAAACTAATACATCTTAACAAACAATTCAGATTAAATGGATAAATCACATTGTATTAGGTTATATAAGATAAGCATTAACAAAGGTCTTATATGCTGGAAAACATATATCTCACTAAAGCAATAAATCATGTTCAACAAATATTCAAACACATATATAAGATTATCTAAAGTAACAAGCACAAGTTAAACATCAATCCTAGTTACCAGAAAAATAATCTAGTGAACTAGTTCATCATTATCTATGTGTGATGCTATCATGCTTGTGCGAGTGTTAAACATTTAAACACTTTGATCTTATCATGCATTGAATATTGAGAGCAAAGTATTGCAGTGGTTCAAGAATTTGAAACCTGAGATATGTGAGTTGGACCATCTTCAGAGATTGCTATGAAAGCAAGATATTCATGATTCTCATCATCTGATCTATCCCAACTCTTTCCTGTGCATTATAAGTTTTGACTGGCTGCTTCCCTAAGAAAATATTCCACCTTTGTCTCAACTCTTCAACTGAATCCCTACTCATCCTTGTTTGTCAAGCTTCTTGTTATGTTGTAGAAAAACCCCTGATAGTTAATTGACACATATTGCTTGTCAAACCTGTAGCTATCAAATCTTGTATATGTCCCAATCTCAGTCTTGTAATCACCTCTTGAACTGAATTTGTGAAAGTCTCTGCTTTAGAATAAATAGGCTTGATCCTTGGATATAGCTTATGTATTCCTTGTGAATCTGATACGACCAAACCTCCCTGACATGTGAAATACTGCCCTAACGTCCAGTCCCTCAAGTACTTCTACCTGAGCTTCTTCTGATTCAACTATCAGTAACTCTTACATTATGTCCCGAGGTTCCAACTTTAATGCATGTAACTTAGATATTTGTATGTCCCCACCATTCTCTCTGGCCTCCACAATTCCTTCCTGTATGATCTCATTGATTCCCGGATAAATGTAGCATTGGTACAAACCACTGTGTGACTGTACAATCTGCAATCATAGAGTTTGTTAGATATATTTGAGATGTCATGTCTAATATGATTCATGTTTAGTTTTCAGATTTTAACAAACAGGACATATCAGGACTTACTGAAATCAAGACTTACTAGAAGTCAGAACTTAATATCAGAACTTAAGGTCATATCAGAACTTAAGTGCGGGAGGACTTATAGTTAAGGAAGGAAGCTGATTTACAGTAGAAGATCGTGACTTAAACAAAAGAAGATATGCATGGAAAGAGTTAGAAGACCGGAAGACTTGTAGAAGATATCTGATTGATATATTTTAGGAGACAGAATTATATTCCATATCAATTAGAAGTTATCTTGTAACGGTGTACTATATAAACATAGACTTTGGGTTTACACTATATTTGTTATCATTATCGAGAAGATTATACATTGTAACCTAGCAGCTCTTAGTGATATTTGTTCATCACTGAGAGAGAACAGTTCCATTGTAACAAAGTTTATCTTATTAAATATATCTGTTTACTGTTACTTGTGTTTAAAATTGATTTGATTGTATTAAACACTGTATTCAACCCCCTTCTACAGTGTTGTGTGATCTAACAAGTGGTATCAGAGCTTATCTGTTAACACATATACAGTAAAGATCCAAACAATCATATCTGAAGAAGCACAAACTACAACCATGCTCACCAAAACTGAAGAAACTCAAAAGACTCAAACCCACAGTCAATATGAGACTATTAGGGTTCCCATACTGAGACCTTCTAAGTATCCCATATGGAAAGTGAAGATGGCTATGTTTCTGGAAGCTGCAGATCCAGAATACCTTGACAGAATTAATGAAGGACCACATAGGCCTACCAAGCTCTCTGTTGTAGTTGCTGATCAACCAACAAAGACCATACCAAAGGAAAAAGGTGAGTACACAGCTGAAGATATCTCATATATTGCCAAGGATGCAAAGGTAAGGCATTTGTTGCATAGTGCCATTGATAATGTCATGTCAAATAGGGTAATACATTGCAAGACTGCAAAGGAGATATGGGAAGCTCTAGAGACAAGATGCCAGGGAACCGATGTAATCAAGAAGAACAAGAGGACTATACTCACTCAAGAGTATGAGCACTTTGACTCAAAAGCTGATGAGTCATTAACTGACTTATATGACAGGTTTGTTAAACTCTTGAATGATCTGTCCCTAGTGGACAAGGAATATGACCTTGAAGATTCAAATCTAAAATTCTTTTTAGCCCTTCCTGAAAATTGGGATTTGAAGTCTACTACCATAAGAGACAACTATGACCTTACTGAAACTACTCTTGATGAAATTTATGGTATGCTCAAGACTTATGAACTCGAGATGGATCAAAGGAGCAAGAGGCATGGAAGAAAGTCAAGGACAGTTGCTCTTAAGGATGAGGAGGGGTAAAGAGGGGCAAAGGAAAGACTCTCAAAGAGGGGCAAAGGAAAGACTCTCATCATAAAGTCTGATTCAGAGTCATCATATTCTGATGATAATGATTCAGAAACTGAAAGCTTATCTGAAATGGATGTTGATGAAGAGATGATGAAATTGTGTGCTCTTATGGTGAAGGGTATCACAAAGATAGCCTATAGGAAATTCAGAAAGGGAAAGAAATTTTCCAGGAAAGGTGTAAGTTCTGATAAGAAAGGGTTCAGAAAGTCTGAAGGCAAGGGAGGAAAGTCTGACAGAGGAAACAACTCAAATGTCAAATGCTACAACTGTGGTGAAAGAGGCCACATATCTCCTGAATGCAAGAAAGGAAAAAGTGACAAAGGCAAGGCACTTGTCACAAAGAAGAAAAGCTGGACAGACACTTCAGATTCTGAAGATGAGGTGAACTATGCCTTGATGGCAAATGCTGATAGCAGCTCTGAAACTGCTAAATTGAAGGTACCTCAAACAACTTATGCGTTTCATACTGATGATATTACTGAGTTGAGATTATATCTTAAAACCATGTTTATTAGTTATAGAGATCAGACTTTAACATGTGAAATATTAACATCTGAAAATTCTGCTTATAAAAAGAGGAATGATTATTTAGAAATGGAGTTAGTTTTACTTCATCAAACTAAGAAAGAAAAATAAGCCAAATCTGAAATATTTTCATGTATTTGGATGTAAGTGTTTTGTTCTTAAGACTCATCCTGAACAGCTGTCGAAATTTGATCTAAAAGCTGATGAAGAAATTTTTGTTGGATATCCACTTTCCACAAAAGCCTTCAGAGTCTACAATTTAAGAACAAGGGTTATCATGGAATCTATCAATGTATCTTTTGATGATAAGAAGATTACTGGACTTGAAGATTTCAATGATCATGATCAGCTGAGATTTGAAAAATGAAGATTTAAATTCTGATTCTGTAAATTCTGATGACTTAAAATATGATCATGTAAGTTCTGACGGGCTAAGTTCTGATATCATTGAAAATGTGGTAACAACTTCAAAGGAAAATGCACATGTCCAGGGGGAGCAAGCTGAAGATCCTACCACAACTCAAGACTCTCAAGAAGCATCAGAACCTTTCACTGGCTCTTCAAGTTCTGATTCATCAAGTTCTGATGAGCCAAATACTGATAATTTTAAAAACTCTGATTCTTCAAATTCTGAAGGAACCAACTCTAATTCTGAAGTTTCAGAGAGCATAACTACAGGGGGAGCATCAGAAAATACTGATGGAGATAGCATGGATCATGGGGGAGGATCCAGTTCTAGAAATCAACTTTTATCTGCAAGGAAGTGGACCAAATCACATACACCTGACTTAGTAATTGGAGATCCTGAAACAGGTTTTAGAACTAGAACTGCAACATCAAATGAATATCTCTATCATTCTTTTCTATCTTAGACTGAACCAAAGAAAGTGGAAGAAGCTCTTCAAGATGCTGATTGGGTGCAAGCAATGCAGGAAGAGTTAAATGAATTTGAAAGAAATAAATTCTGGACCCTAGTGCCAAGATCAAAGAACAGATAAGTTGTTGGCACAAAATGGGTGTTCAGAAACAAAACTGACAGTGATGGCATAATTACAAGGAACAAGGCAAGGCTGGTTGCTAAAGGTTACTCTCAACAGGAGGGTATTGATTATGATGAAACATTTGCACCAGTTGCTAGATTGGAATCCATAAGAATCTTTTTGGCTTATGCTGCTCACAAAAAGTTTAATGTCTTTCAAATGGATGTGAAAAGTGCTTTTCTCAATGAAGAATTAGAAGAAGAGGTATATGTTTAACAACCTCCAGGCTTTGTAGATTCAAAATTTCCAAATCATGTCTACAGGCTTGACAAAGCACTTTATGGCCTTAAGCAAGCTCCAAGAGCATGATATGAGACTTTAGCTCAATTCCATCTGGAAAGTGGATTTCACATAGGTATAATTGATAAAACATTGTTCTACCTCAACCATGGAAATGACTTATTTTTGGTATAGATATATGTTGATGATATCATATTTGGTTCTACAAATGCCAAACTCTGTGAAAGGTTTGCAACGCTAATGCAGTCAATATATCAAATGAGTATGATGGGAGAACTTAGTTATTTTCTGGGACTTCAAGTCAAGCAAAATGAAGAAGGTACTTCTATCTGTCAATCCAAGTACATCAGAAACTTACTCAAGAAATTTGGAATGCAAGATTGTTCAACTATATCCACTCCCATGGCCACTGCAACCAAGTTCGATAAAGATACTGGTTCATCAGTAGATATTACTAGCTATAGAGGTATGATTGGCTCATTACTCTATTTAACTGCTAGTAGACCTGATATCATGTATGCTACCTGTCTTTGTGCAAGATTTCACGCTGATCCAAGAGAACCTCATCTAATAGCTGTGAAAAGAATTTTCAAGTACCTCAAGGGTACAGTTGATCTAGGATTGTGGTATCCTAAAGAATTAGATTTTAAGCTAATAGGTTACTCAGATGCAGATTTTGCAGGATGCAAAATAGACAGGAAAAGCACAACTGGAAGTTGCCAATTTCTTGGAGGCAGATTAGTTTCTTGGTTTAGCAAGAAACATAAATCAATTTCCACATCAACTGCAGAACAGAATATATTGCTGCAGGAAGCTGTTGTACACAGATTCTTTGGATGAAGAATCAGTTACTGGATTATGGGTTAGAATTTTATAAAATACCTATTTACTGTGATAATCAAAGTGTTATTACTATGACAGGTAATCCAGTTCAACACTCAATGACAAAGCACATCAGTATTAGGTACCATTTCATAAGGGAACATGTGATGGAAGGTACAGTGGAATTGCATTTTGTTCCAACAGATCAACAACTAGCAGATATCTTCACAAAACCACTATGTGAAGCTACTTTTACAAGACTGGTAAATGAACTTGGAATGGTTTCAGGTTCTTTCTCTAAATCTGCTTAGTTTTTTGTTCTCATGCATCAGACTTTATGATCAGTATTTACAGATTGTCTTATCTTCATGTAATCTGTGCTTAAATTGAAATACATTAAATGTTGATTGTTATCTGATATGGATCTATATACTCTGATAGTGATTTGAATGTTTTGTGACTATTCAATCTAATGAGGATTAATGTGCTAGATGCTGACCTATAAGTCTTTAACATACTAGCAATCCCATGTTTGAATTAGTTGTTTATGTGGAAATTCATTAACACAAGCAAATTCTGATTTTGAGCTTAGTCAAATTTACTTCCTGTATCTTATTACTAAGTCACAAACTATATTATTGCTTCTTATATGTCAAATTCTGATGTCAGTAAATCTTAAGAATGAACTACATGCTTGATAAGCCTCACTTATCTGAAGAAAATAAAAGAAAAGAAAAAAAATTGAAATTAGGTACTCCTTTGAGATCTAGAGTAATTTATGTGAAAGGGAAGATCCAAGTGCATTACTGGTATTAAGTTATATGCATTAGAAAAGCAAATTAATTTTTATTGGTGACTTTTCACATTCTCTGATTACTGGAGAAATATTCTAATAACAACATTAATTCTGATGGCAGTTGTAACTCATTTACACTGAGAAGCCCTTGTCAAAAAAAATTCAAAAGATGCATAAAATGAGCACAAACAGTTGAGGTGGAATTTTGCATAAATTCATTCTATAGTAGACTTCTTTATTAATGACTGATTTTAAGCACTTTTCTTAGTTATGCCTTATTTCTAAGATGTATTGAAGTTTATCAGACTTTAATCTTTATCTGATATTCTGCTAATGCACACATTCTCACTCCATATGAATGATGAAAATTACAGTGGTGATCAAGTTGTTTCAGATAAACAGTTAAGTGTCATATGCATAAATTCTGAGGACAAGTTCTAATGGAAGTTCTGATGATTAAACTCTGAAGAAACAAGTCAGTATTTGTATGCAGAATCACAGATACAAACATTCACTTTTTGAGTACAGAAGCCATGTTCTGATGACTGTTATAATATGATGATAGTCAAGTTCTGATATTAAATCCTGATGGAAACTCTGATGCTTACGTGGCATTAATTTCTACTTGACTTATTTGTGGTAAATAATGAAACGGTCATACTTAATCAAAATATAATTGTAATAACCCCAATTTTTGAGAAATTTTGAAACCCTTATGAATAGTGTTTTTGCTGAACGAGAAAACTTTTCATGCCACGCTATGTAGGGGTTCTGTTATTGATCTTATGGGATATTATTAGTACTCTATGAAGTATATAAGTGTATGTAAAGATCGTCAGAATCCAATTCCGAACACTTTGGTTTTTCCCGGAAATCCACAAGATACGGAGAGAATTGAGTATAAGGTAACAGGATAAAAAGGATTTAAATTAAAGGATTATAATAGAGGATCATAAAAAGGAATATAATGTATTGAGAAAGGTTAAGGGAACCTAAGTAATAAGATCCAGGGTATGATCCTTCGAACGATAAACGAGAACGAAAGTTAAGCGAACCGTATAACAGATCAGCGGTCATTAGGCAAACGATTAGGAAGTTAATCAAAGGGATTAGTGGGAAGGATGTCATCCAACCAATAGAAAGAGGACAAGGAAGGGAGGATGACATCATGAGGATGACACAAGCATGACAAGGGAAGGAAGAAGGTGTGGTTGAATGAGAACCACACAAATTCAAGGGCAAGAAGGTAATTGACTAAAGCAAGCACAAAAACCAATCAACCAAGCCAAGTAAAATCATTTTCATCAAAAATCAAAAGCAACCAAGGCTTTGTTCTTCATTGCTCACGGCTTTTCACTATTCAAAAGGCAAGAGAAATTCAAAATCCAAGATCCAAGCTTCCTAAATTGGTAAGATAATTCCCTAATCATCTTCATGCTTAGTTAGGACTATATCATGAGTTTAAGCCATTAATTCCTTCTCAATCTTCTTCATTTAATCAAAGAAGAAGACAATGAATAGTGTTTTCAAGTTTTTAACTTGAACTTTTTCTTGTTTTCTTGAAGATCCAAGCATTCTTAAGACTTCTCAAAGCTTCTTAAGGCTTCCTAGCTCCACCCACCACTTCAAGGAAGGTATACCATCTCCAAACCCTAGATTCCTATATAATATAAGATGATTTTGATTAGTGGGTTGATATTGTAGCTTGTTGTTATGATTTAGAGTTTGGGATTTGGAATGGTAGTGAAATGGAATGGTAATTGTTGTGGTTTTGATTTAAAGGAACTTAAGTATGATTAAAGTTAAGTTTAGGCATAAGTATGAATGATTAAATTGAATTGGTTGGGGTTGTTATGATGTGATGAGGATGGATGTTGGTTGTATGTTGGATTTGAGGTTGGTTTGTGATTGGTGTTGAATGGTTAAAATTGGGAAATCGCGTAAACATAGCCGTCGTAACGTCCGATTTTCTTTGGACTGTTTTTGTGCATAGCATTAGGACCCGAGAACCCCCCTGCTAGATTGTGACCACTGCCATGTTTAGATAGCTCATGTTACGAGCTTCGTTTTGATATGTAGTTCGTTCGATTCCGATTTACGGTTTAGGAGAAACGACCGTTTCAAGTAACGGCGTTTCGCGAACGAAACTTTTTCCCTCGCCTTACTTTGAAACATAGGTTAAAGACCAAAAAGGGTTAATTAATGTATGAAACAATTATGGTAAGTGTGTTAGGCAGTTGGTAAGTCATTCGCGAAGGAATCGCTTTAAAACTCGTAAAGGTTAAATTATTAAAAATGGTGGAGCCGAGGGTACCCGAGTGACTTAAGCAAATCGGTGAGCGCAAAACTAGCATTAGAGTCTAAGTTAGTTAAAGCATAGATTTACAAGTGATTTTGGTTTAATTCCAACTTACTTGTTGTTTATAGATTATCAGACTCGTCCCGAGCCTTTCTCACCCCCAAGTCGCTCAGGCAAGTATTCTATCCGTTATACTGTTGTTGTGATGTATACACTTGTATATGCATTATCTTGCGATAGATGCATGTTGGTTATTTAGCAAATTCTTGCGATATATTGTAGCATGTGATATGGTATATATGCATGCCTGTTTCATATTCTTGAAATATATATCTGTTGGTTCAGTTGATAATACCTATGCTAGAGGATAGCGGTATCTTGCATATACCCTTAGTATAGGGACCCAAAGGTGAAAATATTTTCAAAAACCGGGAGTCGAGGATCCCGAGTAGATTTTATATATATGGATATGGATATTTATATATATATATATATATTTATATATATGTATGGTTATAGTTTTCTAAACTATTAATCGAATAAGGTTTATTCGATAACTTGAAACTTTATTTTATTATTAAATATTATTTCGAATATTATTCGAAGGCGTATGACTCCTTTTATTATTTATTGAATATTATTTGAATATTCATTCGAGGGCTTATGACTCAGTTTATATTATTTAATGAATATTATTTGAATATTCATTTGAGGATGTATGACTCCTTTATTTTATTTAATGAATATTATTTATAATATTCATTCGAGGTATTATGACTCAGCTTATTTTATTTATTGAATATTATTTGAATATTCATTTGAGGATCTATGACTCCGATTATTTGCTGAGATATATTCTTTATTTTATTAAAGAATAAGGTGTAAATAATCAAACTTATTTTCGATTATTCAAATAAAGATAATACTTTCATATAAGTATATCTTTGGTTATTTAATACTCGTTTCAAGTATAAATTTTAATACTTCTACTTCAATTATTTTTTTTATAAAGATTATTCTTTATGGGAATATTATTTAATTAATAATATTCAGATATTTTCTAATATTCTGGGGACTGATTTACTTCATTAAATCAGCTTTACTCCAAACACTCTTTAAAGTGTTTTCGAGTCTTCAAAATGATTTTTAAAGTCAGAGCGGATCCCAAAACTCATTTTTATATTTAAGATCTTCCTTTTTAAGGGGATTTAAATACTCGCTCAAAACCTGGGGAATCCGGCTCTGTGGTGTATTTTATATTCGCAACGAGGTTGCAGTTTTGGTAAATGAATTGATTACTTGCCCAACGTTCGGGAAGTAAGCCCATCTAATTGAGTCGGCATAAGCGACAGGCCAGGGTACGGTCTATTATTGTGTAAGTGGCTGGGTGGCAGTCCATCAACGCGTGAGGGGCCGGGGTACGGTCTAGCGCGAGGTCCTAATGCGGCCAGGGTGATGACCGGTGAGGAATTCATCCATCTACAGTAGAAAAGGTTACTTATTGGTATCTTTGCCTGATCAGCAAGATATCGGGTTTATGCCAAAATTCTTTTCCTTTCCAAAATTCATTGGATGTTTCAAACTCTGTTCATACTTTACATAACAGAGGTTCCAGGAAATGTTTAAAGGGGTATATATATGTGGATATATATATACCGGGACTAAATAAAGCATCTCATAACTTTTTCATTCAATAATCTTTCAAAGATTGAATCTATTCAAGTCTTAACTTGTGGTCTCATCTATGGGATGTTTTTTCTTAAAACCTATAATACTTTGAACGGTGGCAGTTCAAGTAGCTTTATATATGATATAAGTGTGGTGAAGTATTGGTAACTTCATTCCTTGTTTTTACTTATATCTAGTAAGTAATTATCTTGCATATGATAGAGATGCTATCAAGTATCCATTTAGATACTTATATTATTGTTATCACTATACATATTATCTTGCGAGCTGTAAGGCTCACTCTTGCTTTATTTCTTCATCACACAACAACAGTTAGGAGAGATGGCCAGACTCCAGCAGACCCAGCGCAAGCGCGTGGGAAGCGCCCCGCGTCTTCCCGTTGATGTTGTAGCTGCTATAGCTGCAGAGGTAGATCTATTGTAGATCAGACCATCTACTTTTGAGAATCAATTATGTATAATTATAACTTGTGGCAGATAATGGCAATTAACTATAAATTTATCAAGTAATCATTTTGGGTTGTAATAACTTTTAAATTGTGGATTCAAAGACTTGTACTTATTTAAATTTCATCTCTGAGACTATAACGGGTTGTGGTGTGTGTTAGTGTGGGGTCACAGCATAAGGTTATTTATTATTAATTAAGTGAAGTGATATTGTGGAAAGAAAGACCGTGACGACCCGGATCCCCGACCCCAGATCTGGGGGTGTTACAGAAATGGTATCAGAGCTAAGCGTTATAAACCTCAGAGATGATGGGACTTTAAGATAATAAGTTAACTAAGATAATAAGAACTCTTGCCAAGTTCATAGTCGGACTACCTAACGTAGTACTGACAGTTAAAACCCTTATGGGAACCCTTATAAATGTAACGATAGAAGCGTAGTTCGTTATCGTAGATGGTAGCGGGACTCCGAACCCTGAGGTTGAGGAGCAACAGCGCGATGATGTTTATTACTAATTGGGGATCAGATTATGGATCCGATAGAGCGTCCTAACGCGGGACCGGATGATGTTGATATTGAGGATGTAGCGGTTGAGGATGTTGTCCTAGAAGGGATAGTTGCTGAGAAGGATCCCATGGAGGATCCTGACAAGAATGAATAAAGGACCACTGATGAATTGATGACCATGGTTAGGTCGACTACCAGAGGTAGGATTGGTCGGTCACTACCGGAGGTTCGTTCAAGTTGTAAAGATAGTAGCCCCTTTAACGCGGCTTACTCATAAGAATGAGAAGTTTGAATAGACAGAGAAATGCGAGAACAGCCGTTAAGAACTGAAGCAAAGGTTGGTGACGGCCCCTATGTTGGCGTTGCCGGATGGAAAAAGGAGATTTTGTGATTTGGAAGAGACGCTTCGCATAAGGAATTAGGGTGCTTCTTATACAGCACAACAAGATAATCGCGTACATGTCAAGACAATTAAGGTAATATGAAGTTCGATATCCCCGCCCATGAGCTTAGGCTCGTGGCAATAGTTTTACCCTAAAGATTGGAGGCACTACTTGTATGGAGAGAAGTGCGAGAATTACCTAAGCCATAAGTGCTCTAGTACATTTTCACGTAGAAAGAGCTCAACATATGCCAGAGGAGGCAGTTAGAGCTAATCAAGAATAATGATTGGGAGATTCTTTATCATTCGGGGAAAGCCAATGTGGTGGCTGATGCCCTTAGTAAAAAGGAGAGACTCAAGATGATAATGTCTTTGGGAGAGTTTATAAGAGATTTTGGAAATAGTAGTGAAGGTAACCGGAGCCGGTACCGAAAAGCTGTTTGAGATTGCAATACAGCCCGAATTATTGGAAAAGATCATATTGTGTCAGAAAAAGTTATGAATGAAGGCAGAGAGCCAACAATTAGATAAAAGATTAATATCGAGAAAGATGATAAGGGAATAATGAGGTATTCCTATAGAATTTGGGTTCCGAAAGTTCAAGAGCGTAAGGATGAGAACTTAGATGAGAGCCATAGTTTGAGGAATAAGATTTAGAGCAAACCCTGAACGTGATAGTCAGGGAGGTCGCCATCAAGATAGAAGGAACCCATGACATAATGGAGTGGAAAATGAGGATTTTAAATTAAAAGATGACCCCAATTATGGGGAGTAGGATGAAACATTTCATACTAAGGAAATAGAAAGTCGAGTAAGGAAAGGAGACCCGAGACGGTACTCCTATACGGCAATTCATGGACCTGTCTAAAAAGAACTTAGACTATTATCCCCAACCACCACCTTGAGGAAACAATGCGGTGAGAAATTCTTTCAAGACGTTTAAGTTGCTAAGCTCTCTGAGTTCTAAGGAACAAGCTGACCCAGTCGAGGCAAGAGCCTGGCTAAAGGAAATAGAGGAATCATTTGAGATTCTAAATGATTGACGAACCACAAAGGACTGTTTTTGTCACTTACCCTCCTAAGAGAGAGGCCACCCGCCGGTGAAAGGCCAAGGAAGGCACGGAGCAAGAGATTATAATAAACTGATTAAAGTTCAGTCAATTGTTTTCAGGAAAGTACTTCCCAAAGTTATGAAGATAGTGTAAAAGCTTTAGAGCCAGAACAAAGGCAGACGAGTATGATGAATTGTGAATCTAAGTTGTAAAAGTTATCAAGATTCGTTCTGAGGACACGAATCCAGAATGACGGGATGTTTGAAATCAATGCTTAAGTTGTGTTGGTTCATGAAATAATGATAAGAGAAAGGAAAATAAAAATAAACTGAAGTGGAAAGGAATATAAAGGCAATAGAGTTTGAGGAATGATAAGGGAGTTGAGTATGAGGAAACCCTAAAGACTCATAGCAATAGAAATAGAAAAGTATGTAATCGTCAGGATGATGATGATCCACCATGAGTTAAAATTGATGGTTGAAGGCATAAGAGATACATATATTGTACCCCTTTAAGTTGGGAGGATTCGAGGAAACCTTGAGATAGTTTGAAGGATAAATATCGAGACACGGATAGACTGAGGAGACAAGAAAGTAAGAAATCAGGAAAAATTGGATGAAGGAAGTGACCTTCAATAATGTGAAATGTAAGACCGGTGGCCCGATACCCAGAAAGGGAGACGCCAGGTATGAGAGATATCCCAACATTGAGATGACTGTTGAGATAAACAACAAAAGTAAATAAGGAATTATTAAGAAGAAGTTCACGTTGAACACGACCAATATCTTCCAGAACATCCATGTTATCGTTACCAGATTAGGCAAGAAAAGCGGATAACCGTTGTTATCTTTTGGAGGCCATTTTGATTAACCTCATTTTGTATACAGATGTTATTGTGAAATTAGGCATTTACTATCAAGGTGGGAATGATTGAATAAGATACCCATATCAGGGATATATGACTTTATTTATCCATGGAAGGATGCTTGTACCTTTTTAAAGGTGGAATTAAGGATAGAACATCGGTAACTTAAAACGAATCCTAGGGGAATGCATAAAGGTTGGCATTTCACCCTTGATAGGGATAGTATGAGTTTTGACAGTATGAATTGGAAAGCATTAAGGTAATAATAACCTTTAAGGATCAGTGAAGAAATTTTTCAGAAGTATATAGACAATGGTTCTAGTATCAGTAAATGGTATTTTGATATGCCCTGTATATAGGGAATATAGGAGGAACGATTGAAGGATAACCTTAGAGGTTTTACAAGGAGAAAGGAAATATTCGAAATTCTCAAGAATAAAAATGTTGATAAAGGAAATATGACATAATTATAATGATGCCAAGTGGGGCACGTGTTAAACCACGAGAAAGTATGGATCGAACCAGTAAAGGTCGAAATTATTCAGGGCAATTAGGACCTAAGACAAAAGATGTTCTAAGTACGATCGAGAGTCAGTCGCGACAGTGATTAACCTCTAAAGACTGAGGGGATAACTTATGGAAAAATGGATTTTTTTTTTTTTTTTTACTCATCAGATATTAAAAAAAAAGTATTTTCACATAAGCTGTGATTGAAATAAGGTAGAAAATTATTTGGAGGTGGTTAAAATGACATTGACTGTAAGGAAATTGTACTATCAGGAAAGGCCAAAGAGGTGGCCGACACTTTAAAGGTAAGAGGATAATTATAGGCACTTGTGCCAAAGGAATACAGTGATGATGGTTAAAACTGTGAAGGTTGTATTATGGTTTGGAAGATTGACATTCCTTCTGATGACTGTGCAATACCCAACCGTAATAGTAGTTAGTAAAGGTTTAATTCGTGTAATCGCCATGAGCGGGCTATCTATCTCAGAAGATACTATCTTGAGATAAGCCAGGACCATAGTTCAAAAAGGACTAAACAAACCTTTGAGTTAAGTCTTCTATTGAAGGTATATGATTAAGAATGGTATTAACCTGCTATCGTTGCTTTGAGCGAAACTCTTCTGCAAATTTTATCTGCTTCATGTCATGAAAGTACGTCAGAGTTTGGAGTGTTCTTCATGAATTGTGATTGGTGGTTATGTTAACTCCTTAGGAGAATTAGATACGAGATGTATGGACTCCGTATGGTTAGTTATTAAGACTTCATGGAAAATGAATGACTACAGTAGGTCAGTGGTGGACCTTAGTAAGGCAGCAATGATTCTGCGAGTAATGAGCTGATTACAACCGTGAGAGTTGTATTGGAATGGGTGTTGAGATTGAGTACCACTAATCGGGTAGTGGTAGTGTATAAGTTATCATTGATAGACTAATTAAGTAGAGTATCTACCTAGTGAATAATTATTCTTTCTTATCAATAGAGAGTCGTATTATTATACAAGGAAGGTTGCGGTGCAAGCATAGAATTCAAGTAACGATGATGTCTAGAATGAGATCCCAGATTCGATTTTCGATGTCGAAGGAGTTTCAAAGGTAATTGTGTATAAGCTCGAGGAAGAGCATGGGTCCATAGAATGATGGACGGGATAGCGAAAATATTTAGGCACGTGAAATGCGATGCTATAATACTTGATGTTGATATAAATACAAATATGTTTTGCTCTTCTATGATAAACCTCTATAGTTCAGAGGTAGGTTCCAAGCCAGATATTTTGTGGCAGTATATTTTTTTTTTCATATATACAATTCTCTTCAGTTCGTTCTTTTCTCTTCTTTTCATTTCATGTAAGCTGAGAAGAACAACCCTTCCAGAAGGGGAGGTATTGCCGAATGACTATCTATCTGTGTGATAGAAGCCTAGTAGGATACCATCTATTGTTTAATTGCTTGTCAAGTACTAAAGGCTGGCCACCTTCTGTACTAACTATGCGATATAACAAGTGTTCATGATCATAGTGATCTCTCAACAAATTCCTTTACTTCTATTTGATTGATCAAATTTTGGAAAATAGAAACAACTGAAAAAGGAGTAATAAAGTGGTGGTAGTATGCGGAATGGGAACACATTCGTGATACTAAGGTTGACGTGGTTATTAAAAGGTTATAGAACGCTAACGAGCAAAAGTATAACCAGTATAATATTAGGAACGGAAGGTAGTAGCGATTACGAACTGGAAAAGAATGGGTATTGAGAAGCAGAAGCTCTAATGCTAAAAGCAATAATGAGAGTCTGTGCAATAGACTTGAAAGAATTTGGAATGATCACTTAATTCGGATTGAGTTATCTTGCGACAATAGATCATATGTCATTATCGAGATGTCGCCTTATGAGATCCTTGAGGGAAGACAATGTCGATCTCCCTTATGTTAGGATGAAGTTGTAGAGCGCAAGATGCTCGGACCCGCAGTAGTCCAAAGGACCAAGAATATGATAGATCTAATCAGAGGACGGCTGGTAGTAGCCCAAGATGGACATGATAAGTATGTTGATTTGACACGGAAGGATAAAGAGTATGAAATAGGGGACCTAGTAATGATATAGGTATCCCTTGGAAAGGATTGATGAGGTTCGGAAAGAAAGGAAAGCTAAGTCTACAATTCGTTGGACCCTTGGATATATTAAGACGTTTGGGAAGTTAGCATATGAGCTAGCCCTAACCCCGAACATGTAGCAGGTCGTAACGTGTTTCATGTATCAATGTTAAGGAAGTGTAATTCAGATGCCAGATAAATAGAGGCATATGAGCGCATAGACATGCAACCAGACGTAACCTATATGGAGCAACCAGGAAGGGTATAGAGTAAAAGGGAACGAGTGCTTAAGAGAAGGGTTATCAAACTAGTAAGAGTTTGATGGTAGAACCACAATGTGGGAAAATTGACTAGAGAGTTAGAAGGCACAATGCTAAGAAAGTATCCCCATTTGTTTTCTATCTGATTCCGGGACGGAATCCTTTTAAGGAGGGGAGACTGTAATAACCCCAATTTTTGAGAAATTTTGAAACCCTTATGAATAGTGTTTTTGCTGAACGAGAAAACTTTTCATGCCACGCTATGTAGGGGTTCTGTTATTGATCTTATGGGATATTATTAGTACTCTATGAAGTATATAAGTGTATGTAAAGATCGTCAGAATCCAATTCCGAACACTTTGGTTTTTCCCGGAAATCCACAAGATACGGAGAGAATTGAGTATAAGGTAACAGGATAAAAAGGATTTAAATTAAAGGATTATAATAGAGGATCATAAAAAGGAATATAATGTATTGAGAAAGGTTAAGGGAACCTAAGTAATAAGATCCAGGGTATGATCCTTCAAACGATAAACGAGAACGAAAGTTAAGCGAACCGTATAACAGATCAGCGGTCATTAGGCAAACGATTAGGAAGTTAATCAAAGGGATTAGTGGGAAGGATGTCATCCAACCAATAGAAAGAGGACAAGGAAGGGAGGATGACATCATGAGGATGACACAAGCATGACAAGGGAAGGAAGAAGGTGTGGTTGAATGAGAACCACACAAATTCAAGGGAAAGAAGGTAATTGACTAAAGCAAGCACAAAAACCAATCAACCAAGCCAAGTAAAATCATTTTCATCAAAAATCAAAAGCAACCAAGGCTTTGTTCTTCATTTCTCACGGCTTTTCACTATTCAAAAGGCAAGAGAAATTCAAAATCCAAGATCCAAGCTTCCTAAATTGGTAAGATAATTCCCTAATCATCTTCATGCTTAGTTAGGACTATATCATGAGTTTAAGCCATTAATTCCTTCTCAATCTTCTTCATTTAATCAAAGAAGAAGACAATGAATAGTGTTTTCAAGTTTTTAACTTGAACTTTTTCTTGTTTTCTTGAAGATCCAAGCATTCTTAAGACTTCTCAAAGCTTCTTAAGGCTTCCTAGCTCCACCCACCACTTCAAGGAAGGTATACCATCTCCAAACCCTAGATTCCTATATATTATAAGATGATTTTGATTAGTGGGTTGATATTGTAGCTTGTTGTTATGATTTAGAGTTTGGGATTTGGAATGGTAGTGAAATGGAATGGTAATTGTTGTGGTTTTGATTTAAAGGAACTTAAGTATGATTAAAGTTAAGTTTAGGCATAAGTATGAATGATTAAATTGAATTGGTTGGGGTTGTTATGATGTGATGAGGATGGATGTTGGTTGTATGTTGGATTTGAGGTTGGTTTGTGGTTGGTGTTGAATGGTTAAAATTGGGAAATCGCGTAAACATAGTCGTCGTAACGTCCGATTTTCTTTGGACTGTTTTTGTGCATAGCATTAGGACCCGAGAACCCCCCTGCTAGATTGTGACCACTGCCATGTTTAGATAGCTCATGTTACGAGCTTCGTTTTGATATGTAGTTCGTTCGATTCCGATTTACGGTTTAGGAGAAACGACCGTTTCAAGTAACGGCGTTTCGCGAACGAAACTTTTTCCCTCGCCTTACTTTGAAACATAGGTTAAAGACCAAAAAGGGTTAATTAATGTATGAAACAATTATGGTAAGTGTGTTAGGCAGTTGGTAAGTCATTCGCGAAGGAATCGCTTTAAAACTCGTAAAGGTTAAATTATTAAAAATGGTGGAGCCGAGGGTACCCGAGTGACTTAAGCAAATCGGTGAGCGCAAAACTAGCATTAGAGTCTAAGTTAGTTAAAGCATAGATTTACAAGTGATTTTGGTTTAATTCCAACTTACTTGTTGTTTATAGATTATCAGACTCGTCCCGAGCCTTTCTCACCCCCAAGTCGCTCAGGCAAGTATTCTATCCGTTATACTGTTGTTGTGATGTATACACTTGTATATGCATTATCTTGCGATAGATGCATGTTGGTTATTTAGCAAATTCTTGCGATATATTGTAGCATGTGATATGGTATATATGCATGCCTGTTTCATATTCTTGAAATATATATCTGTTGGTTCAGTTGATAATACCTATGCTAGAGGATAGCGGTATCTTGCATATACCCTTAGTATAGGGACCCAAAGGTGAAAATATTTTCAAAAACCGGGAGTCGAGGATCCCGAGTAGATTTTATATATATGGATATGGATATTTATATATATATATATATTTATATATATGTATGGTTATAGTTTTCTAAACTATTAATCGAATAAGGTTTATTCGATAACTTGAAACTTTATTTTATTATTAAATATTATTTCGAATATTATTCGAAGGCGTATGACTCCTTTTATTATTTATTGAATATTATTTGAATATTCATTCGAGGGCTTATGACTCAGTTTATATTATTTAATGAATATTATTTGAATATTCATTTGAGGATGTATGACTCCTTTATTTTATTTAATGAATATTATTTATAATATTCATTCGAGGTATTATGACTCAGCTTATTTTATTTATTGAATATTATTTGAATATTCATTTGAGGATCTATGACTCCGATTATTTGCTGAGATATATTCTTTATTTTATTAAAGAATAAGGTGTAAATAATCAAACTTATTTTCGATTATTCAAATAAAGATAATACTTTCATATAAGTATATCTTTGGTTATTTAATACTCGTTTCAAGTATAAATTTTAATACTTCTACTTCAATTATTTTTTTTATAAAGATTATTCTTTATGGGAATATTATTTAATTAATAATATTCAGATATTTTCTAATATTCTGGGGACTGATTTACTTCATTAAATCAGCTTTACTCCAAACACTCTTTAAAGTGTTTTCGAGTCTTCAAAATGATTTTTAAAGTCAGAGCGGATCCCAAAACTCATTTTTATATTTAAGATCTTCCTTTTTAAGGGGATTTAAATACTCGCTCAAAACCTGGGGAATCCGGCTCTGTGGTGTATTTTATATTCGCAACGAGGTTGCAGTTTTGGTAAATGAATTGATTACTTGCCCAACGTTCGGGAAGTAAGCCCATCTAATTGAGTCGGCATAAGCGACAGGCCAGGGTACGGTCTATTATTGTGTAAGTGGCTGGGTGGCAGTCCATCAACGCGTGAGGGGCCGGGGTACGGTCTAGCGCGAGGTCCTAATGCGGCCAGGGTGATGACCGGTGAGGAATTCATCCATCTACAGTAGAAAAGGTTACTTATTGGTATCTTTGCCTGATCAGCAAGATATCGGGTTTATGCCAAAATTCTTTTCCTTTCCAAAATTCATTGGATGTTTCAAACTCTGTTCATACTTTACATAACAGAGGTTCCAGGAAATGTTTAAAGGGGTATATATATGTGGATATATATATACCGGGACTAAATAAAGCATCTCATAACTTTTTCATTCAATAATCTTTCAAAGATTGAATCTATTCAAGTCTTAACTTGTGGTCTCATCTATGGGATGTTTTTTCTTAAAACCTATAATACTTTGAACGGTGGCAGTTCAAGTAGCTTTATATATGATATAAGTGTGGTGAAGTATTGGTAACTTCATTCCTTGTTTTTACTTATATCTAGTAAGTAATTATCTTGCATATGATAGAGATGCTATCAAGTATCCATTTAGATACTTATATTATTGTTATCACTATACATATTATCTTGCGAGCTGTAAGGCTCACTCTTGCTTTATTTCTTCATCACACAACAACAGTTAGGAGAGATGGCCAGACTCCAGCAGACCCAGCGCAAGCGCGTGGGAAGCGCCCCGCGTCTTCCCGTTGATGTTGTAGCTGCTATAGCTGCAGAGGTAGATCTATTGTAGATCAGACCATCTACTTTTGAGAATCAATTATGTATAATTATAACTTGTGGCAGATAATGGCAATTAACTATAAATTTATCAAGTAATCATTTTGGGTTGTAATAACTTTTAAATTGTGGATTCAAAGACTTGTACTTATTTAAATTTCATCTCTGAGACTATAACGGGTTGTGGTGTGTGTTAGTGTGGGGTCACAGCATAAGGTTATTTATTATTAATTAAGTGAAGTGATATTGTGGAAAGAAAGACCGTGACGACCCGGATCCCCGACCCCAGATCTGGGGGTGTTACAATAATTAGGTGAGATAAAAATAGTCATAATCATTTGGGTTAGTGGTAAACGTGTTTGTTTTGGAAAACTGCATGTGCACAGTAATTATTACTTATTTCTTGTGCCCATTAATTCATGCTTTAACTTTTTACTGACTGTTATTATTATACATCGATCTAGGGAGACGAGGCATCATTAACTCTATACTTAATCATTAATCAGTCCTCTAGTCCCTTGATATTCCATTAGCTATTTAACAGCCATTTCATCTCAGACAAATCATCTTCTATTCTCACACAAAATCATTCTCTCTCTTTTAATTCTCACCACTTTCTTCCTTCATAAAAATGGTTCTTGTAAACATGTTTATGAACTATGAAAACTTTAACGTCGAGTTCAGTTGTGGTGACTGGGAACAGGATTGGCACGTCCCTACCATTGTTGATGAGATATGGAACTTGGTTCCACAAGAGGTTCGAACAAATCTCTTGTTCTTTCAGATGGACTATCAACTCCATCTTGATCGCTTGGAAGATGAACGGAGAGACGCTCTTCTTCAGCAAGAACGGATCATCCGTCTTACAGTGCTATTTGTCAGCAGCAGAAGGAACCAATCTTAGACTAGGATTATCTTGTAATCTTTTGCATATAATCTACAAATTTCATAAAATGTACTCTTTTGATGTTTTAATGAAATTTCTGTTGATTGCAAGATTTAGTCTTTGTTTATCTCGTATTATGTGAATGTGAATGTTCTCATTGAAACCTGTTAATCTTTACTTCATCTACTTGAACTGTATATCTTGATGAATGTTTTGATTAAAACTGTAGTTACTAATACTTTGTGTTGATTTGACAAACAAATGTTGAATTTGAATCGACATATCCTGAGTTTCACTTGACAAAAAGAGGTTTATCAGACCTAATTCTGAAAAGGTAGAAGCAATTGAGAAAAATCAAGAGAAGCAATAGGCCCAAATCACTGAGGTTCTGACTAATCAAGCTTCTCAATAGGCTCAATTGGATGAGATCGAATCTTCAGTTGAACTTCTTCTCTCACACCTACTATCAGATGATGCCAAAAAGGGGGAGAATTAGTTAAGTCCAAATGCTCAAATGATCAATTACTGAAGAAGAAAGATGATGAAGCTGATGACCAGGGAAACCCTAGAAAGGGTAAAGGTCAAGTTCAGGGAAAAGAGCAGAACATCTTGGTTTCTTCAAGGAAACTAATTACTGAAGCAAACAAATCTTCTACTCAAAAGAAGACAAGTTCTGAAGCTGCTCAAACTCAAAATCTGATAGCAAGTACTAATACTCAAAATCTGATATCAAGTTCTGATGAGCAAAGTCTGACAAAGCCTGATGTTCTGATACAAGGTGAAAGTCAAGATTCTCAAAAGTTCATGCAAACTCTGAAGCTCAAGGGGAAGCAGACAACAGTCTACTACAAGGATCCCAAGATTCAGACACTTGATGAGGAAATTGCTAGAAGATTATTTCTGAAGCATAATCCAGGAATGGATTTAGAAAATCTCAAGGAGGAAGAAGGTAAATTTAAAGCTGAAAAGAAAAATCTAAAGCCAAAAGCTTCTGTTGCAAAGAAACCTCTAAGGCCTAAGGAAAAAGGCATTGTGATCAAGGAGAAGTCAATTTCTGAGGCATCTAAAGCCAAGACAGGATCACAATCTGAGATTGATCCCAAAGATAAAGGGAAAGGAAAAGTTGATGAACCAACCAAGGCACTGAAGATGAAAATTTCACAAATTCTGATAAAGCCAGTGTGTAAAATGGTTCAAGTTACTGATGATGATCTTGCTGAAGATAAAGATGGTCAAACTCTGAAAAGAAAGAAGATTTCTGAAGAATCAAAGGCAACCTCTGACAAGGTTCAAGTTGTTCAGAGTGAAGAACTGCAAGTTATAACAGAAACAACAAGTTCTGATAAAGTCATCAAGTCAACCTCTGACAGTGCTCAAGTTGATTTAGACAAAATGGAAGTAGCTGATAAAAAAAACTTCTATGGAAAAATGTCAAACCATCAGATCCAAAGAAAAGCCTGTTAGTCCCTTGACAATGCAACAAGAATTACAGAAGGGGGGTTGAATGGAATTCTTGAAAATTTTTCACAAATAAAATTGTTCTAACTTAAATAAATATATATATATATATCAGTGTGAATTGATTTACAGAGTGCGGAATAATAACTTGAAATGAATCAAAACACATGTAATTAAAAACACAAGTCTTTAAAAACTTTCTGGTGGATTTGAATGTATCCACCAGAGATATATAATATATCAAGAGAACTCTGTGTAGCAATTAGCTCACAGCTGCTTACAAGTTGTCAACAACTAAGATTGTAGAGAAATGCTAAGAATACAGCTTACAAGTGTTTCTCTCTTGGTTGCTTAGTTCGTTGTTCTATTTTCTACTTCTCGGTTTATATATCACCAAGATTACAAAACAATAAGACACCCCCAAATCCGGGGTCGGGGATCCGGGTTGTCACGAGTTCTATTTCCCTTAATAACACCCAATCTTAATAAACAATCAACTACTCCGTACTGTGACCCCACAATAAACACACACACCACAAGTTATAGTCTCAGAGATGAATATCCAAAAATAACACGAGTCATTTTATTCCACAATTATTTGCCATTACACCTTAAAAGGGTTTCTGAATAAATTTACATTTTCCTTGCCATTATTACAATTCATAAATATACATAAGTCTGGTACATCAAGAGTTGAAAGCCTAGCCTATTGGTAGATCCTACCTCAGCTACAATGGCATCAACGCCTACAGGAAACTGCGGAACGTTTCCTATCCGCTCGCGAATTGGGAGCTTGATCATGTTCATCTTGTCTATCTGATGTTGTGTGATGAAAGAAGAAAGCAAGGGTGAGCAACAAGCCCACCAAAATAATATGTATAATAATTAACAATATATGAGCATTCTCATAGTACTCATGAAAGTCTTGGTCAAGAAGAAATGAACCAAGCTGATATCTTAACGCGACCAAGTCGCAAAATATTCAGTATATATATACATATACTTTTCACAATCTTTGAAATCCTCTAACATGTATAATATACACAGAGTTCCAGTTTATAACTGTATAAAAATATCGTTGCAAGCTGATCTCATATATCTAACCTTGTCTCAACGTTTTTCTAAAAATCTTTGACATGCACAAGATAATCATTTACTAGATATAAGTTTAAAAGATGAAGTTACAAGATACTCCAATATACTTATATATTTTCCGAATACTACTTGAACTACCACCGTTCAATGTATAAATAGTTCCTCCCATAGATTAAGCTACAAGACAAAACTTGTATAGAATCAATCTTTAAAATATCATCAAAATAAAATGAAGTTACGAGATACTTCATTTGATGCAAACATCATTTTGAAAACTCGACCCTGCCAACACTCAACAATCGCCCAACCGTAGCCTTTCTATCGAAGTGCTCTGGGTAGTGTTGCAGAAATATCCAATTGGATGATGAACTCATTACGGGAGTTTGCCGCGCCAGGAAGACCACTTACGATGATCAGTCGTAGTAGTGCAACCCCACCATTTTCTACATGTAGAGGAGAACCTGTCGGATTTACTTGTCAACCGAACACTGGACTCCTAAGGAATGGACCATCTTAGCGGAACTTCCGGGCCATTTGGGCCAATAAATAAGGCTGGGCCGGCGCCACTCGACCACTTACGCCACTCCTAGTTCAGATAAAATCCATGACTCTGAAACGTAAAGCTCGTCCCCCCTTTCCCCAAGTAGAAACTTGTTGATACGGCTCCACCAAGAAGTCGTATCTAGTTGGAAAGGAAAACTCACCAATATTTCCCAGGCGATGCCTGTTAATGGATTAACTTGTTCCAAGAATTTTACTTCCCGATTGTTAGGTAAGTAATCAAAAACTCTTTTATCAAAATAGCAACCTTGTTGCGAATATAAAACACCCCACAGAGCCGGATCCCTCAGGTTTTGAGCGAATATTTAAATCCCATTTAAAAGGAAGATCTTAAATATAAAAATGAGTTTTGGGATCTGCCCTAACCTTTAAAAATCATTTTGAAGACTCGAAAACACTTTAAAGAGTGTTTGGAGTAATGCCGATTTAATGAAATAAATCAGTCCCAATATATTAGAAAATATCTGAATATTATTATTTAAATAATATTCTTATAAAGAATAATCTTTATAAAAATAATTGAAGTAGAAGTTTTAAAACTTATACTTGCAATGAATATTAAATAACCAAAGATATACTTATACGAAAGTACTATCTTTATTTGAATAATCAAAAGGGAGTTTGATTATCGACACATTATTCCTTAATAAAATAAAGAATAATAATTAGTAATTAATCGGAGTCATAAGTCCTCGAATGAATATTCAAAATAATATTCATTAATAAAATAAACGGAGTCATAAGCCCTCAAATGAATATTCAAAATAATATTCATTAATAAAATAAACGGAGTCATAAGCCCTCGAATGAATATTCAAAATAATATTCATTAATAAAATAAACGGAGTCATATGCCCTCGAATGAATATTCAAAATAATATTCATTAATAAAATAAACGGAGTCATAAGCCCTCGAATGAATATTCAAAATAATATTTATTAATAAAATAAACGGAGTCATAAGCCCTCGAATGAATATTCAAAATAATATTCATTAATAAAAATAAAGTTATCGAATAAACCTTATTCGAATAATAGCCTTGAAAACTATTCATATATATATAAATATATAAATATATACTCGGGAACATCGACTCCCGGTTTTAGAAAAATGTTCACCTTTGGGTCCCCTATACTAAGGGTATACGCAAATACCGCTTATCTCTAGCATAGGTATTATCAACTGAATCAACAGATATATGTATCAAGATTACGAAACAGGCATGCATATATACCATATCACATGCTACAATATATCGCAAGAATTTTCTAATTAACCATCATGCATTTATCACAAGACAATGCATATACATATATACATCACAACAACAGTATAGCGGGTAGAAAACTTGCCTGAGTGCTCCCGGATAGGCTTAAGCTTAGAGGGGGTCCGATAACCTATGAACAACAACATAAGTCGGAATTAAACCCCGATCTCTTAAGAAACTAGACTTTAACCATTTAGAGTCCTAACGTTCGCTTTCGCGTTTAACGATTTACTTAAGTCGCTCGAGTATCCTCGGCTCCACCATTTTTAATAAATAAACCATTAAGGGTTTTAAGGCGATTTTTTCGCGAGTGTATTACCAACTGCCTAATACACTTTACATAAATGTTTAGGTCATTAACATATGTTTCAAAGTAAGGCGAGGGGTAATGGTTCGTTCGCGAAACATCGTTACTTAAAACGGCCGTTTCTCCTAAACCGTACATCGGAATCAAACGAACCACATATCAAAACGAAGCTCGTAACATAAACTATCTAAATATGGCAATGGTAAAAACCTAGCAGGGAGTTCTCGGGTCCTAATGTTATGAACAAAAGCAGTCTAAAGTAAATCGGACATTACGACGGCTATGTTTACGCGATTTCCCAATTTTTTACCATTCCAAATCATATCAATCCAACTACCAATCAACAACAACTCAAGATACACATCAATGCTACTGTTTTCAGTCATAATAAGCTCAAGGATCTCAATCCAATAATATATTATAACATCTCCAAATTCAACTAAACTACTTAACAATTAAGCTCGAATCATGTTTATCATTCAAATTACTACTCATCCATCCAAACCATCTCCAAACTTCAACATTCAAACTTATTACTAAAGGGTGTGAAGATTTATACCTTCCTTGGGAGGTGTTAAGTTGCTAGGAAGCCTTAGGGAGCCTCCTACAAGCTTGATCTTTCCAAAGAAATCAAGAACACAAAGTTAGGCTTTGAAGTTTCTAAAAGTCCGATTTAAAGAACTGTAAAAATGAGGATCTTACCATGCTTATTTGGAAGAGACTTGTGAACAAGAGTTGTAGGACATCTCAATACCTTTCCAACGAGCTATAGAACACAACATTTGAGTGAGTATTGGAGGAGATATGGCAGTTTGAAGTTGCTGGGTTTGTTTTAGCCGAGAGCTTTCTTCTTGAAATGGGAAAGTCAACTTCTAATTTTTGTGTTTTATGATATTTGCTTGGTTGCTTCTCCTTTTTGCCTTGGAAAATGTTTTAGCTTTTTACCATGGTAAATTTTACATGGCCCAAAATCAACCAACAAAACAAAACCCCTTTGTCATGCTTATGTCATCTTGCACATGTCATAATGCTTCCACTTGTCCACACCTTGTTGGTTAGATGACATCATCATCCCTAACCTCCTTGATTAACTCCTAATTGTTTGCCTAATGACCGCTGATTTGTTATACGGTTCGCTTAACTTTCGTTTTCGTTTATCGTTTGAGGGATCATACCCGGGATCTTATTACTTAGGTTTCTTTAACCTTTCTCAATACATTATATTCCTTTCATGATCCTCTCTTATAATCCTTGAATTTAAATCATTTTTATTCTGTTACCTTATACTCAATTCTTTCTGTATCTGGTAGATTTTCGGGAAAAATCAAAGTGTTCGAATTTGGATTCTGACGATCTTTACATACACTTATTTATCATATAGAGTACTAATAATATCCCAGAAGATCAATAAAAGAGCCCCTACATAGTGTGGTATGAAAAGTTTTCTTATTCAGCATAATCTGCAAAATCACTATTCATAAGGGTTTAAAAAATTTCCAAAAATTGGGGTTATTACAGTCTCCCCTCCTTAAAAGGATTCCGTCCCGGAATCAGATAGAAAATGAATAGGGATACTTTCTTACTCTCGAGTAAATTTTCCCACATTGTGGTTCTTCCATCAAACTCTGAATAGTTTGATAACCCTTCTCCTAAGCACTTGTTCCTTTTTACTCTATAACCCTTCCTGGTTGCTCCATATAGGTTACGTCGGGTTGCATGTCTATGCGCTCATATGCCCCTATTTATCTGGCATCCGAATTATACTTCCTTAACATTGATACGTGGAACACGTTATGACTTGCTACATGTTCGGGGGTAGGGCTAGCTCATATGCTAACTTCCCAAAACGTCTTAATATATCCAAGGGTCCAACAAATTGTAGACTTAGCTTTCCTTTCTTTCCGAACCTCATCAATCCTTTCCAAGGGATACCTATAACATTACTAGGTCCCCTATTTCATACTCTTTGTCCTTTTGAGTCAAATCAGCATACCTCTTATGTCCATCTTGGGTTTCTACCAGCCGTCCTCTGATTAGATCTATTATATCCCTGGTCCTTTGGACTACTGCGGGTCCGAGCATCTTGCGCTCTACAACTTCATCCTAACATAAGGGAGATCGACATTGTCTTCCCTCAAGGATCTCATAAGGCGATACCTCAATAATGACATATGATCTATTGTCGTAAGAAAACTCAATCCGTGTTAAGTGATCATTCCAATTTCTTTCAAGTCTATTGCACAGACTCTCATTATAGCTTTTAGCATTAGAGCTTTCGTTTCTCAATACCCATTCTTTTCCAGTTCGTAATCTCTACTACCTTCCGTTGCTAATATTATACTGGTTATACTTTTGCTCGTTAGCGTTCTATAACCTTTTAATACCCATGTCAACCTTAGTATCACGAATGTGTTTCCATTCCGAATACCACCACAACTTTATTACTCCTTTTTCAGCTGTTTCTATTTCCCATAGTTGGATCAATCATATAGAAGTAAAGGAATTTGTTGAGAGATCACTATGATCATGAACACTTGTTATATCGCATAGTTAGTACAGAAGGTGGCCAGCCTTTAGTACTTGACAAGCAATTAAACAATAGATGGTATCCCACTAGGCTTCTATCACACAGATAGATAGTCATTCGGCAATACCTCCCCTTCTGGAAGGGTTGTTCTTCTCAGCTTACATGAAATGAAAAGAAGAGAAAAGAATGAACTGAAGAGGATTATATATTTGTAAAAAAAAAATTTATTGCCATAAAATATCTGGCTTGGAATCTACCTCTGAACTATAGAGGTTTGTCATAGGAGAACAAAACATATATGTATTTATATCAACATCAAGTATTACAGCATCGTATTTCACATGCCTAAATATTTTTGCTATTCCGTCCATCATTCTATAGACCCATGCTCTTCCTCGAGCTTATACACAATCACCTTTGAAACTCCCTTGATATCGAAAATCGAATCTGGGATCTCATTCTAGACATCATCGTTACTAGAATTCTATGCTTGCACCGCAACCTTCCTCATATAGTAATACGACTCTCTTTTCATAAGAGGGAATAAATATTCAATAGGTAGATACTCTACTTAATTAGTCTATCAATGATAACTTATACACTACCACGACCCGATTAGTGGTACTCAATCTCAACATCCATTCCAATACAACTCTCACGGTTGTAATCAGCTCATTACTCGCAGAATCATTGCTGCACTACTATGGTCCACTACTGACCTACTGTCGTCATTCATTTTCCATGAAATCTTAATATCTAATCATACAGAGTCCATACATCTCGTATAGAATTCTTTTAAGGAGTTAACATAACCACCAATCACAATTCATGAAGAACACTCCAAACTCTGACGTACTTTCATGACATGAAGTAGATAAAATTGCAGAAGAGTTTCAGTCAAAGCAGCTAGCAGGTTAATACCATTCTTAATCGTATACCTTAAATAGAAGACTTAACTCAAGGGTTGGTCTAGTCCTTTTTGAAACATGGTCCTGGCTTATCTCAAGATAGTATCTTCTGAGATAGATAGCCCGCTCATGGTGATTACACGAATTAAACCTTTACCAACTACTATCACGGTTGAGTATTACACAGTCATCAGAAGGAATGTCAATCTTCCAAACCATAATACAACCTGCATAGCTTTAACCATCATCACTGTATTCCTTTGGCACAAGCGCCTATAATTATCCTCTTACCTTTAAAGTGTCGGCCACCTCTTTGGCCTTTCCTGATAGTAAAATTTCCTTATAGTCAATGTCATTTTAACCACCTCCAAATAATTTTCTACCTTATTTCAATCACAGCTTATGTGAAGATGTTTTCCTTAAAATCTGATGAGTAAAAAAAAATCTCCATTTTTCCATAAGTTATTGCCTCAGTCTTTAGAGGTTAATCACTGTCATGACTGACTCTCAATCATATTTAGAACATCTTTTATCTTAAGTCCTAATTGCCCTGAACAATTTCGACCATTACTGGTTCGATCCATACTTTCTCGTGGTTTAACACGTGCCCCACTTGGCATCATTATAATTACGTCATATTCCCTTTATCAACATTTCTATTCTTGAGAATTTTGAATATTACCTTTCTCCTTGTAAAACCTCTAAGGTTATCCTTGAATCGTTCCTCCTGTATTCCCTAGATACAGGGCATATCAAAATACCATTTATTTATACCAGAATCATTGTCTATATACTTTTGGAAAAAAAATTCTCCACTGATTCTTAAAGGTTGTTATTACCTTAATCCTTTCCAATTCATACTGTCAAAACTCATACTATCCCTATTAAGGGTGAAATGCCAACCTGTATGCATTCCCCTAGGATTCGTTTTAAGTTATCGATGTTCTATCCTTAATTCCACCTTTAAAAAGGTACATGCATCCTTCCATGGATAAATCAAGTCATATATCCCTGATAAGGGTGTCTTATTCAATCATTCCCACCTCGATAGTATATGCCTAATTTCACAATAACATCTGTATTCAAAATGAGGTCAATCAATATGGCCTCCAAAAGATAACAACGGTTATCCACTTTTCTTGCCTAATTTGGTAACGATAACAAGGATGTTCTGGAAGATATTGGTCGTGTTCAACGTGAACCTCTTCTTAATAATTCCTTATTTACTTTTGTTGTTTATCTCAACAGTCATCTCAATGTTGGGATATCTTTTGTACTTGGTGTCTCCCTTTTGGGTATCAAGTCACAGGTGTTACATACACTTTCCATTTTTGAAGGTTACTTCCTTCATCCAATTTCCTAATTTCTTACTTTCTTGTCTCTTCCGTCTATCCGTGTCTCATTATTTATCCTTCGAACTATCTCAAGGTTTCCTCGAATCCTCCCAACTTAAAGGGGATAAAATATATGTGTCTCTTATTCCTTCAATCATCAACTTTAACTCATGGTGAATCACCTTCATCCTGACGATTACATACTTTTCTATTTCTATTACTACGAGTCTTTAGGGTTTCCTCATACCCAACTCCCTTATCATTCCTCAAACTCTATTGCCTTTATATTCCTTTCCATTTCAGTTTCTTTTTTTTATTTTCCTTTCTCTTATCATTATTTCATGAACCAACACAACATAAGCATTGATTTCATACATCCCGTCATTCTGGATTCGTGTCCTCAGAACGAATCTTGATAACTTTTACAACTTAGATTCATAATTCATCATACTCGTCTGCCTTTGTTCTGGCTCTAAAGCTTTTACACTATTTCCATAACCTTGGGAAGTACTTTCCTGAAAATAATTGACTGAACTTAAATCAGTTTATTATAATCTCTTGTTCTGTGCCTTCCTTGGCCTTTCATCAGCGGGTGGCCTCTCTCTTAGGAGGGTAAGTGACAAAAATAGTCTTTTGTGATTCGTCAATCATTTAGAATTTCAAATGATTCCTATATTTCCTTTCGCCAGGCTCTTGCCTCGACTGGGTCAACCTGTTCCTTGGAACTCTGAGAGCTTAGCGATTTAAAGGTCATGAAATAATTTCCTACCGCATTGTTTCCTCAAGGTGGTGGTTGGGGATAATAGTCTAAGTTCTTTTTAGACAGTTCCATGAATTTCCGTATAGGTGTACCGTCTCGGGTCTCCTTTCCTTACTCGACTTTCTGTTTCCTTAGTATGAAATGTTTTATCCTTCTCCCATACTTGGGTTTATCTTATACGTTAAAATTCTTGTTTTCCACTTCATTATGTTATGGGCTCCTTCTTTCTTAATGGCAATCTCCCTGATTATCACATTCGGGGTTTGCCCTAAATCTTATTCCTCGAGCTATGGATTTCATCTAAGATCCAGTCCTTAAGCTCTTAAACGTTTGGAACCCAAATTCTTTAGGAATACCTCATTATTCCATTATCATCTTTTTCGGTATTAATCTCTTCTCTATTTATTGGCTCTCTGCCTTCATTCATCACTTTTTCTTGGCACAATATGATCTTTTCCAATAATTCGGGCTGTATTGCAATCTCAAACAGCTTTTCGGTACCGGCTCCGGTTACCACATTGGCTTTCCCCGAATGATAAAGAATCTCATAATTGTAATCCTTGATTAGCTCTAACCACCTCATTTGGCGCATGTTGAGCTCTTTCTGCGTGAAAATGTACTAGAGCACTTATGGCTTAGGTAATTCTCGCACTTCTCTCCATACAAGTAGTGCCTCCAATTTTTAGGGAAAAACTATTGCCACGAGCCCAAGCTCATGGGTGGGGATATCGAATTTTATATTCCCTTAATTATCTTGACGCGTACGCGATTACCTTACCGTGCTGCATAAGCACGCACCCTAATTCCTTATACGAACTGTCAATACAAATCACAAAATCTCCTTTTTCCATCCGGCAATGCCAACATAGGGGCCATCACCAATCTTTGCTTCAGTTCTTAAAGGCTGTTCTCTGTCCATTCAAACTTCTTAGTCTTACGAGTAAGCCGCGTCAAATGGGCTACTATCTTTACAAACTTGAACGAACCTCCGATAGTGACCGGCCAATCCTACCTCTGGTAGTTTCCCTAACCATGGTCATCAATTCCTCAGTGGTCCTTTATTCATTCTTGTCAGGATCCTTCACGGGATCCTCCTCAGCAACAATCCCTTCTAGGATAACATCCTCAACCGTTACATCCTCAATATGAACATCATCTGGTCCTGCGTTAGGAAGCTCTATCGATCCACAATCCGATCTCCAATTAGTAATAAAACATCATCGCGTTGTTGCTCCTCAACCTCAGGGTTCGGAGTCCCGCTACCATATAAGATAACGAACTACGCTTCTATCACGATATTTATAAGGGTTCCCATAAGGGTTTTAACTGTCAGTACTACGTTAGGTAGTCCGACTATGAACTTGGCAAGAGTTCTTATTATCTTAGTTATTATCTTAACGTCACATCATCTCTGAGGTTTATAACGCTTAGCTCTGATACCATTTCTGTAACACCCCCAAATCCGGGGTCGGGGATCCGGGTTGTCACGAGTTCCATTTCCCTTAATAACACCCAATCTTAATAAACAATCAACTACTCCGTACTGTGACCCCACAATAAACACACACACCACAAGTTATAGTCTCAGAGATGAATATCCAAAAATAACACGAGTCATTTTATTCCACAATTATTTGCCATTACACCTTAAAAGGGTTTCTGAATAAATTTATATTTTCCTTGCCATTATTACAATTCATAAATATACATAAGTCTGGTACATCAAGAGTTGAAAGCCTAGCCTATTGGTAGATCCTACCTCAGCTACAATGGCATCAACGCCTACAGGAAACTGCGGAACGTTTCCTATCCGCTCGCGAATTGGGAGCTTGATCATGTTCATCTTGTCTATCTGATGTTGTGTGATGAAAGAAGAAAGTAAGGGTGAGCAACAAGCCCACCAAAATAATATGTATAATAATTAACAATATATGAGCATTCTCATAGTACTCATGAAAGTCTTGGTCAAGAAGAAATGAACCAAGCTGATATCTTAACGCGACCAAGTCGCAAAATATTCAGTATATATATACATATACTTTTCACAATCTTTGAAATCCTCTAACATGTATAATATACACAGAGTTCCAGTTTATAACTGTATAAAAATATCGTTGCAAGGTGATCTCATATATCTAACCTTGTCTCAACGTTTTTCTGAAAATCTTTGACATGCACAAGATAATCATTTACTAGATATAAGTTTAAAAGATGAAGTTACAAGATACTCCAATATACTTATATATTTTCCGAATACTACTTGAACTACCACCGTTCAATGTATAAATAGTTCCTCCCATAGATTAAGCTACAAGACAAAACATGTATAGAATCAATCTTTAAAATATCATCAAAATAAAATGAAGTTACGAGATACTTCATTTGATGCAAACATCATTTTGAAAACTCGACCCTGCCAACACTCAACAATCGCCCAACCGTAGCCTTTCTATCGAAGTGCTCTGGGTAGTGTTGCAGAAATATCCAATTGGATGATGAACTCATTACGGGAGTTTATCGCGCCAGGAAGACCACTTACGATGATCAGTCGTAGTAGTGCAACCCCACCATTTTCTACATGTTGAGGAGAACCTGTCGGATTTACTTGTCAACCGAACACTGGACTCCTAAGGAATGGACCGTCTTAGCGGAACTTCTGGGCCATTTGGGCCAATAAATAAGGCTGGGCCGGCGCCACTCGACCACTTACGCCACTCCTAGTTCAGATGAAATCCATGACTCTGAAACGTAAAGCTCGTCCCCCCTTTCCCCAAGTAGAAACTTGTTGATACGGCTCCACCAAGAAGTCGTATCTAGTTGGAAAGGAAAACTCACCAATATTTCCCAGGCGATGCCTGTTAATGGATTAACTTGTTCAAAGAATTTTCCTTCCCGAGTGTTGGGTAAGTAATCAAAAACTCTTTTATCAAAACAGCAACCTTGTTGCGAATATAAAACACCCCACAGAGCCGGATCCCTCAGGTTTTGAGCGAATATTTAAATCCCTTTAAAAGGAAGATCTTAAATATAAAAATGAGTTTTGGGATCCGCCCTAACCTTTAAAAATCATTTTGAAGACTCGAAAACACTTTAAAGAGTGTTTGGAGTAATGCCGATTTAATGAAATAAATCAGTCCCAATATATTAGAAAATATTTGAATATTATTATTTAAATAATATTCTCATAAAGAATAATCTTTATAAAAATAATTGAAGTAGAAGTTTTAAAACTTATACTTGCAATGAATATTAAATAACCAAAGATATACTTATACGAAAGTACTATCTTTATTTGAATAATCAAAAGGGAGTTTGATTATCGACACATTATTCCTTAATAAAATAAAGAATAATAATTAGTAATTAATCAGAGTCATAAGTCCTCAAATGAATATTCAAAATAATATTCATTAATAAAATAAACGGAGTCATAAGCCCTCAAATTAATATTCAAAATAATATTAATTAATAAAATAAACGGAGTCATAAGTCCTCGAATGAATATTCAAAATAATATTCATTAATAAAATAAACGGAGTCATAAGCCCTCGAATGAATATTCAAAATAATATTCATTAATAAAATAAACGGAGTCATAAGCCCTCGAATGAATATTCAAAATAATATTTATTAATAAAATAAACGGAGTCATAAGCCCTCGAATGAATATTCAAAATAATATTCATTAATAAAAATAAAGTTATCGAATAAACCTTATTCGAATAATAGCCTTGAAAACTATTCATATATATATAAATATATAAATATATACTCGGGAACATCGACTCCCGGTTTTAGAAAAATGTTCACCTTTGGGTCCCCTATACTAAGGGTATACGCAAATACCGCTTATCTCTAGCATAGGTATTATCAACTGAATCAACAGATATATGTATCAAGATTACGAAACAGGCATGCATATATACCATATCACATGCTACAATATATCGCAAGAATTTGCTAATTAACCATCATGCATTTATCACAAGACAATGCATATACATATATACATCACAACAACAGTATAGGGGGTAGAAAACTTGCCTGAGTGCTCCCGGATAGGCTTAAGCTTAGAGGGGGTCCGATAACCTATGAACAACAATATAAGTCGGAATTAAACCCCGGTCGCCTAAGAAACTAGACTTTAACCATTTAGAGTCCTAACGTTCGCTTTCGCGCTTAATGATTTACTTAAGTCGCTCGAGTATCCTCGGCTCCACCATTTTTAATAAATTAAGCATTAAGGGTTTTAAGGCGATTCTTTCGCGAGTGTATTACCAACTGCCTAATACACTTTACATAAATGTTTCATACTCCAGTTAGTCATTTTAGGTCATTAACATATGTTTCAAAGTAAGGCGAGGGGTAATGGTTCGCTCGCGAAACGTCGTTACTTAAAACGGCCGTTTCTCCTAAACCGTACATCGGAATCAAATGAACCACATATCAAAACGAAGCTCATAACATGAACTATCTAAACATGGCAATGGTCAAAACCTAGCAGGGAGTTCTCGGGTCATAATGTTATGAACAGAAGCAGTCTAAAGTAAATCGGACATTACGACGGCTATGTTTACGCGATTTCCCAATTTTTTACCATTCCAAATCATATCAATCCAACTACCAATCAACAACAACTCAAGATACACATCAATGCTACTGATTTCAGTCATAATAAGCTCAAGGATCTCAATCCAATCATATATTATAACATCTCCAAATTCAACTAAACTACTTAACAATTAAGCTCGAATCATGCTTATCATTCAAATTACTACTCATCCATCCAAATCATCTCCAAACTTCAACATTCAAACTTATTACTAAAGGGTGTGAAGATTTATACCTTCCTTGGGAGGTGTTAAGTTTCTAGGAAGCCTTAGGGAGCCTCCTACAAGCTTGATCTTTCCAAAGAAATTAAGAACACAAAGTTAGGCTTTGAAGTTTCTAAAAGTCCAATTTAAAAAACTGTAAAAATGAGGGTCTTACCTTGCTTATTTGGAAGAGACTTGTGAACAAGAGTTGTAGGACATCTTAATACCTTTCCAACGAGCTATAGAACACAACATTTGAGTGAGTATTGGAGGAGATATGGCAATTTGAAGTTGCTGGATTTGTTTTAGCCGAGAGCTTTCTTCTTGAAATGGGAAAGTCAACTTCTAATTTTTGTGTTTTATGATATTTGCTTGGTTGCTTCTCCTTTTTGCCTTGGAAAATGTTTTAGCTTTTTACCATGGTAAATTTTACATGGCCCAAAATCAACCAACAAAACAAAACCCCTTGTCATGCTTATGTCATCTTGCACATGTCATAATGCTTCCACTTGTCCACACCTTGTTGGTTTGATGATATCATCATCCCTAACCTCCTTGATTAACTCCTAATTGCTTGCCTAATGACCGCTGATCTGTTATACGGTTCACTTAACTTTCATTTTCGTTTATCGTTTGAGGGATCATACCCGGGATCTTATTACTTAGGTTTCTTTAACCTTTCTCAATACATTATATTCCTTTCATGATCCTCTCTTATAATCCTTGAATTTAAATTCTTTTTATTCTGTTACCTTATACTCAATTCTTTCTGTATCTGGTAGATTTTCGGGAAAAATCAAAGTGTTCGAATTTGGATTCTGACGATCTTTACATACACTTATTTATCATATAGAGTACTAATAATATCCCAGAAGATCAATAAAAGAGCCCCTACATAGTGTGGTATGAAAAGTTTTCTTATTCAGCATAATCTGCAAAATCACTATTCATAAGGGTTTAAAAAATTTCCAAAAATTGGGGTTATTACAATTTGGCACCAGCTTCCATATCTTATTCCTCTCAAATTGGTTTAGCTCCTCCTGCATAGCTAAAATTTAATCAGGATCCAACAAAGCTTCTTCTACCTTCTTTGGTTCTTCCTTTGAAAGAAAGCTGTTGTATAGACATTCTTCTTGAGTTGCTCTCCTTGTTTGAACTCTAGAAGATACATCACCAATGATGAGCTCAAAGGGGTGATCTTTTGTCCATTTCCTTTGTTGAGGTAGATTAGCCCTAGATGAAGAGGCCTCATTGTTGTCTTGATGTGTGATTGAGTTTTGATTGTTAGAAACTCCCCCTGAGTTAATGGATCTTTTATTTTAGAAAGGGGAGCTTTCTGTAAGTGATATATCCTGACTCCCAGCTCCTTTTGATAACCCGACGGATGGTGAATTTTGAGTACCGATGGATGAAGCAGGTTGCCTTCCGATGGATAAGGCAGATTGTCTCCCGACGGATGAAGCATTATGCAATTCGACAGATGTTGAATTTTGTGCTTCATTGGTAGTAGATTTTTCTGCATTATCCTTTGATATTGTTTCTTGATCACTTTCATCATCACTGTCATCACTAACCATCTCCACATTGTCAAATTTGAGGCTCTCATGGTAGTCTCCATCTTGCAGTCCTTCAATCTTTTTATCATCAAACACAACATGTATTGATTCCACAACAATGTTGGTTCTTAGATTGTAGACTCTATATGCTTTACCAACAGCATATCCAACAAAAATTTCTTCATCTGCTTTAGCATCAAACTTCCCATTCTGATCAGTTTGATTTCTCAAGATATAACATTTGCAGCCAAAGACATGAAGAAAATTTAGAGTTGGCTTCTTGTTCTTGAACAATTGATAGGGAGTCATGCATTTTGCTTGATTAATCAGAGAAATATTTTGAGTGTAGCATGCAGTATTTACAGCTTCAGCCCAGAAATATGTTGGTAATTTAGATTCTTCAAGCATTGTCCTGGCAGCTTCAATAAGTGATATGTTCTTCCTTTCCACTACTCCATTCTGTTGTGGAGTTCTTGTTGCTAAAAACTCATGCAAAATTCCATTTTCTTCATAAAATGCTCCCATGGCAGAATTCTTGAACTCAGATCCATTGTCACTCCTGATTCTTCTTACTTTGAAATCAGGATGATTATTGACTTCCCTTATGTGATTGATGATGATTTCACTAGCCTCATCTTTAGACTTTAGGAAATATGTCCAAGAGAACTTTGAGAAATCATCTACAATTAATAGTGTTAGGTCTCAATATGTTTGTAGAAGGGGGGTTGAATACAAACAATACCGTTTAATCGAATAAAATACGGAATAAAAAAGTGAAACAAAATTCAAGTTAAATAAAACAATTATTAGACTTGAAAGGTGTTACAACAACGGTATCGTTTACAAGGGATTAATCTCAAATAATTTATTCCAAATCTAGAATAAATTCGACATGAACTTTTTCTATTTTTGTAATAAAAAGGATCAAATGTTAAATGCAATTTGAGATTAAGTTCTAGGGATTTTGATCTGCTAGATAGTTACACAAGAACAAGAAAAGGATTTCTAGTGGATTAGATTTAACAATAAATGCTAGAAATAAATGATCTGTGTATTTGCAATAAGTTCTCTGCTGTTTTTCTCTGTTCTGTGTTCTTCTGTGTTTTATATTCAATGCAATGCTTCTGTTGAAAATCAGCTTCAGTTCTTTTATATTAAATCATGGAGTTCTTTTATATTAAATTAATCCATGATTTAACTGGCAAGACAATCCTTTTAGCTTAGCATGACAATCCTTTTAACTGGTAGGACTTTTGGTAGGACTATCCATTGAACTGATAGAACTTTCGGCAAGACAATCTAAATGAACTAGCATGACTTTCGGTATGACTATTGATTGTCATACCGATTGTCTTGCTAATACAAAAGATAGTCTTGCTGGATTAAAACAGATTTTAATCAAATAATAATTCTGAATTAATTAATCAATTAATTCAATTAATCAATAAATTAATCTTTGCAGATTTAATTTATTCTCTTAATTAAATTATATGACTTAATTAATTAATAGAGAATTAATATTAATCTTGAGCAGCAACCATTCTTCTGAAAATCTTCTGAAAATCACTGTCAATTATGAATCACCACTTCAATGTTGACACTCGATGTACTGTCTGGTTCATGAGTGACTAACTTCCATGACGTTTCTTCATGCCTTGACTTTGATACTCTTGATTTTCTTCAGACTAAATCCTTGTAACTAATTGATACCCTGACGAGATCTCTGTCACTTGATTAAATCCACAATCTTGATTTATATCACTGAGGCTTGATCAATTTCTTGAGCTTCTTCCAGTGAATTAAGTCCTCAAGTCTGTAGACGAACAATATTACTTAATCCTTTGACATATGTTACTTTGAGAGATCTCTCTGACGATAGAACCACTATTTACTTGTTACATCCTTATTTGAGTTGAGTTAAATCCTCGAATAAACAAATAGGCTATGACATATGCCTTTCAATCTCCCCCTATTTGTTTGTTAGACAATAACAACAAATACCTAGAGGATAACTCAACTAACAAATAAGAAAAGCATATAAACAGTAATGCAAAGTAAATAGCAGAAAAGTTCTGGATTATATTTAACATTTTCCAGATTCCAAAAGAAATTTACAAATGAATACAAGATAGATGTTCCTCTAGACTGAACATATAACTACATTAGTCTATCTTGATTCATAAAGCCCTAATCATATTACATTAAGTTTTGAGCTAATTGAATTCAGTTGTCTTCCCTTCCGAATTCACCTTCTTCCAAATCTTGAAGCAACTCCTTGTCAAAGACACGATCCTTTTCAGAAGTGAAGCTGGTTGGTCTGACTGGTTGAACTCCAACTGACTTTAGCTTATTCTTGAACTGAGTGTACCTTTTAATATTTTTTTTATAATAAGCTTGAATCAGATCAGCTGCTTGAGTTTTTAACATGGATGAATATCCAGCAGTTCTTAAGTGATGTTCCATCCAGACAAGATGCTTAGCTGAGTAGTCTTTAAGAGATTGTGAATCGAGCTGGCAGATTTGAAGACAGTCAGACTTAAAGAATCTTACCTGATGAGGATTGTTGACCACTTGAGGACTAGCCCTGCTGGTAAACTCTTTGAGCCTTTCTCGAAGAACTTCATTCAATTCTGAGCTTCTTTTGACTTTGTTGAGAAGAACCCAAATCTCTGATAAAGAACGATTCTCAAACAGATGAAGTGATACCTTGAAAGATTCTTCGCTCTGATAATATACAAATATGCTCATTTTATTTAGAGATCTGTCAAAGGCAGCTGTGATCCTAGAGACTTCATTCTTTATAGCATTCATGTACACGTCATTGTTTGGATTAGAGATCTCCAGCTTGTCTGGAAGATGTAGAAACTGCCTATCATTGTTTGTGCTCAGCTGAGGCATATCAAGTACTCTCCTAGCTTCATCCCATGTTACACCAATCTTCAGTCTGACATCTCTTCTCCTTTCTTTAGCTTTAATGTCATGAAGACATTGCTTTTCAAGAGTTTCTGTTCGTTCAATGTTTTTCCTCATATCAATGATCTGGGATACCTTTTTGAGTTCAGCTTCTTTCCTTTTCAACTCTGACTGCTGCTGCTGCTGAAACTCTTTCTCAAAACCAGGATCCACTGGAGCTTCCTCTTCCCATTCTCCAAAATCACTTTCCTCCTCAGCTTCAAAGAAACCATCTTTATCTTCCAAGACTGGTTCAGTGGGAACGTCAAAAATATCAAAGTCATCCTGTTCTCCCCTATAATAGACAGCATCAGCCTTCCCTGTGCCTCTAGCAAATGAATCTTTTTCTTTTCCCTTTTCACTTCTCCCTTTCTTCTCCCCCTTAGTTGAGGAATCCTCTACAGACTTTCCCTTAGACCCTCCATGACCTCCATCACCTCCAGAGCCTGAGCCTCCGCCAGACGGCCCTTCAAAGAAAGTTATTTGCTCTTCATTAGGGCAGTGAGAATTTTTTATCATGAAGTACAAGTGCTTCATCCCTTCATTGAGATGTTCCATGCCCGTCTCTATCTTCAGAAATCTGGAGGAATCCAGTGAATGATTCATTTCAACCAAGTCTTCAAGAGAAGTCATTCTTGTATGGAGAGAGCAGAAGTTTGAAATATCTTCAGCTGATAACGTTGGAGATGCCTGAATTGAGTTAAGCTTTGGTACAACAGAGGCCTTCAAATCTGATATTTCAGTCCTGATGAGAGCCAGCTGATTATTGACAGAGGTGGAAGAAGAAGACCGTTCAGCCACTTGTGCTTTGAATGATTGAGCCTCAGCCTGACTTTTTGCAAGTTGTTCTTTCAGTTCAGCAATTTGAGCTAACAGATTTTCAGTGTTTATGTCTATGTGTGCGCTCATCTGAATATCTCTCCTGTTTGATTCACTCAACTCACGTGCTTGTGTATCTCTCAATATTATTGCTCGTGAGGAGTCTTCCTGATGCTGATCGTCTGTACCTGCAATTGAAATCACCCTAGCCTCTTCAAGAGAGGTCAGTGGTGGTGCAATGGGAATTCGCGAGTCCCGATCCTCAATCAAACCTATCTTTTCATGTGAAATAGATGTCTGAATTGCTTCAGGGATAGATTGACCGAGTTGCCCTCCACTTTCTCCAGAAAAATCTATGAGTGGAGAATCCCGTGAGGGAGCCAGAGGTGTTGGATCTGGGAGGGGAGAAAATGACTCTATTAAAGGTGGCTGAGAGTCAGATTTTCCCTCAGAAGCATGTGACTGCTCTTCTGCCGTAACTATGGCAGGCACTGTAACCGACTCAATGTGCACTCCTCGCTCCGTGTCCTGAGTATCATCTATTGGTCTGTATGCTTCCATTGTGAGTAATGGAAGTGTGCTTGACTCAGTACAGGATGACATGGCCCTATGGCGAATTTCAATAGATTCATCCTGTTGATAGAATGTCTCTAGTAACTGTTCACTGGCCATATCAAAGTCCATGTCCTGTTGGGAGGACAAGGATGGGCTTTCAGATGCCTCAGTAAATGTTCTTCTTTTTTTGGGAGGAGGCAGAGCTGAGGGTTCATTCACATCCACCAACATACAATTTCCTACTAACCTTCTAGGCAACATTTTAGACAGTGGGGGAGAGGTTGAGATAGGTTGTGACTCTGTGTTTGGCTCCATGACCTGGGATTGAAGCTGTGGTTCTACAACTTCATGGTTAGTCCTATCAACCACTGGGGGTCTTTCAACAGAAGTAGGAATAGTTTGAGTTTGAGGAATCATTACCTGCAGAGGAAGAGCATCTGATGTTTGAGCCTGGGTGGTTTGAACCACTGGAGGTTGAGCTTGCTTTTCATGACCGGGAAGATTGAAGATAGGTAAAAGAATGTAAGTGGCCATGAAAGCAGATACAAGTATTGGAACTTGCATGAATTTGAAGGTTGTGTCTTGGCGTGTGTAAATCTTTTTGCTTACTGGAGGGGGTTCAGTTACTCAAGAGTTAGCAAAAAGAGCTTTATGCTCAGGTGAGAGAAGATGTTCTGCTATGAGCATGAGAAAACGAGCGTAGTAGCACGAAACCCTACGATTTGTAGAATGATCACGTAAAGCAGTAGTGAGACATCTCAGAAGAATGGGTAAAAGTAGTTTGCCAAAATTGATCCTTTAATTGAAAATAACCGCAAGACCAATATACTGCAGAGTGGAAGTGATATTGTGAAAGTTGGATTTAGTGCAGTTGGCAAACACTTTGGAAAGTGTATCGACATTTAAAAGCACATTTGATTTAATAGCAGAGCTAACAATCGAATGGTCATTTAAAAATCTAATCCACGGCTTAAATTTTTTCACATCACATTTTTCTGGATTAAAATAACCAACAAGATTATGCGAGACAATTTGGAAATTGAGAGCCATTAAAAAATGTTCAATAAAACACACAATTTCAGAATTTTAAGAATTAAATTAAGAGTAATTCGAATTAAAAATAAATAATCATCCGAATTAATTTAATTATATCCCAAAAATTTTAAAAAAGGTATATCTAGTTGATTTTTGTCCCACAAACACACTTAAAACAAAACAGATTTTATACGCACCCAATAACAAAAAGAATTCTAAAACCTAGAAACAAAACGGGCAGCACTTCTGTATATATACACGCGTATGTATATATCTCAGAAGTGGAGTTTTGTGAAGCTGAGTAAAAACTCGAGCAAGAACAATGGTGACTGATGATTAGTTCGAAGAAAGAGAGAAAGAAACACAATTGCTGGAATTTGAAAGGAAAAACAAAAAAAAAACTTAACTGATTACTAATAAAAGAAACGAACAACAAAAAAACCTTAAGTAGACAACTGGTATGACAATCGAGGAAAGTCATACCGATTGTCTTCCCGATTGTCATACCAGGCTAAAGAAAATAACAAAAACAAATAAAAATAAAACTGGTATGACAATCTGATAGTCATACCGATTGTCATACCAGTATAAAAGTCATGAATATATCAGAATAAACTAGAAAGACAATCGATAGTCATACTGATTGTCATTCTAGTATAAAATAAAACAAATATATATATATACTAAAATGACTTTCAGGAAGACAATTTCAATTATCTTGTCAATTGTCATTGCAGAAGGTTTACAGTTACAGAATAAAACAATTATAAACAGAATAAACAGAATAAATAATTATAACACAGAATTAATAAAACAATTATAAACAGAATTAATACTTACAGTTTACAGAATAAATTTACAAAACCAAAAGCAATATTTCAGAAATAATTATATTTTGTTCCAAAAATAGATTTCTGTTGAATTTTAGCAAATAAAATTCATAGAAAAATATTTTTAGAGAAAATAAAATATTCTGAGATATTAAAATTAACAAGTAGAATAAATAAATAAGATAAGATAATAAAACTCACATAGAAATAAGCAAGTATTATGGAAAATATGATAAAATAAATTTGCAAATGAATTTTTCATTTATGAAAAATTCATTTATAAATTCATTCAAGAACAGATTTCAGATATTAACAAGTTTAATCACTAAAGCTATTCAACATACCCAATTTACCAACTAATTTGGTAAATGTGGATTCATCAAGAGGTTTAGTGAAAATATCTGCTATTTATTGTTCTGTTGGAACAAAAAATAGTTCAACAGTACCATTCATGACGTGCTCTCTAATAAAATGATGCCTGATGTCAATGTGCTTGGTCCTTGTATGCTGCACAGGGTTGTTGGTGATGGCTATTGCACTTGTATTGTCACATAGAATAGGTATTTTGTTCAATACAGAGCCATAGTCCCGTAGCTGATTCCTAATCCACAAGTTTGAGCACAACAGCTTCCAGCTGCAATATATTCAGCCTCGGCCGTTGAATTGGAAACTGTTTGCAGTTTCTTGCTGTACCATGACACTAGCCTGCTACCTAGGAATTGACAACTCCCTGAGATGCTTTTTCTATCAACAACACTTCCTACGTAATATGAATCTGTATATCCAACAAGGTTAAAACCAGATTCTTTGGGGTATTAAATACCTAGATTTGGTGTTCCCTTAAGATATCTCAAGATTCGTTTAACAGAAACGAGATGAATATCTCTAGGATCCGCTTGGAACCTTGCACATAAGCATGTAGCATAAATAATATCTGGTCTACTTGCAGTAAGATAGAGTAACGAGCCAATCATACCTCTGTAGCTTGTGACATCTACCTTAATGGAGTTTTCACATGGTCCAAGCTTGACAGCTATAGTTGACGGAGTCCTTGCTGATGCAGAATCCTCTAGATTGTACTTTTTGAGGAGTTCCTTGAGATACTTTGATTGACAAATAAAATTTCCATCTAACCTTTGACTTACTTGTAATCCAAGAAAGAACTTCAGCTCTCCCATCATGCTCATTTCAAATTTGTTGTGCATTAACTTAGCAAATCTGTTACAGAGATTATCATTAGTAGACCCAAATATTATATCATCTACATAGACTTGGACTAATATAGTATCATTCTTATGCTTTTTAGAAAAGAGAGTTTTGTCTATGACACCTCTAATAAAGCTATTTTCAATAAGAAATTCAGAGAGAGTGTCATACCATTTTCTCGGAGACTGTTTGAGTCCATAGATAGCCTTGAAAAGAAAGTAGACAAAATCCAAATGATATGGATCTTCAAAACCAGGAGGTTGCTCTACATACACCTCTTCATCCAGCTTTCCATTCAGAAAGGCACTCTTGCATAAACTTTAAAGTTAGAGAATGCTGTGAATACCAGAAATATCCTGATGGCCTCTAGTCTAGCCACTGGAGCATAGGTTTCATCATAATCAATGCCTTCAGCTTGAGAGTACCCTTTAGCCACCAGTCTTGCTTTGTTTCTTGTAACCACACCATCTTCATCTAGTTTATTCCTGAATACCCACCGAGTACCAACAGCTTTCTTGTGTGTAGGTCTAGGTACCAGTTTCCAGACTTGTTGATGTTCAAACTGATTGAGTTCATCTTGCATAGCAATTACCCAATCTGGATCAGTCAGTGTTTCTTCAATCTTCTTAGGTTCCATCTCAGAGAGAAATCCTAAGAATAGACATTCATTTTGAGTAGCACGTCTAGTTCTGACTCCAACATCTGGATGACCAATAATCAACTCAAAAGGATGAGCTTTATTCCAGACAGTCTGTCTTGGAAGATTTGATCTTGATGATTCGCCTTGAAACTCATTGGGATGTTGTGTCCTACTAGTTGATCCTTCAGCATCTCCCCCTGAGTTGTTGTCAGGTTGACTTGATGATTCTTCGTCAGTAGCAGTGGTATCTCCATTGTTGCCAATGTTTCCATCACCATTACCTTGAGTATCATCATGATTAACAGGTTCTTCACCAGCAACAACCTCAGGTTCTTGATCATGTTCTGATTCTGAATCTGACATATCATCAAACTTCAGTTTCTCAGAAGGATCTTCAGTTTGGATACTAGGAAGTTTAGTGTCATCAAATGTAACATTTATACTTTCAGTTACTTTGTGTTGATCAATGATATACACCCTGTATGATCTTCTTCCATATCCAACAAAAATACCCTCATATGCCTTTGCCTCGAATTTACCACGACGATCATCTCCATCCTTGAGCACGAAGCATCTAGCACCAAATACGTGAAAGTATTTGATAGAAGGTTTCTGTTCATTCATAATCTCATAAGGAGTTTTCATGAAGTCTTTGTTGATTAGAGTTCGATTCTGAGTATAACATGCAGTATTGACAGCTTCAGCCCAAAAGTACATTGGAAGACCTGATTCACTTATCATCGTTCTTGCAGCTTCAATCAATGTATGATTCTTCCTTTCTACCACTCCATTTTGCTGAGGGGTTCTAGGAGCTAAAAATTGTCTGGTAATCCCTTTGTCTGTACAGAATCCATTGAGAAGTGAATTCTTGAATTCTGTTCCATTATCTGACCTTATTGCTCTAACAGGGACATTAGAATCTAACTCGATCAACTTGATATGATCAATCACAACTTGTGGTGTTTCATCCTTAGAGTGAAGGAATATAACCCACGTATACTTGGAATAGTCATCAACTATCACAAGACAGTAACACTTCTTTGACATCGAAAGAACATTAACTGGTCCAAATAAATCCATGTGCAATAATTACAGAACACCAGTTATGGAGGATGTGTCAGTGCCTCTGTGACTTACTTTCTTTGACTTTCCTTTCTGGCAAGCCTCACACAGTCCTTCTGGGGAGAATTCCAGCTGAGGCAGACCTCTGACCAATTCTCTTTTGACAAGAGAATTCATTGTTTTGAAATTGAGATGGGAAAGTCTCTTGTGCCATAGCCAACTCTCATCTGACGATGCCTTTGAATAGAAACAATTGACTTCAGGATTGCTTCTAGAGTTCATGTCAGCTACGAACAGATTTCCTTTCCGGATTCCCATTAAGGAGGGTTTTTCATTTTTCTTGTGCAGAATCTGACACTTCAGCTTATCGAATAAAACATTGTAGCCGTTGTCACAGAACTGACTAATGCTAAGCAGATTGTGTTCAAGTCCTTGCACAACATACACATTTTCAATGATAACATTTCTAGCTAGCAAACAGCCATATCCCTCAGTTAAACCTTTGTTGTTATCTCCAAAGGTAACCACTGGGCCAGCTTTCTCAACCACATTTGATAGCAGGGTTCTATCTCCGGTCATATGTCTTGACGATCCGCTGTCAAGAATCCACACTACCGGTTGTACCTGTTTAATGCCCTGCAATACAAATGGATTAGACCTTCTTCGGAACCCAAGCTTGGTGGGGTCCGGCATACTTGTAAAATTGGCCTTTATCAGGCAAAACAACATTCTTAACTTTAATGTTCTCAACTTTCTCAATGACTGGACATTTGACCTTATAAACAACCTTGACAAATTTCTGTGTAGGCTTAGGCACAAATGTCTCCTTTCTAGCTTTAGGAGGACTAGCAGTCTTAGACCTATCATGCTTCCTATTATTCACATGCTGACGAGGAGTAGTCTTATCATTAGAAACATGCTTACCATTAAAATAAGCATACATCAAATTAAAAGCACAAGACATACAATCAGGAACAACACATGCTTTATGAGAGGGATTAACAACAGGCAACTTATGCATGGTAAACATGGCATTTTTGTTATCCAACTCATGTGTGTCTGAGTTAGTCTCACTTGCTTTCACAACTTTGACTGGAACCTTTGACACACTTGACTTGGAAATAACTTTCTCATTAGCAAGATCTTCAGCATGGATTTCTTCTTGAATAATAAATGAGGTCTCATCAAATGGTTCAGCAATTGATTTTTTATAGAGGGGTTCATCAACATCCTTAAGCACATGTGGTACTTCCCTACCTTTAGCACAGATATGAGGAGGGGAGTTTATGCCTAATTCTCCAATAGCAACATTATAATTATAACCTACTCCAGATGTTTGATTAATAGCTTGCTTATTGTAGAACTCTTTAGCCTTAGAGCAAGAATTAAAGTAAGCTTTGATCTTAGTCTCAAGACCGGTGATCTTGTCTTTGAGAATAGTTTCGAGTTGTCTATAACAGTCAACCCTATTCTCTAGAAAAGATACTTGGTCTTTTAATTTATCTTGATTAATGTGCACAAGTCTTAATTCATTGACCTCTTTCTCAAGGTCTTTGATTTGTTGATTTAACATTTCATTATCACGACGAGCACAATCTAAGGAACCTCCTAGATGAAAAACTAATTCAGCATCAGTAAATTTTACCTCTTTTCTTGACGATGAGGTGTTTGCATCACTAGCCATGAAAGCAAGATTCCCAACTTCTTCATCTTCACTGTCAGTATCATCCCAGCTTCTTCCCTTTGCCAGGTAAGCCCTTTCAGATTTACTCTTCTGATTAGAATCATAAGAGTTCTTCCTAAATTATTTTGGCTTCCTGCATTCTGTGGCAAAGTGTCCCAACTTATTGCAGTTGAAGCATCTAATGGAGCTTCGATCAACCATCCCTGTTTTGTACCCACCACTGCTGGTGTTAGAGGATGAAGATCCACCTTTCTGGAATCTGTTGTAGTTGGACTTGTACTTGAACTTGGGATTTCTCTTGAATCTGACATTGGAGAATCTCTTGACAATCAGGGCCATTGACTCATCTTCCAATTGCTCCAATTCTTTTAAGGAATAAAAATCATCTCTTGATTGATTTGTAGTAGGAGGATCAAATTCTGCTACTATCACATTTTCTTCAGCCTTGGAAGACTGTACCATTCTTTCTGACTGTTGAGATTGTTGTTGTTATTGTGGTTGTTATTGTTGTTCTTCAGCTACTAGAGCAATAGACGTGCTGACCACTCTTCCTTTCCCGTAGACTTCCTTCTGCTGAATCTGCTCCAACTCATAGGTCTTTAACACACCATAGAGCCTTTCTAAAGAAATCTCACTCAGATCTCTTGCTTCTCTTATGGCAGTGATTCTATGTTCGAGATGAGTTGGCAGTGTTAAAAGGAACTTTTTGTTGACCTCCCTGATTGAATAGTATTTACCATTAATGTTCAGGTTATTGATCAATGCATTGTACCTCTCAAACACTTCAGTGATTCCTTCTCCTGGATTGGATTTAAAGTATTCATACTCAGAGGTTAGGATTTCTAACTTGTTCTCCCAAACTTCCTATGTGCCTTCATTAATTACCTCAATAGTTTCCCAGATGTGTTTGGAATCTTTACAGTTCATCACATGTCTATTCATCAAGGGATCAAGGGAATCTACTAAAATTAATTGAAGGCTAGCATCCAGGGAGGCTTCTTCTTTTTCAGCAGGGGAAAAATCCTCAGGATCTTTTACATAAGTTCTAGCTTTGGTAATCACCACATCATCTTCTATTACCTCTGGTTCAATAACCATCGGAATTTTTGGACCCTTCTTTAACACTTCCAGATATTTGGGATTTGCAACTTGTAAAAACAATGTCATCTTCTTCTTCCACATAACATAATTTTCTTTATCGAATAATGGAATTTTAACGGTTCCAACTTTTTGTGTAGACATTATGAATTTTTTTGAGTAAATAAAAATTTAAGGAGTGAAAGAATCACAAAAGTCTAGGATCTTAATTTGTTCGTTAATCAGAAGGCTCTGATACCAATTATTAGGTCTCAATATGTTTGTAGAAGGGGGGTTGAATACAAACAATGTTGTTTAATCGAATAAAATGCGGAATAAAAAAGTGAAACAAAATTCAAGTAAAATAAAACTATTATTAAACTTGAAAGGTGTTACAACAACGGTATCATTTACAAGGGATTAATCTCAAATAATTTATTCCAAATCTAGAATAAATTCGACATGAACTTTTTCTATTTTTGTAATAAAAAGGATCAAATGCTAAATGCAATTTGAGATTAAGTTCTAGGGATTTTGATCTGCTAGATAGTTACACAAGAACAAGAAAAGGATTTCTAGTGGATTAGATTTAACAATAAATACTAGAAATAAATTATCTGTGTATTTGCAATAAGTTCTCTACTGTTTTTCTCTATTCTGTGTTCTTCTGTGTTTTAATTCAATGCAATGCTTCTGTTGAAAATCAGCTTCAGTTCTTTTATATTAAATCAATCCATGATTTAACTGGCAAGACAATCCTTTTAGCTTAGCATGACAATCTTTTAACTGGTAGGACTTTCGGTAGGACTATCCATTGAACTGATAGAACTTTCAGCAAGACAATCTAAATGAACTAGCATGACTTTCGGTATGACTATTGATTGTCATACCGATTGTCTTGCTAATACAAAAGATAGTCTTGCTGGATTAAAACAGATTTTAATCAAATAATAATTCTGAATTAATTAATCAATTAATTCAATTAATCAATAAATTAATCTTTGCAGATTTAATTTATTCTCTTAATTAAATTATATGACTTAATTAATTAATAGAGAATTAATACTAATCTTGAGCAGCAACCATTCTTCTGAAAATCTTCTGAAAATCACTGTCAATTATGAATCAATTCCACCACTTCAATGTTGACACTCGATGTACTGTCTGGTTCATGAGTGACTAACTTCCGTGACGTTTCTTCATGCCTTGACTTTGATACTCTTGATTTTTGTTGGGTCCCAATGAGTTTGTAGAAGGGGGGGTTGAATACAAACAGTACCAAATAATCGAATAAATGCGGAATAATGTGAAACAAAATTCAAGTTAAATAAAAATATTATTAAACTTGAAAGGTGTTACAACAACTGTATCGATTACAAGGTATTAATCTCAAATCAATTATCACAAATCTAGAATAAATTCGACATGAACTTTTTCTATTTTTGCAATAATTAGAATCAAATGCTAAACGCGATTTGAGATTAAGTTCTAGGGATTTTGATCCGCTAGATTGTTACACAAGAACAAGATAAATAATTCTAGTGGTTTGGATTTAACATTAACAAACTAGAATTTTGATCTTGATGTAAGCAGAGAAGAAAATAAAATGTTTCAAGGCGGCTGCTTTCTTTTCTTTGTTCTTGAAAGTGTTCTGTATTTTTTTTTGTGTGTATGTCTTCTGCTTCTTTTTCTTTTTGTATGCAATCCAACAAAATTACTTGAACTGCAATGACAATCGGTATGACAATCTCTTTGGCTCAGCAAGACTTTCAGTAGGACTTTCAATTGTACTAGCAAGACAATCTGATTGAACTACAATGACTATCGGTATGACAATCAGTTGAACTAGCAAGACAATCTCCTTCCTAGTGTAACTTTCTGTATGACAATTGAAATGACTTGGCATGACAATCGGTATGACAATCCAGATTGTCATGCTAGTTCATTTTCAATTGTCTTGCTGATTTAAGACTGTTTTTAAACCAATTAAACTTCTGAAAATTCCTAAAATTAATTCAGAATTAATTAATCAATTAATTCAATTAATAAATAAATTATTCTTCGCAGATATAATTTATTTTCTTAATTAAATTAGATGACTTAATTAATTAATAGATAATTAATTCTAGTCTTGAGCAGCAACCATTCTTCTGCAAATCTTCTGAAAATCACTGAAAATTATGAATCAATTCCACCACTTCAACGTTGACACTCGATGTACTGTCTGGTTCATGAGTGACTAACTTCCGTGACGTTTCTTCATGTCTTGATTTTGACACTTTGATTTTCTTCAGATTAAATCCTTGTAATTAATTGATACCCTGGCGAGATCTCTGTCACTTGATTAAATCCACGATCTTGATTTATATCACTGAGGCATGATCAACTTCTTGAACTTCTTCCAGTGAATTAACTCCTCAAGTCTGTAGATGAACCTTGTTTCTGAATCCTTTGACAGATATTACTTTGCGAGATCTCTCTGACGGTAGATCCACTATTTACTTATTACATTCTTATTTGAGTTGAGTTGAATCCTCGAATATACAAATAGGCTATGACATATGACTTACAATCTCCCCCTATTTGTTTGTTAGACAATAACACACAAATACCTAGAGGATAACTCAACTAAAAAATAAGAAAAAGATATAAACATACATGCAAAGTAAATAGCAGAAAAGTTCTGGACTAGATTTAACATTTTCCAGATTCCAAGTAGATGTTCCTCTAGACTGAACATATCTTCAAGTAGTTCCATCTTCATTTGTACAACCACATTTCCTGTTGAGAAGCCCATATCTCTTTCTTATCCCCCTATGAGAATCAACTGATTAAAGAAGATCACCTTCGTTTTACCACCTCTCCCGTACAATAGGATCCGCAGATAAAAACCAATGGTACTCCCCTAACTGCTTCTTCCCTTACTAGGAAATCACCTTGTGTTTACCACCTCTCCCGTACAATAGGATCCGTAGTTACAAACAACAATGGTGTGGTGTAGTGTACATATGATCTTTTTCTTCCTCCCTGCTATTTCTCCCCCTTAGTTGAGGAATCCTCCAAACTATTACTTAAGCTTTTATCTCCCCCTTAAAGAAGGAATATATGCCGTCGTCTGAAGGAGTTCTCATATTTCACTTGGTTGGAAAAGAAATAACAAGTAGTTTCTCTTTCTTCCTCACTGCGAGTGTGTGATTCTGTTTTAGTGTACCTCACATGTGTTTCACTCTTCTCTCCACTCGTGTTTACACTCATTCTCACAAGTGTATCACTCTTCTCTCATAGCTCCAAAAATCAGCTGTACCTGCAAGGAAAATCACCTTAGCCATCCTTAAGGAGGTCACAGGTGGTGCAATGGGAGTTCACAAATCCCCATCCTTGTTAAACTCGTCAGATGAATCTGAGTCATAATTTACAAGTTGCTAGTTTCCCTTTTAGGGTTCCAGATTTGAATTCTGGGAAGGTAAACAATGATCCAACGAATTTAGCATAAAGATCAAAGTTCCCTTCTAATGTCTGTGAAGAAATTTCCTTGTGACTTATCAGGTAATATCTGAATCATTGTCAACAAGTTGCCGATCTGCACCTATGTCAGATTCACTATCCGCATATGCATCCAGGGGATTTAAGCCTGGGGAGGTAGATACTGACCACTGACATATGGCTTTTGGATCAGTATCCTCTCCTAACACCTGTAAAGGCAATTGGTCCACTAACGAACCTTGAACAATCGAATCTGACCTTAAAATGGTCGAAACTCTTGTTTCCGTCAACTCATCCTTTGTGTGTGTAACCTTTCCTTGTGCATCAAGAATTGTTTATGTTTGAAGTGGTGACACTACATCGGATGCCTTGGCCGACAGGCAAAATTCAATAGACGCACCCTGTTGAGAGAATGAATCTAGTAACTGTTTTTGTGCCTTTTCAGCCATTACATCTTTTTGAGAAGATGTATGGGGGCTAGCAGTTGTCTCAGTTTAAATACTACTCATCTATGTAGGAGACAGAGCTACTGGGTTGACTACAGAACCTTCCTTATGTGGTGCACTAAGGCACTATCTCCCTCACGCTCATTCATACTACATTTAGTGGTAAGAGAGTGTTGGTTGGTTCTGTTTTTGTGTTTGTCTTTACAGTCTGGGATAGACGTTGTGGGTTTTCAACCTCATGACTGTCAATGAAAGAAAGTCAATGGAGACTGAACCTGTATCATAGAACATATGGTACTAGAGAGAAAATGATTTACAATAGTGATTTCAAAAGATTTTACATGAAATAAGAAATCACTAATGTAGAAAGAAGTTTGATTTTGTTTTTCAATATGAATGAGTTTTTGATAAAACATTGATCACTTAGGGTAAAGTCTAAGTAATTCTCATTCATGTCAAAAACTTACAAATATCTGCAACATAATGTTAACAACATATCATTGACCGATACTTGTCAAGTACTTTAGATACTAATTGTTATGTTGCATTAACAATATACCACTGCACATATAAAACAATATGATTGTGCTTAGTGATAAGATAGTTATTAATATGACGACTCTACTTATTCATATAAAATTATAACTTCTGTTAGAGTGCCATACCATGTCCTTGACGATTGCTTGAGCAGTATACTAGTTCATACCAACCTGAAGTGAGATTGTGAAGAAGAAATTGCATAGTCCAATAGATCTGCAGCTGCAAAGTCCATGAACTGTGGTGCATTGACTTCCTCTTTTGACTTACCAACCAGGAGTACACTTGTACACATCTTACTAGAGTACAATTCCAAGTGTAATGTGCAGCAGGTGTCTGATATGTCGTAATATTCTCAAGTCTCGTCACTGGTGCTATATGTTAGATACTGCTTCCTGATAATAACCTAGCACAATATACAAAATTACAATGATAACATTCCCAGCTTGCAAACAGCCATATCCCTCAGATAAACCTTTGCTGTTATCTCCAAAGGTAACCAGGGGGCCAGCTTTCTCAATCCACATTTGATAGCAGGGCTCTATCTCCGGTCATATGTCTTGATGATCCACTTTCAAGAATCCACACTACCGGTTACACCTGTTTAATGCCCTGCACTTCAAATGGATTAGACCTTCTTCGGAACCCAAACTTGGTTGGGCCCGGCATACTTGTAGAATTGTCCTTTGTCAGGCAAAACAACATTTTTAATTTTAACGATCTCAACATCCTCAATGACTGAACATTTGACCTTGTAAACAGCCTTAACAAATTTCTGTTTAAGCTTAGGCACAAATGTCTCCTTTCTAGCCTTAGAAGGACTAGCAGTCTTGGACCTATCATGCTTCTTGTTATTCACATGCTGATGAGTAGTACTCTTATCATTAGACACATGCTTACTATTAAAATAAGCATACATCATATTAAAAGCACAAGACATACAATTAGCAACACTACATGCTTTATGAGAGTGATTAACAGCAGGTAATTTATGCATGGTAGACATGGCATTATTGTTATCCAACTCATGTGTGTCTGAGTTAGTCTCAGTTGCTTTCACAACCTTGACTAGAACTTTCGACTCACTTGACTTGGAAACAATCTTCTCATAAGCATGATCCTCAGCACGTATTTCTTCTTGAATAACAAAAGAGGTCGCATCAAATGGTTCAGCAATTGATGCTTTATAGAGGGGTTCATCAACACCCTTAAGCACATGTGGTACTTCCCTCCCTTTAGCACAGACATGAGGAGGGGAGTTTATGCCTAATTCTCCAATAGCAACATTGTAATCATAACCTATTCCAGATGTTTGATTAACAGCTTGCTTACTGTAGAACTCTTTAGCCTTCGAACAAGAATTGAAGTAGGCTTTAACCTTAGTCTCAAGACCGGTGATCTTGTCTTTGAGAATAGTTTCGAGTTTTCTATAACAGTCAACTCTATTCTCTAGAAAAGATACCTGTTCTTTTAATTTGTCTTGATTAATGTGCACAAGTCTTAATTCATTGACCTCTTTCTCAAGGTCTGTGATCTGTAAACTTAACAGTTCATTATCACGACGTGCACAATCTAAGTTACCTCTTAGATGATAAACCATTTCAGCATCAGAAAGTTTTACCTCTATTCTTGACGATGAAGCTTTTCCATCAACAGCCATAAGAGCAAGATTTCCTTCTTCTTCATCTTCACTGTCAGTATCATCCCAGCTTCTTCCCTTTGCCAGATAAGCCCTTTCAGAGTTCTTTCTTATTTGCTTTGGCTTCCTACATTCTGTGGCAAAGTGTCCCAACTCATTGCAGTTATAGCATCTAATGGTGCTCCGATCAACCATCCCTATTTTGTATCCACCACTGCTGGTGTTAGAGGATGAAGATCCACCTTTCTGGAATTTGTTGTAGTTGGACTTGTACTTAAGCTTGGGATTCCTCTTGAATCTGACATGGGAGAATCTCTTGACAATTTGGGCCATTGACTCGTCTTCCAATTGCTCCAGCTCTTCCAAGGAATAAAAATCATCACTTGATTGATTTGTAGTAGGAGGATCATATTCTGCTACTAACTCATTTTCCTCACCCTTGGAAAACTGTACCATTCTTTCTAACTGTTGAGATTGTTGTTGTTGTTGACCTTCAGCTACAAGTGCAGTAGATGTGCTGACCATTCTATCATTCCCGTAGACTTCCTTCTGTTGAATCTGCTCCAACTCATAGGTTTTTAACACTCCATAGAGCCTGTCCAAAGAAATCTCACTCAGATCTCTAGCTTCTCTAATGGCAGTGATTCTATGTTCAAGATGAGCTGGCAGTGTTAAAAGGAACTTTTTGTTGACCTCCCTGATTGAATAATACTTTCCATTGATGTTCAGGTTGTTGATCAACGCATTGTACCTCTCAAACACTTCAGTAATTCCTTCTCCTGGATTTGATTTGAAATGTTCATATTCAGAGGTTAGGATTTCCAACTTGTTCTCCCTAACTTCCTCTGTGCCTTCATTAATTACCTCAATAGTTTCCCACATGTGTTTAGAATTTTTACAGTTCATCACATGTCTGTTCATCAAGGGATTAAGGGAATCAATTAATATTAATTGAAGGCTGGCATCCAAGGAGGCTTCTTCCTTCTCAGCAGGAGTAAAATCTTCGGGCTCTTTTAGATAGGTTCTAGCTTTAGTAGTCACCACACCATCTATTATTACCTCCGGTTCAATAACCATCGGAGTTTTTATACCCTTCTTTAACAAGTTTGAATATTTGGGATTTGCAACTTGTAAAAATAATAGCATCTTCTTCTTCCACATGATATAATTCTCTTTATCAAATTGTGGAATTTTAACGGTTCCAACTTTATGTGAAGTCATTATGAATTTTTGAATAAATAAAAATTCAAGGAGTTGAAAAATCACAAAAGTCTATGATCTTGATTTGTTCGTTAATCAGAAGGCTCTGATACCAATTGTTGGGTCCCAATGAGTTTGTAGAAGGGGGGGTTGAATACAAACAGTACCAAATAATCGAATAAATGCGGAATAAAAAATGTGAAACAAAATTCAAGTTAAATAAAAATATTATTAAACTTGAAAGGTGTTACAACAACTGTATCGATTACAAGGTATTAATCTCAAATCAATTATCACAAATCTAGAATAAATTCGACATGAACTTTTTCTATTTTTGCAATAATTAGAATCAAATGCTAAACGCGATTTGAGATTAAGTTCTAGGGATTTTGATCCGCTAGATTGTTACACAAGAACAAGATAAATAATTCTAGTGGTTTGGATTTAACATTAACAAACTAGAATTTTGATCTTGATGTAAGCAGAGAAGAAAATAAAATGTTTCAAGGCGGCTGCTTTCTTTTCTTTGTTCTTGAAAGTGTTCTGTATTTTTTTTTGTGTGTATGTCTTCTGCTTCTTTTTCTTTTTGTATGCAATCCAACAAAATTACTTGAACTGCAATGACAATCGGTAGGACAATCTCTTTGGCTCAGCAAGACTTTCAGTAGGACTTTCAATTGTACTAGCAAGACAATCTGATTGAACTACAATGACTATCGGTATGACAATCAGTTGAACTAGCAAGACAATCTCCTTCCTAGTGTAACTTTCGGTATGACAATTGAAATGACTTGGCATGACAATCGGTATGACAATCCAGATTGTCATGCTAGTTCATTTTCAATTGTCTTGCTGATTTAAGACTGTTTTTAAACCAATTAAACTTCTGAAAATTCCTAAAATTAATTCAGAATTAATTAATCAATTAATTCAATTAATAAATAAATTATTCTTCACAGATATAATTTATTTTCTTAATTAAATTATATGACTTAATTAATTAATAGAGAATTAATTCTAGTCTTGAGCAGCAACCATTCTTCTGCAAATCTTCTGAAAATCACTGAAAATTATGAATCAATTCCACCACTTCAACGTTGACACTCGATGTACTGTCTGGTTCATGAGTGACTAACTTCCGTGACGTTTCTTCATGTCTTGATTTTGACACTTTGATTTTCTTCAGATTAAATCCTTGTAATTAATTGATACCCTGGTGAGATCTCTGTCACTTGATTAAATCCACGATCTTGATTTATATCACTGAGGCATGAACAACTTCTTGAACTTCTTCCAGTGAATTAACTCCTCAAGTCTGTAGATGAACCTTGTTTCTGAATCCTTTGACAGATATTACTTTGCGAGATCTCTCTGACGGTAGATCCACTATTTACTTTTTACATTCTTATTTGAGTTGAGTTGAATCCTCGAATATACAAATAGGCTATGACATATGACTTACAATTTTCTTCAGACTAAATCCTTGTAATTAATTGATACCCTGACGAGATCTCTGTCACTTGATTAAATCCACAATCTTGATTTATATCACTGAGGCTTGATCAATTTCTTGAGCTTCTTCCAGTGAATTAAGTCCTCAAGTCTGTAGACGAACAATGTTACTTAATCCTTTGATATATGTTACTTTGAGAGATCTCTATGACGATAAAACCACTATTTACTTGTTACATCCTTATTTGAGTTGAGTTAAATCCTCGAATAAACAAATAGGCTAAGACATATGCCTTTCAAATAGGCAAAATCTTTTCCTTGAAATGGGCAACACATTGACTGGTCCAAACAAATCCATGTGTAGCAGTTGCAAAGGTTCTTCAATTATTGAATCAAGCTTCTTCCTAAATAATGCTTTGATCTGCTTTCCTTTTTGACAGGCATCACACAATCCATCCTTAGAAAACTCCACTTGAGGAATACCTCTAACCAGTTCTTTCTTTACTAATTTATTCATGGTCTTGAAGTTTAAATGGGATAGCTTCTTGTGCCATAACCAACTTTCAGCCTGACTTGCTTTGCTGAGAAGACAAGTAACAGATTCTGCATTTGATGAGTTGAAGTCAGCTAGGTACACATTTCCTTTTCTCATACCAGTGAGAACCACTTTGTTGTTCCTCTTATTAGTCACAACACAGGATTCTGAGTTGAAGGTTACCGAATTGCCTTTATCACAAAGTTGGCTGATACTCAGCAAATTATGCTTGAGACCATCCACTAAGGCAACTTCCTCAATGATGACATTGTCTTTTGAAATCAAGCCATATCCCACAGTATAACCCTTGTTGTCATCTCCAAAAGTAATACTAGGTCCAGCTCTCTCCTTGTACTCTGTGAGCAGGGTAGAATCACCAGTCATGTGTCTTGAACAACCACTATCCAAGTACCATAGATTCTTTCTGTTTCCCTGCACACATTAAAATCAAATCAAGTTGATTTTGGTACCCAAGTTTCCTTGGGTCCTGCCTTGTTAGCTTTCTTTTTCTGTTTCTTAGGTTTGATCTCATTTGACTTGGGGATATCAGATTCATCCTTAGTCATTTGAGTTGAAACTTTGAAACCATTCATTACAGCAGAATTATCATGCATATTATGATTAACAGGGAATGGCATGCTATTAGTGAACATGTTATTCCAGTAAGGCATGCTAAATGGCATTTGTGGCATACTAAATGCAGCATAATAAGGATTAGGTGTAAATGGCATATTATCAAACTGTGCATTCATATTCTGTGTAGACATAGCATTCATAGGCATAGGAGGCATGGCATTCATGTTGGGAAAGTGAGGTGGCACAGATATGGAAGTAGGCATGGCAGATTTGCAATTAACAGACAAATGATTTACACTACCACACTAGACACAGATTTTTCTAGGAGCATATTTATCATGTGCATAGTTATTGTGTTTGTTAACCCCTACTTTACCATTTCTATTATTTTTCCTTTTAGCCTCTGTTTTAACCTCAATCTTTTCAAGTCTGTCACTCAATTGCTTGACAGTCATATGACCAACATTAGCCTTCTTCTCCTTCTTCACTTAACTAGATTCTCCTAGAACAAAATTCTTGAAAACTAATCCATATCTCTCATTTAACTTGACAAGCTTGGATTTACTCACAGGCTTGCTCACAGTCGACGGATGAGGATTTATGTCACTCAACGGATAACCCTTTTTGCTATCCGACGGATGACCCTCATCATCCGTCGAGTCTACATCTATTAGCAATCCTTCCACCAAATTGGATTCCAGCTTCTCCTTGTTCTTCTTCCAGGCTGCATCACAAAAGGACTCAATCCTTTGGTGATTTGAGCATGAACATCTCTAGATGTTTTCCATGCCTTAATCACCTTTTGTTCACGTTCAAGCTGCTTCTTCAAGATCTCTTCTTTCTTCAAGGACTCGGTTAATTCATCCTTAGCAATTTTACACTCAATTCTTAATTTTTCAAATTCAATGAACTGAGACTCTAGCACATTATTCCTCCCACTTAAAAATAAATTATTTTCTTTGATTTTAGCATTTTCTTTAGTGAGAGACTTAAGTGTAACGCGCAAATGATATAATTCTGTAGACATGTCATTTATAGCATCATTACACTCAGCTTTTGATAAATGTGCAAGGTTAGTGGTGATTACCTGATTACTTGAAGAACTTGTCTCTATTTCATCAGACTTGGCCATTAGGGCTAGATTGACATAGCTGACATCCTCATCCAGACCATCTGCAGCCCAGTCATTTTCCTGTGTAATGAAAGCTCTTTCCTTTTGTTTGAGCAGCTCAAAGTATTTCTGTTTATAATCCACAGGCTCAAACTTCTTTTTGTTGGAATCTGACTTTCTACACTCACTGGCAAAGTGCCCTACCAAGCCACATTTGAAATACTTGAATTTTGATTTATCCACCATGTTTCTATTTGGCTTAGCTGCTCCAAAGTTCTTCTCGAACTTGAGCTTGGCAAATCTTCTATAAAGAAATGCTAGATGTTCATCAATATCTTCCATGTCATCTTGGCTCAAAGAATCTTCATTTTCTGTTGCCAGCCCCTTGCCCTTATTTTTACAGACCTTTGAAGTTGATTCAACAGCTTCCATCTTCATATCCTTCTCTTTTTCAAACTCAGCAACTAGTGCAATGGATCCTCCTTTCTTCTTTCCTCTCTCCATCCTCTCATCTTGCTATATTTCAAGCTCATAGGTTTTTAGGATGCCATACAGTCTCTCCAAAGTAAACTCCTTGTAATCTTGAGAGTTTCTCAATGAGACTGTCATAGATTTCCATTCCTTTGGAAGAGATCTAAGGAACTTTAGATTGGAGTCTTTTGTCTGATAGACCCTTCAATGCAGCTTCAGAGCATTAAGTAGTTTTTGAAACCTACTAAAGATGTCAGTGAGAGACTCACTTTCTTCACTATGAAAATGCTCATATTGCTGAATCAGTAGCTGCATCTTGTTTTCTCTAACTTGCTCAGTGCCATCACAGATAATCTGTATTGTATCCCAAAATTCCTTGGCAATTTTGTAATTGATGATGTCGTCAAACATATCACCATCAACTCCATTGAACAGGATATTCATGGCCTTCTTATCTTTCCTGACTTGTTCAATATCAGGATCAGACCATTCATGCCTTGGCTTGGGGACAGATGGCTCATTTCCAGTCGCAGCTCTCATTAGTACATGAGGGCCTCTTTCTATGCAATCTATATAGGCCTAATCTTGAGAAAGTAAATGAAGATGCATCTTTACCTTCCAGTGATGGTAATTATCTTTATCCAGAAAAGGAATCTTGACTCCAACATCCTTCTTGTTCATCTTGCTGTTTTGTTTTGATCTTTAAACTCTTTGTTTATCAAGAGCTTGCTCTGACACCAATTGTTAGTCGCTTAACAATGCAACAAGAATTACAGAAGGGGGGTTGAATGGAATTCTTGAAACTTTTTCATAAATAAAATTGTTCTAACTTAAATATATATATATATATATATATATATCATTGTAAATTGATTTACAGAGTGCGGAATAATAACTTGAAATGAATCAAAACACAAGTAATTAAAAACACAAGTCTTTAAAAACTTTCTAGTGGATTTGAATGTATCCACCAGAGATATATAATATATCAAGAGAACTCTGTGTAGCAATTAGCTCACAGCTGCTTACAAATTGTCAACAACTAAGATTGTAGAGAAATACTAAGAATACAGCTTACAAGTGTTTCTCTCTTGGTTGCTTAGTTCGTTGTTCTATTTGCTACTTCTTGGTTTATATATCACCAAGATTACAAAGCAATAAGACAAGATAATAAAACAAAAACTATCAAGTCTAATACTATGTTACTTCATTACTTTATTCCAGCATCTTTGAATATCTTCACAATAGCATGGAAATGGCAATGCTTCTTTGTTCTCTAAAACCCAGTTGAATAGGCTACCACATTCCATTTGCATACACTCGACGCATGTGACTATGTTGTCACCGTCAACAAATGTTTGAATTCTTTATCCGTCGGGTTCATGATCATCCGTCGAGTTCATGATCATCCGTCGGGTTGTCTTGTTGATCATCCGTCGAATGGCATTGTTGTTTATCCGTCGGGTAGCAATCTGGCACTTGACTTCATTTCATTTATGCAGAATTACAAGACATCATATATGTGCAATTAATCAACCTATTCTGCATATCTAGTTAAAGTTAACATGACTTGAGTACTACTACAGAGTCTAAACAATGTGTATGCAGAAATGTGCTACAGACTTATTGTTACATAAGCTACTCAATCGATGGATAATAAATCATCATCCGTCGGGACTATATTGAGTTATCCGTCGGGACTATAATCCTTATTCGTCGAGTACTACATTTTTCACTAAGTAAAATCTACCAAGGTGTTTTGTTAATGAAATCATCAAGTACACAACATATACACAACAAAGCCAATTGTTGTCTACATTCATGACTATTGGGTTAAATGCTAGAGAACCAAGAGACAGGGCTGGATTAGGTTCTGATGAAGCTAAGATCAAAACAGGAGTTAAAGTTGTTACTAGAGATCTATTTCTATTGACTGACTGACCGCTTGAAGATGTTACACAGAAACATCTTGATAAGGTTATCTCTGTTCAAGTGGTACTGGATGCTCATGACAAGCACAATGTCAAGGAAAATATGATTCTATTTCTTGAAGATGGAAGGACATATCAAATGTCAGAATCAGATTTGTTAAACAAATCATTGAAAGAACTTCAATTCTTTCATTACCTTTTAGAGGTAAAGTCTGATATTACCAGGAGATGGTCAAACTTCATATTGAAAACCATCAGAGATAAAGCTAGAATTTCTGGTTCAAGAGTTACAGAATTCATTCCTAGTATTGTTGAAAATGATGGAAGTGAAATTCCAATGAAAAAGGATTATGTTAAGCTTGAAGTGATACTAAAAGAGAAATGTATGTGCTACAATGAAGATTCTTCTCATCCTAGGGTAATAAGGCTGAATGATGGTTTTGAAAGAAACCATATCTCTGCTTTAAGGACTGCAATCTACCAGATTGGAAGTCAGAATGAAGAGATGAAGCAAGTCAAGACTACACTCTATCAAGTCCTGAGGATTAAAGAAGAAAAGCTGATATCAAGCTTTGTCAAGAATCATCATGGATTCAGATTGACTCAGTGAGATTGGTAAAAGCTACAAGGACTGTAAGTTATAGTTAGTTATCTAGTTAAACTCTTATTGTATTTGTACTTAAATGTTTTTGATATCATCAAATCTATTAACTTGTATATTTTGCATAATTTACAAGTTAGGGGAGATTATTTGATATATTTGAGATGTCATGTCTAATATGATTCATGTTTAGTTTTTATATCTTAACAAACAGGACATATTAGGACTTACTGAAATCAGGACTTACTAGAAGTCAGAACTTAATATTAGAACTTAAGTGCGAGAGGACTTACAGTTAAGGAAGGAATCTGATTTACAGTAGAAGATCGTGACTTAAACAAAAGAAGATATGCATGGAAAGAGTTAGAAGACTGGAAGACTTGTAGAAGATATCTGATTGATATATTTTAGGAGACAAAATTATATTCCATATCAATTAGAAGTTATCTTGTAACTATGTACTATATAAACACACACTTTGGGATTACACTATATGTGTTATCATTATCGAGAAGATTATACATTGTAACCTATCAGCTCTTAGTGATATTTATTCATCACTGAGAGAGAACAGTTCCATTATAACCGATTTTATCTTATTGAATATATATGTTTACTGTACTTGTGTTTAAAATTGATTTGATTGTATTAAACACTGTATTCAACCCCCTTCTACAGTGTTGTGTGACCTAACAGAGTTGTCTTGAAATCTCCGAGAAAAATTGTACCCGTAAAAATTACATTCAATTCATGCGTCTGAAAATCCAGTGGTATCCTATGGAGTAAGCCTTTGAGGAAGTTGCACAATATTCGTCAATAGGTCTTGAAATCAGTTCCATCGGATTATGAAAACCATTATCTTCAATTTCCGTGTTCGGAAATTTTCCGTCTGAATAGCACATGGTCTTCATTTTCTTCAAAAGATTAAAATACACTTTAAAATCCCGGAGGAATCCTGAGTCTACCAATACCTTGAGTACCCTTAATTTAATATTTAAAAAAAATTAAATATGCCCCGTCTTTGTGCCTTCTTTGTTCGGCGATTGATAACTGTTTGGCGACTAGGAGAGAACATGTACATTTGCCTTAGATTTTCCCTTAGTGTAAATCTATACTCTCTGTGACGACCTCACCAAAGCAGGTATTGTTGCCTTGCTTTGATTCTTTCCCTCTCACTCGAATAAGCAAGCAGCCGCCAGGAAAGAAGTTGAGGTACATGCAGCCAGGCAGCATAGTATGTGCACTCCACGCGCGAGTGAGGCAGAAATAAATCAACAAATTAAACCTGCCAATTCTCATTTTGCAAAGCTGATTTCTTTTGTTCAACTCACAACTGCATGTGCTGAGGGTCTTGCGAGTGAGTTTCAACAGGATGGATGTTTTCCTTTTTCTTTAGATTGTTAACCCGCAAATGATTTACATGCTTTCCCCGAGTGTAAATACCAGCATGGCAGATAGAGGTGGCCACATGTGCGGTCTGTGTGTGCCGGGCCAGGCCGCACACGGGTTCGACACTCGAAAACCTGACTGGACCGGCCTGTTAACAAGCGAATCGGGCTTGGGCCGGGCTCGAGTTGACGAAACTAAAGTCAGGACCGCCCGCCGGAAAACCGCAAACGAGCTGTGCGGGTTTTGTGCGGTTTACCGGGCCGCGTGTTTTGCACCCTCCTTTTTCAGTCTGTGTTTTTCTGATGCAGCTCTCATTTGATTCACAATCATTGTTTTTGTAAATAATCTTATTAGCCACTTGTTAAATAAGCGAATGTCCTTGTTAGCTTTAGTAGCTTTAATAAATAATATATTATAATTTATTAATATATTACAGTCTGAGTTTGTGTAGATAGAATCCTTTAATATATTGCATCTTTCTTTCTGGTTTCATGCTATTTTTGGAATATTTTCCAAAATTTTGTATCCATGTATATTTATAGTTTTTGTTCAAGTATATTTAATTTGTTAGTTATGGGGTAGGAATACATGGAATACTATAAATAAATATAATAAAAAGAGAAATGAGGGGCATATTGATATTGAGGGTGTAGTACTATAACAGAAGGTGAACGTGCTAGAGTGTTAACCACTAAAACAAAGTAAAAGTTCAATATTTTTATTTGTTAGTTATGCATGCACTCCGAGCGGGCCGTGCGGGTTGGTCAGTGTCGTGCGGGTTTGTGCGGTTCGTGCGAGCCATGCGGACTCGGTCCCGGTTCTCTGTTTCCTAACTCGTAATCGGCTCGTTATTTCAAACGAATTGTGCGGGTTTTTAGCGAGCCGAACCGGGCCGAATAAATACCGGTTTTAGAACGAGCCGGTCCCGGTTGTGCGGTTCGAACCCGCACAATTGGCCACCTCTAATGGCAGATAAAGTCAAAATGGTAGCCAACATATATGGCCCGTGTTGTACATCCGCGATAGCAAAGGAAAAAGAAATAGGCATCAATTTAATCCCAAAATTGGCAGCCAAAAATCGAATAAAAATGAATTCAAATTAAAAAAAAATATTTACTAAAATTTAAATAGTAAATTAATTTAGTTAAATTTATACAATAAATTTATTTAAATTAAGTTCATACAATAAACTTATTTAAATTAAATTTATAAAATAAATTTTCTAAATTAAATTTACAAAATAAATTTATATAAATGAAAAATTAATAAAATAAATTATTTTTAAGGATCCTGATTTGTATATCAATCAGTCAGCTCTGATACCAATTGTTAGGTCCCGAATTATCGTAGAAGGGGGGTTAAATACGATAATCACTAAATTAAAAATTCTTTCAAATCTTTAGCGGATAAAATATTTAGTGCTCGGTTAGTGGTTTCGTGTTCTTGAGAGGAATAGTGTTTGGAACGATAAAAACAAGGAATACAAGATATTCGGGGAAGTATATATTCGTATATAAATCCTCGAGGGGTGTTGTTACACTCCGGTAAATTAATTAACCGGCTACAATCTAAGAACAACAAAGTTCCTAACTTCTACAAAGATATACAAATCAAATCTTATACAATGATCTAGCTTTTGTTTGTCTAAAGATTTAATTACCGGGTAACGATTATAATGCCCCTATGAATATACAAGAGTTAAATCGGGCATTATAACGTTACTCCGGTGAGAAGTTAAATGGATAAACAAGAAGTTTGAACTTCCCTGTAAATCATTGCTGCCATTTTCATTTCTCTTTTTGGGAGAGAAGATGAACAGAAAATTGATCCAAAAATGAATGGCTCTATTTTTTCTGCTGCAAATTGTGTAGACTTTATCCAATAAAATGTGTGGCTGAGGAGAGGAGAGCTTCTGTGGCGATCAATCTTTCTGTGGCGACAGTAAGCACTGGTGCCCTTAATTTATTCATGCATGACTCTGTGACGACATGGGCGAAGGGGGTTAAACCTGTGTGGCGACCACCTGGTGCAAGTACATGTTTATGTATTTAAACAACATGTACAACATGTACACGTTTTTGTTTTATTTTGTTTTTCCTTTTTCTTTTTCCTTTTTTCTTTTTATTTTTCTTTTGTTTTTTGTTTTTCTTTTCTTTCTTTCTTTTTGAATTTTCTTTTTCTTTTTCATTTCTTTTCTTTTCTTTTGTTTTCTTTTGTTTTTATTTTCTTTTTCTTTTTAAGTTTAAATTGTAACTAAATTAATTTAAAAAATAAACTTAAATATAACTTATATAAATAAACTAATTTAAATTTATAAAATAAACTTATTTAAAGTTTATAAAATTAACCATTTTAATTTTATTAAATAAATTATATTAAAGACCACTAAATAAATTTATTTAATATACCAATTAAATTTTGAGCTTCGCCAGTCCTCTGAGCTGCTTAGTTGTATACCCTGCGCCCCACTTCTCGTACTTTAACAGATAAACGTTCAATCCAAGTACGTTCCTCAACTTAACAATCATTCTATAAATAATACCCAGATTCCTTTCACGAGTTGTTGATGCCTAGTGCAACTGGTCTGGTTCACAGACGACTAACCCCAATTCAGGTCTTCATATTAAAGCCTTGATTACATTGTTAAGCTTGCCTTAACTTTATTGCTTCAGAAACTGACTGTCAATAAACAACTGTACTTTCACTGGAATCCTTTCTGGTACTTTAGACAACGTCTTCATTAACCTCTGTCTATACCCTGTCTTCAATTCTTCATATTCCTATGCTTCAAACACTGTCTATCTTCAATCAATGTCAATACACTGAAATCTTCTGGTAGCACTTGTATACTGAATCTTCAACATTTCTGAAACCCTGAAAGTCATTAACCTTTATTCTTCACTGAGGCATGATCATATTAATGAACTTCTTTCAGTGACCTGTAGACAGACTTCAGGCCTTCTTCTAATCTTCTGATTCTTTGTATTTGCCTTGTCTTTATTCTTTCTGATTTCTTGTGTGGACGTAGTATTATTAACCTGTCATGTTCTAGTGTTGTTATCATGTTGAGTTATCACGTAGCTGTTCATACAGCTACGCAGTCTCACCAACAAGGAGTATGATCTTTAGTCCATTTTCTGGAACTAGGAAATTCCCTTCTTGAGCTAGATGCTCCCCCTAAATCATATGCCTCATCAAATGCATATGAGGCTCCCCCTAAATTAGTGTTGTTATCTCCTGATGAAGTATTAGGACTTGACTCATGTTCACCTGATATTGAATCAGTATTAGATTCTGAATGACCAGATTGAGAAGAACCTTGAGTTGATTCTTCACTGTTAGTACTATCAATTGAACCTTGTTGTGGCTCCCCCTCAATATGTGTAGGTTCATTAGTATAGTGATCATCTTCAGAATCTAAAGGAGTGTCAGGATTTGGATTATCAGTAATTGACAATCCATTAGAGTTTGATGCAGATTCCAACAGTGAATTTTCATTTGCAAAGATCAGAGTATCATGAGAGTCTTCTTCAAAACCAGGAATCTTCTTATCATCAAAAGATACATTGATGGATATAACTACAGTATTTGTTCTCAGATTGAAAACCCTGTATGCTATTGATGGTGAGTAACCAACAAAGATTCCTTCATCAGCTTTTGATTCAATTTTTCCTAGTTAAGCAGTATGAGTTCTCAGAACAAAGCACTTACATCCAAATATATGAAGATGTTTGAGACTGGGCTTCTTTTATTTCAGCATCTGATAAGGAGTAACACCATGTCTGTTTATCAGTGTGATATTCTAAGTATAACAGGCTGTGTTTACTGCTTCAGCCCAGAAGTAAGTGGGTAGTTTGACTTCTTCTAGCAGAGTCCTGATAGCTTCAATCTGAGTTATGTTCTTTCTCTCAACAACACCATTTGGTTGAGGTGTTCGAAGAGCTGAGAATTGTTGTCGTATGCCTTTGTATTTGCAGACTTCCTTTATTTTTGAGTTCTTGAACTCAGTACCATTATCACTTCTCAGTATTTTCACTTTGAAGTTAGATCCATTCTCAATTTGCCTTACATGATACAGAAGAATTTCTGGAGTTTCATCCTTCCTGTGTAGAAAATAAACCCAAGTGTATCTAGTGAAATCATCAACAATTACAAATGTGTACCTTTTCTTTTTAATAGACATTATGTTCATTGGTCCAAAGAGATCCAAGTGTAACATGTGATATGGTTCAGTGATAGAGAATTATGTTTTACTTTTGAAAGATACTCTTCTTCATTTAGACTTCTGACAAGCATCACAAAGACCATCAGATGAGTATAGCATATTTGGTAATCCTCTTACTAGCTCCTTCTTGGCAAGTTCATTGATTGAATTGAAGTTGAGATGTGAGAGCTTCTTGTGCCAATTCCAGCTCTCATCTACCGATGCCTTTGAGATAAGGCAAGTAGCTTCTTGCTCAAGACTTTCATGCAGTCTTGCTTCATACATGTTGTCATGTATGTATCCCATCAAGACAACTTTCGTTTACTTGTTATGAACAACTTCACAGTGAGAGTCATAGAACACCACATGATAACCTATGTCAGTGATTTCACTGATGCTTAGCAGATTGTGCTTCAGTCCTTCCACCAGAGCCACATTCTCTATTAATACCTTTCCAATTATCAAGTTGCCATATCCCAGAGTGTGTCCTATATTTCCATCCCCATAAGATACATCTGGGCCAGCCATCCTCTCAAATTCTGACAGCAGGGATTTATTTCCAGTCATGTGTCCTGAACATCCACTATCCAAGACAAGAGTATTTTTCCTGTTACCCTGCAGTCAAAGGGGTGATTAATTAGAAGGATTTTTAAAGACCCACACTTTTAGGGCCCTCAATTTGGACAAATTAAGTCTTTGTGATTTAGGCTTACTTCTGACAGTTTTTCCCTTGTCATGATTTATCTTATCAGATGTAGATTTAGTAGAATTAGAAAAATTAAGCACATAAGCAGTTTTATTAAATTTAGGCAAAGGTTCATAATAGTTGTGATACAGCTTATGATAGGAACTACAAGTGTAAATTGAATGCCAACTACTACCACAATAAAAACAAGGATTTTGTGGTTTGTAAAATACTGATCTACCCCTAACATCAGACTTGAGAATATAAGTTTTCATTTTCTTACTCATCCTGCAATTAATAGCAAGATGATTAGTATTACCATGGTTAAAACAAGTTTTTCTAGGAGCATTGAGAACAAACTTATAGTTAGAATCCTTAGAAATACCTTGTTTACCATTCTTGTTTCTTTTAGGACTTTTTACTTGGGGTTTTGTTAGTAACCTCAGATAATTTCTTTTTCAATTGTCTTTTAGACATAAGTCCTATGTTCTTTTCTTTCTTAACAGTCTTAATGGTTTCCTCGTTTTCCTTTCTTTGAGTTTTATCACTTACTAACTTTTCGTGGGATGCTGAGGTTGAACCCTTCTCAAAGGTAGATTTGGGTTCATCAGCTTCTGAAGAGATAAACTTAACAGGAGTCTTAAGGGTAGTTTTATTTTTAGTGTCAACATCCTTAACTCCATCTATATAACTAAGATATTCTTTCCAGTTCTTAGAGATCATCTCATGAACCTTTTTGCCTGAAACGGTCCAAGATTAAGGGTTTTCCTCTCATTTTTTGACATACTATACTTAGCTTCCAATATCTTTGCTGTATGTTTAGCTTTCTCACATTCTTTTTGAATTTCAATCTGATTTACTAAGTCAGACTCCAACCGATCATTCCTAGATTTTAAAACTTCATTTTCAGTTAACAATCTATTATTCACTAGAATCTTATTTTTAAAATTTCCATGGAGAGACTTAAGAATAGATTTCAATTCAGATATATCTCGGTATCAAGAGAGAAGAAGGAAGTTGATACCTTAGAATCAGAGGAAGCAGGAGCATCAAAACTAGCCATCAGTGTATAGCATGTTTCTTCATTTTCAGAATCAGTGGAATCTATCCAATCCTTGCTTGATGTAATCAAGGCTTTGTTCTTCCCTTTGTCATGCTTTATCTTTTTGCACTCTGTAGCAAAGTGACCAGGTCCATCACAGTTGTAGCACTTGATTTTTGACCTGTCAACTTTTCCAGCTTTAGAGTATTTTCCTTCTCTTCTTCCAGACGACTTCCTTTCTCCTCCAGTGAACTTCTTCCTGAAGCTTCCTTTATTCTGAGACATCCTGAATTGCATCCTCTTGAAACCCTTAACTAGTAATGTAGCCATTTTCATGACATCAGAATCTGTCACGTTCTCATCAGTTTCAGAATCAGTATCATCATCAGGATTTGATCATGAATCATCAGTATCTGATTCTGGCAGATTGTTCTTTTTCCTTGCAGCTTCAACAGACCTGTCTTTTGAAGCTTTAACATTCACTTTCAAAGCAACTGATTTTCCCTTGTTACTTTTCCTCTCTTTCCTTTGCTGAACTTACAAATTATGAGTTCTCAGCATGCCATAGATTTCATCCAGAGTGACTATTTCCAAATCATATTGATGTCGTATGATTGAAGTCTGAGTCTCCCATTCCTCATTCAAAGCTCTTAGAGACTTGGTGTTTGAATCTTCCAGATCGTACACCCTTCCCATCAAAGTTAGGTTATTTAGCAGAGTGAGAAACCTATCATAGATGTCAGTGAGACTTTCATCAGTCTTGGCCTCAAAATATTCATATTCTTGAATTAGAACAGCCCTTCTGTTCTTCTTGATGGCCATGGTTCCTTGACATTGAGTCTCAAGAGCATCCCAGATCTCCTTGGCAGTCTTGTAGGCTATAACCCTGTTTACATCACAGAGTCAAGACTGTTATGGAAAATATTTCTTACCTTTGCATCCTTCAGCACAACAACTTTGTCTTCTTGCGACCACCCACTCTTCACTTTCAACTGAAGATGTTCAGCAACAGTAGGAGTTGCAGGAACCAGTTTTGTTAGCTTGTAGGGTCCATCATTAATTACGTCGAGGTAGTCTGGATCTGTAGCTTCCAAGTGCATGAGCATATTTACCTTTCATGTGGGATATTCAGTCTTTTTCATAATGGGAATTTTGATACTTTCATACTTGTTTAGAGACATGTTTAGATCGTTTCTGATAGTAAATTATCAGTCCGCTCTGATACCAATTATTACCCAGTAGTAATACAATTGTTTAAGGAGGGTTGGATACAATTGTATAGATGTTTCGAACAAGTATAAAAATATTACAGTTCTTCATATTTCTGATAAAAACTGTTACAAACTCTCTCAAGAGATACTGATGTTCTTGAGAGCTTCTAGGTCGTATAATACTCGAGTTAATCACTATGTGATGACCTAAACTGTGTTTATATATTACACAGCTGCTACAAATCAATCTAAGATATGCATTATCAAATACTAACGGAAAATGATACATATCTTTAACTGAATACATAAAGTCCTATCACTCAGAACGTAACATATATTCATCATTCAAAATAACGAACAAAATCAATCTTCATAACAGACTGCCTTCAGATGCTGATGACATGTAAATACTGATGATGCATCAAATCCTGACGACACATCAAATAATGATGACATCTGAACACAGTCAGATCCTGAGCTTCTTCTGATCATTGAGAATCAGCACGTAATAATGGACATATATACTTCCTCCTCTAAATCACCATACAGAAATGCATTATTCACGTCCATCTGTGTGACAAACCAATTATTAACAGCATGCAATGAAAGAGGAACACGAATTGTTGACATTTTTGCAACCGGTGCAAACGTCTCAAAGTAGTTGAGGCCCTCAGTTTGAGTAAAACCCTGAGCAACCAACCGACTTTGTATCCTTCCACAGTCCCATCTTGATTAAATTTCACCTTATATAGCCACTTGCAGCTCACAACATTCTTGCCCAGGGGAAGAGGAACAATAACCCAGGTTTGATTAGCTTCAAGAGTGGTAAGTTCAATAGTCATGGCTTCACGTCAGACAGGGTATTGACAGGCAATCTTGTAGGAAGCAGGTTCAGGAACAGAAGTGACATTACTAAGAAACACTTAATGTGCAGGAGTAAACTTCAAAAAATGATGCGCCTGAATAACTGATGAACTCAATATATTGGATAAACCAACATAATCCTTAAATTTTGTTGGTATAGCTTTGAGCCTTATACTTTATCGTGTAGGTTGTATGATAGGTACTAGGGTATCTATAGTGTGAACATGTTCTGAAGTAGATGGCACAGAAGATATAGTGGATGTTACAGGAGGACTTGAAGTATCAAGAGGTGGAGAATCAATGATGCAATCAGGTACAGAACCATCAGAGATAGGATCAATAAACTCAATAACATCAGGATTAAAGAGATAAGGGGCAGGAGATGACACGGAAATTTCCTTCTTAAAAGGAAATATATGTTCATTAAATAACACATCTCGAGAAACAAAAACTCGCTTGGTTTGAAAATTCATAACTCGATATGCTTTTTGAGAGAAGGGGTAGCCAAAAAACACACATTTAATTGATCTATTACTGAATTTATCCTTATGAGGAGTAGTATCAGTAGCAAAATATAAACACCTGAAAGTTTTAAAATTGTCAAATGGTGGTGGTTCAGAAAAATGAATCTGATAGAGAGACAGACCTTGAAGGCTTTGAACAGGGGTTCGATTTAATAAGTGGTTGTTAGTATACAATCACCCCAAAATGATATAGGAAGAGATGTTTGAACCCGCAAGGCCCTAGCTATGTTAAGTAAAGTTTTATGTTTATGCTCCATAACACCATTTTGTTGTGGAGTATATGTACAACTACGCTGATGAATAATACCATGATCAGCAAGATAAGACTGAAAATGAGTGCTCAAGAATTCTGTGTCATTATCAGAACGAAGGTGTTTAATATGACATTTAAACTATTTATGAACGTAAGCCATGTAGTTCATTAATAGAGTAGGGACCTGAGTTTTATCTACAAATAAAAAAACCCAAGTTGCTCTAGACTTATCCTCAACAATTGTCAAGAAGTAACTGCAATTTCCATGGGTCTTAAATCTATACGATCCCCAAACATCAAGATGGATAATTTCGAATAAAGTAGAACTGACAGAAATACTATCAGAAAATTGCAATCTTTGTTGCTTAGCCAAATGACAAGTTTCACAAGTACTAAATGTAACAGAATTTTAATACATTGACTTGGGTAAAAACTTTATAGATGAAATAGATGGGTGCCCTAAACGAGCATGCCACAACAATGAATTTGTTACAGAAGGAGAAGGAACAGAATTACATAATGCCTGACTTTTAGAAAGAGGAATGACCGACAAGCTTTTATGACTGACAGCTGGATTGTGAAAAAGATACAAGCCCTCTTGAAGTTCACCAATCTCGATAATCTTCTTCAAGATATGGTCCTGTATATAATAGGCATTTGAGTTAAAAACTATAGCACAAGAGTTTGTGGATGTGAGTTTAGGAATAGATAACAAATTATAGGTGAATGTAGGCACATAGAGGACATCAGTTAAGACAATATTTTTGTGGAGGTGAACAGTTCCTGCATGAGTGACAGGAGTGTGACAACCATTAGATAAGTGTAGTACAGTGGTAATTGCATATACATCAGTCAGTAACTTAAAATGAGGAGTGATATGGTCAGTAACTCCTGAATCTAGAATCCACTTATCCGCACTTAAACAATTTTGCTATTAGTATGACAAACAAAGTGAATGACATTACCAGCTAGATGAGTAGCAGAAGTTCCAGAAGTGTTCCAAGAAGTAGATGAACCGGAATTGACACTGTTGGCAGCAAAAGTTCTTTAAATCAACTTTAAATCATAGTCATCAATTGCTAACATTGTGTTGTTGTAAAGCCTGTAGATTCAGTATTGTTAATTGTGGCAGCTTGATCACTTGATTCAACAGCAACACTATAGGCATAAGCAGTTTTAATCTGAGGCTTTGGCCTTGGTTTTGGTTTACCATGAAGCCTATGCCAAGAAGGATATCCATGCACACGAAAGCATTTGTCCTTACTATGTCTTATCATATGACACACTTCACACACAATTGAAGTATTAGGCATAACTCTTTTTCCATTACCCTTCCTTGCAGTTCTATTTTGATTATTGAAACTAGCAGATCCTCCTTGATTGTCATTATACTCACAGAAAGAGTTGAAACATAAGGATTATAACCTAGTTCCCTCTGATTTTCCTCTTGCAGCAAAAGACTGTAAGCTGCACTGAGACTAGGATTGACTGTCATAAGTAGCAAATGACCCCTTATTGCAGTATATTGCTCAGAAAGTCCCATTAGACACTGTGACAGCTTGTTACTTATACTGAAAACATCACAAATGAGGAACAATTGAGAAAGCATCCAGTTCATCATTTAGAATCCGGAATTTTGTAAAATATATAGATATAGACAAGTTCTCTTGCTTTAGAGATGCAATTTATTTTCTCAAATTGAACAATTTAGGAACATTTGTCTGAGCAAATCTTATGGAGACATCATCCCAAATGTCTTTAGCACTAGACATATACATAACACTCTGATGAATTTCAGATGAACCGGTATTTAAAATCCATGAGATTACAATATCATTGCATCGATTCCAGTGTAAAAGAAGAGTAGCATTAACAGGTTTATCATACGTTCCATCCATAAAACCTAACTTTAGCTTAGAGGAAAGAGCAACTTTCATAGATCTAAACCATTTATTATAGTTTTGCTCATTCAGAGTGATAGTAATCAATATCAAACCTGGATGATTAGAAGGATGAAGGTAATATGGATGAGATGCATCAATAAATGGAATATTTGCAGATGTTGAAACATTACTAAATGCAACCTTCAAGTAAGATGGAGACGACGTCATTGTATGTTGAAATTGATGATAAAACAGTCACGATTTGATGAAGAACAGCTGAGAACACACTCAATTTGTACGAAACCCTTGAAATTGTAGGGAACACTTGAAATTGTACTAAATTACGTAATTCGATAGCGATTGAGATCACACAAACGCTTCTGAACTAGTAGCAGCAGAATGAAATGAAGTATATAGAGATCTTAACTTTAATACCATGTTAACTCCATTAATGGATTATTAATTTAGCTTGGAGAAGAAGAAAATGGAGATCTGAATATATTGAGAAGAAGTAATAGTTTGTTACATTACTTTCTAATAAGACAACAAAGCTTTCAGCTGGTGTACTAACTAACTTTTCTTTTAGAAGCAAAATAGAATGTTTAGCTATGTTGACTTGGGACTTGCACGAGTATTCTCATCACTCTCTCTCTCTCGTATATTAGCTAGGGGTTAATCTGTTATTCACGAGCATCTCTCAGTTTTGTATATCAACTAGATGACAATGATTACTAATCACTTGCATTGTCGTTACTCATCATCCTCTCTACCCGGAGAACTAATAGAGCAGATAACTGCAAGAGTCCCGTGCATCAAATCTATATTAAGATGTACCTCTGTTTGTAAATCATGGCATGCTTTGATTAAGTCTACTCGCTTCATTAACTTTCATCTCTCTCTAATTTCAAATAATAATGATCTTCCAAAATTTCTCCTCTGTGAGTACGATGAGGCCGAGCTTCCTTATTTTACCGTACATGACGATATTGAAACATTCCATGATTCTTGTTATTTTTATAGAATTCGTCATAACGAAGTAGCTCCTGACTTGGTTAACGACAGTCATGAAGCAGCTCCTTATTTTGCTATACACAATGACAGCGAAGAATTCCAAGAGTATTACAGAATTAAGTCGTGTCCCCCGCATACTTTACTATAATTACATGCCTGCAATGGACTAATTTTCTACAACGCATGTGATAAACCAGAGTGTCTTTATCTTTGGAACCCCTTCACTGGAAAACTTAAAACACTTCCAACTCCCTTTTTGAACTTCAACATTGATCCTATTCATGATTCTGTTTTCAAGTTGTGGTTTGATAGCAAGGAAAATGACTACAAGATATTGAGTATCAACTACACAGCCAAGGCATGTAGCGTGGTCTATAGTCTTAATACTAATTCTTGGAAGCTAATCACCAATAAAGCTCCTATTACGACTTGTTTCTTGAATAATAAAAGATTGGCACACATGAATAGGAAATTCTATTGGCCTGCATTACGAGATGATAATTGGACATTAATTTCTTTGGATATTGAAACTGGGATCTTTCAAGGGAAATTGACAACATAGACTGCTGGCAAATTATATTTGACACCGTCTGGGGACAATGACTCCCTTGTTACTATTGGATACGGAGATAAAGATTTCCCGGTGCTTGATTCCTCTGGCCTAATTTGTGTCTTTGAAGTTTATGATCACAGTTTGAACAAATTATATTCAGTTGACATCCACGAAGAGTGTAGGATTTTTCGCCACCGGCCTTTAGGCTTTAGAAACAATGGCGAAGTTCTTGTTCAAAATAGGTGCAAAGATTTAGAAATAGTCTCCTACAATGTTGAGACTAGAAACTTTAAGGAATTTGTTCTTAAAACAAGCCGCCGGCTTCTACGGGCTATTCCTTTAGGGATGACTTTTGCATTGCTTAATGATGCTGATGCTATTTAAATTTGATGAGATTCAAGAAATTGAGACTGGGAGACAAAAGACAGGTGGATGTAGTTAGTTTAGATTGTATGAATATTTCAGAGAATTTTTTAATTCAAAACTTTGTCCAGAGTAATTAGATATATAGTTTTGGTAAATTATCTTTAACTACCTCTATAAACTGTGCAATGCACGCATGTTCTCTAATGCGTGAATTGATGTTATTTTGATTGTAATTATCGACGATATATAGTATTGTTTTATGATGTATTGATTAACTAAATATCTCTCTTTATGGAATTGAGATCGATGTTGTACTTAACGTGTTTTTTCTCAAAATGAATTGAATATGCGGCAATGAAATCGAAATATACGATCAAAATATAATAAAATTACAACACACATATCTCATGAAAATAATTACAATATATGAAATATTGCGAAGTTAATTAAAGAATTACTATATTTGTTTACATTGTTCAATTAGTGATATAAAATATAATAAATATGAGGTAATTCTTACTTTCCATATTAGAAAATGTAATGATTGGATATGAAAACCGACATATTAAATATAATATTGTACAATTGATAAAATAAATACATTTTTCAATATACATAATTTTTATGATAAATATATTAATAGATAGGTCAGTAATCAATGGTTATGGAAATTGAAAAATGGACTACATCGGTTGAACTACCGTCAAAAATCGAGAATTTATCGAAATGCTAAATCGAAATAATGTCGAACATATTTTTATATTCTTTTTAAAATATATAAGTAAATTAATTATATTTGAGATGTGTAAAATTGCATTTGTACATCCATACTAAGTTATAACATTATTTTGTGTGCATTTTTTATTAAAATAATAAGAGTCTTAATCATTTTTATGCATCTCTCTTCCTCTTCCGTTATCTTTTCGGTTTCTATTCGGCAACCGTCTGATTTCTTCATTTAAAATCGTCATTCTTCACCAACTCGATGCTGAGTATATTTCTTCTTTCTTTTCTTCTCTTCATAGCCTCAAATTGTGTGTTTGATTCGTCAAATTTTGACCGGAAAATTGCCGATTTTGATCGGAAATGGCAAAAATGTTGTATGCTCCAATTTTGCTATATAATATTGTTTGGTTGCCTTCTAGCAATTTATCGGCGAAATTGTCGATTTCTATAACACTGCAGTAATCTTATAACTATTTTACTTATACCTCTGAAAAAACTTTAAATTGGTTAATGTAAGAAAAATGATTCACCTTACCATTATAAAATATTAATGTAACCGTAATGAACTTGATATTTTAATATTTTATTATATATATTCAAAATCTTCAAATCAGTCTTAGTTTATATTCGATTTGGTCATCTAATAAAAATCTCAATTTTATTATAAACCCCCTCGTAACCCACTATTTTATCCATATACAAAGAGAATATCTATTATATTTATTGGGTTTAATACTTGATACACTAGCATTGTCATTTTCATATTAGCTAACATATTAAATTTATTTACTAAAAATAATTTATTTTATATAAAGTCTTCAAAAAGAAATAAGAATTTAGTATATATACATGCAAATATTATTAAATTTTAGATATCTAATTATAGGTTGTTAATATTAAATTTTAAATGGTAACATATATAAAATTATTAATACTAATGAGTTAGGTGTAATTAATATATGTTATTAAATATGGCATTTATTTATATTTATTAATAAGGAGTAATAATGACCTAAGTGTAATTAATATATGGTATTAAATTTGACAATTATTTATATTTATTATTGAGGGGTAAATTAGTAATTTGGAATAAATTGTCTCAACTAACCCCTATTTGCTCTATTATATATATAATATAATAGATACACTTATGTTCATCGTGTATGCATTAACATGGTTTTTATAGATGAAAAATATTGCTACTAAAATACTTCCATAGAGCCATTGCATGTTTGCTCATTGCTCAACTTGTGCTTCCCTACAATCTGTGAGACAACTGCTCTGGTCACTTCCTGAAATTTTACTCAAAAGAAAGGCATCAATTAAGATATTCAGGAAATAGCCAATAGATTTTGTTCTCTCACAAAAATAACAAGCCTGAATGAACCAGGGAGCTCCACCAATATTTGCTAAATACTTCTGAAGTCATAGTTAACTTCAAACCTCATAAGAGTCACAAAAGAGCAATATTCGTAGTGCACCTCTCCCTCATTGTATGATAAAAATAATGCTCCTTTGTGAGTATGATCACGCTGACATTCGTCATTGTAATGCATTAGTTTGTGAAGGTATTGAACACTTGCTAGATTATTCTTACTTTGCAAGACATTAACATATTGATGCATTCCAACGTCCTTACTTTGCAATACATGATGACATAGAAACATTCCAAGAGTATTGCAAATTCTTGTTTCCACGCTGTAATATACTACTGCAGTTACATAACTGCAATGGACTAATTTGCTATTTTGCTTTAACACATCTGACGATCCAGACTGTTTTTATGTTTGGAACCCGACCACTGAAAGAGAAAAAAGAATTCCGACACCTCTTCCAAACCTTAATAATGGTCAGCAAGATGCAGTTAGTAAGTTGTTTGTGAAATTCGATGGCTCGATAGATAAAATAATATTCTAACTGTCAAGGTAAATGGGACAGTCTCTTATGCAAATGGGACAGTCCCTTTACAAATGAGACAGGGTATGGGACAGTCTCAATTACACTGCAGAAAATAAATAACAGAAATAAAATGCAGAATGCTGAAAACTGAAAAGTAAAAACACCAGAAGTTTTCACTTGGTTCGGCCCCTACACCTAGTCTATGGCCTACATCCAAGTCCCCATGCCAACTAGCATAGAGAATGTATTATATCAACTTTAATAAAAGAACTTACAATCTTTTCCTTGATTACAAATATAGCACCTGAAAGAAACCCTTTCCCAAGCTACCTTGCTACCTAGCCCACTGCTATTTCTTAGCCTTCTAGCTACCTTGCTATACTTTGAAATCAAGCTTGCCACAACCCGGCACAAAGTTGATATGAATACACTATTCAGTTACAAGAATAAACAAATTGATTACAACTCAAACTAGGTTTCTTGTTTTTCTGGATATGAATATCTCGGGTATGAAACAAGAAAATGATTTCAGATGATGAAAGATTCTCGTGAAAGTGTTAGCTACAAATCTGAAATGAAGAGTTGTATTTATAAGCAAAGTTCTAACAGATTTATTTTCAAACACAAGATAAGATTGGAAGATAAGTTTGTTTGAAAATATTTGAATAAAACTTGAGAAGCTAGTCTGTTAGTACGTTTGAAAAAGATAAATCAAGTAAAGAGATAAGGCTTGAAAGATTTAAACTTGATTTATAAGATAAGGTGGTGAGTTTGTTTGAGATAAGGTTTATCCAGATAAACAAGATTTACACAAAACCCTAACAAATTTAATCCTGAGAAATAGCCACAGCTGGAAACTCTGAACAAACTGCAAAGCTTGAATCTCGGTTACTTGCATTCTGTTTTTCTTCTGTCTATCTGCAATCATCATAAACCTGAACATCTAACATTCTCCCCCTTTTATGATGATGACAAAGAAAGCATAAATGCTCCCCCTATCAAAAACACTAAAGACCTGTAAAACAGAGTTAGATACAATAGAATATATTGCAGTTTATGATATGTGCAATTAATATGAGAATGAGACAACTAAAGACTGAATGAGACATGAGATCAATATGCATAAAAGAAACAGTCAAACATTAAACCCTTAAAACAAAAGACAACCCATCCATAAACCAGGATGTCCAGTTGCAATAGTTATCTAACAAATCCAGAATATCAGTTAATCACAAAGTCATCCAAAAACATTCATCAAAAACATAAACCAACATCACAAAGTCATCCACAAAACATCCATCAAAAAAACACCCATTCAGAAACATAGTCTTAACCAAATAAACTCTTAACCAAATAAACCCATCATCGTCTAAAAATATCAATCAAACATCTTAAAAACATCGCATAATTTCTCCCCCTTCATCATAAAAGGGTCCTTCAATCAGAATCGTCATCAACATGAACTGGAGCTTTGTCTTTGCCTTTGCCTTTTCCTGAACCAGAAGCCTTGTTCTGGGATGAAGGAAACACCGGAGCTGAGCCGTACTCTGAAAATAGCTTGTCAAAAGCTTCCTGAGCTGGTGCCTTCCCGTCCCGTTCACGAAGCCATTCAAATATCTTAGCCTTGTATTCTTCTCTGGTCATACCAAAAACTGAAGGTGGAGGAATGGCAGGGAGTGGCAGAGGAGCAGTGATTTCTTCTAAAGTACAATCTCCAATCCAGTCTCTTTTCTTGTGCCAATACATCTTGCTCTTGTCTTGCATGGCTGACAACTGCTGAGATAAAAACTTAGTCTCTGACCCAAGCTTAAAAAACAACTTAACAAATTCCTTTTCCCATGCCTTAGCAGAGGAAACCATCCCTTCTTGCAGAGTCCCAAACTCAAAATCTATGGTCTTAGACAACTTGACATCAGAAGTATGCAATACAGAGAGTTTAGCATTGATATCATCCAAAGACGAACAAACATACTTCCTAAACAACTCAAAAGAAGCATTTAGAATACTAACTTCAGAAGTTAGTGATCCAAGAGTTTTGACAGAAGCAAAATGCTGATTTAAATTAGCCAAAGCAGCAGAATTTTCATTTAATTTGATTAACAGAGAATTAAGAAGAGTATTGGTAGGCTGATCAAAGGGGTCTGAGGCATAATTAGGAGACTTAGGAATACCACCAACATTCCTAGAAGCATCATCAAAAACTAACTCATTGGACTCAGAAACAACTAAACCATTTAAGGTTAATACTGACAAGTCAAAGATTACGGAAATCTTATCAGACACAGAAGCAGGGGTCAAGGCACAAAAATATTCAAATACTCGAGACAAAAGACCAGGGTATGGTAAGTGCATAGAACCATGCTTGGCACAGTGACCCATATTGGATATAATCAAAGAAGCAACATTGCACTGAATCTTTTTAACAAAAACAGACATAAGAATACAATCTTGGAAAGTGACTCTATCACGACCAGATTTACGAGGCATAACATTCGTATGAAATAAACGAAACAAAACAAGAGAAACTGGGGTTAAATCATTTACCGAAGGTTTGACTGACACCGAAACAAAATTGTCACCAAGAATGACCTTGAGCTGTTCCTCGTACTGGAGACCAGGAACGTCTTGAAACGCTTGATGAGTTGTCGACGGACAAACTCCCTTGTCAGAAACACCAGTAAGCCGTGCCAGAAGATCCGCTTTAAAACAAACAGGATTCCCTTGGACTTCTGAGAACACAATATTTCCATCCAAAATACGAAGCTTGGCATAGAATTCTTTCACTAACTCGGGATAAATAATCTCCGGGGGCGACAACAATGACGAACAACCTACTGAATCAAACAAGTCCACAATACCGATTTTCTTCAGAAGATCCAGATCACACAGGCGTTCCTTCAGAATCAACTTTGACATCACTTTCGTCGAAGTAGTCTCCTTTGCATGTCGCTCAAAAGAACTATCAGACATTCCGCTTGATACTTCCGGTTCAAAATTACCGACCCGTTGACGCTTGGAACCTGAAGCCGCATCAGTTGGGGTACGTTGAGCGGTAGATCGAGAACGAGTGAAAGGGGTAGATTTGCGTGCCATGGATAGAGGCGAGAAAATAGAAAAGAAATGGAGAAAGGTTTTCGATTGTGTTTGAGAGAGAGAAGATGAATAGGAAACTGAAAGGGTTAAGAGGATTAGGTTAAATAAAAAATAAGAATTGAAGAGATAGAGATTGAAAAGAAGTCGAAGAGATGCATGACAGAAGATATGTACTGAAAGAGTAATACATGCACGAGTTTCAAGGATATGAAAAGTCTAATCAAAAGATTTACAAAATCTAATGCTATATACACGCATAAACACACGGACAAATAAAAAACCACAAATTTATAAACAGGAACCTAATAACTCAAATAATAAATACACAACATATATTTAAGTATTATGACATAATTCATATTTAAACACATAAATTACATAAAATCACGTAGTAAATTACAGAGAACACATACCTAATTCACGACGCATTTTACAAAATCTATCTTCAGCTAAAGGCTTAGTGAAGATATCTGCACGCTGTTTCTCAGTAGAAATATAAATAAGCTCAATATTACCTTTAGAAACATTATCTCGTAGAAAATGATGACGAACATCAATATGCTTAGTACGAGAATGCATGACAGGATTTTTAGAGATATTAATTGCAGAGGTATTATCACAATATATAGGAATATTTGAGTAAGAAATACCAAAATCCTGCAATGTTTGTTGCATCCACAAAATTTGAGCACAGCAACTTCCAGCTGCAATGTACTCTCCTTCAGCTGTAGAGAGAGCTACTGAAGTTTGCTTTTTACTATGCCATGCAACTAAACAATCTCCTAAAAATTCACAAGCACCACTTGTGCTTTTTCTATCAACCTGTGACCCTGCATAGTCAGCATCTGAAAAACCGATTAAGTCAAAGGAAGAGGAGCTTGGATAAAATAATCCCAAGTCACTCGTACCTTTCAAATATTTAAAAATACGTTTAACGGCATTCAAATGAGATTCTTTAGGTTGAGATTGAAAACGAGCACACAAGCATACACTATACATAATGTCAGGTCGTGAGGCAGTTAAATATAACAATGAACCAATCATACCTCGAAATTTAGTGACATCTACAGGTGTACCTTGTTCATCCTTAGTAAGCTTAACTGAAGTACTCATCGGAGTTGATTTAGGTGTGACATGATCAAGTGCAAATCTTTTGAGTAGATCCTTTATGTACTTGCCTTGGTGAATAAATATTCCTGCATTAGACTGATTAATTTGCAAACCTAGAAAGTACTGCAATTCACCCATCAAACTCATATCGAATTCCTTATGCATGCAATCAGAAAACCACTTACACAAAGATTCATTAGAAGATCCAAATACTATATCATCAACATAAACTTGAACTAAAAGAAAGTTATCACGTTTATGAAAAATAAAGAGAGTTGGATCGAGTGTACCGCGAATGAAACCATTGTTCACAAGAAATTGACTGAGACGCTCGTACCAACAACGAGGGGACTGTCTCAATCCATAGACAGATTTCTTGAGTTTGTAAACATAGTTAGGGTACTTCTCGTGAATGAAACCTGGAGGCTGCTTCACGTAGACTTCTTCCTTGAGATAGCCATTTAGAAATGCGCTTTTGACGTCCATCTGATAGAGCTTGAACTTCTTGTGAGCTGCAAAAGCCATTAAGATTCGAATAGCTTCTAAACGAGCTACTGGAGCATATGTCTCGTCGTAATCGATTCCTTCTTGTTGGTTGTATCCCTGAGCAACCAAACGAGCTTTATTTCGAATAATGTTGCCATCTTCATCCTTCTTATTCTTGAAAACCCAGCGAGTACCAATGATCTTGGCATCCTGAGGAAGTGGGACGAGTTCCCAAACATCACAACGCTCGAACTGATTCAATTCCTCCTGCATTGCAACAGACCAATGTTCGTCTGCAACTGCTTCTTGAGCATTCTTTGGTTCGAATTCAGCAACAAAAGCACAGAATGCACATAGATTATAAAGTCTGCTTCGAGTAGAAATCCCTTGATCTAAATCAGTGAGAAGATTATCTGGTGGATGATTCTTCACAGTCCTAGAAGACTTAGGAAGTTGAATATTACTCATTTCTTCCTCATTAGAATTGTCTGCCTGGAAATGAATAGGAGTTGTCTCATTCAAAAGAGACTGCCTCATTTCCGCTTGTGAAGATTTATCCAGAGGAGTAACAGAATTCAAATTTGAAACACTATCGGGAGTCTTTGGAGAGCCAGAAGATTCAACTGAAGCTTGAGTAGATCCTGCAGAATTATCAGAAGACTGAGATGGACCTGGAGAGTCTTGACTGTTTGATTTGTCAGAATGAGACTGACTCTTTTCAGAATGAGACTGTCTCATTTGGGAATGAGACGCTAGATCCGCAGTGTCTTCATCAATTTGAGATATATTCCTTGAGGATTCATTGAACGTAATATTGATGGATTCTTCTACTTTGTTCTTGACAGAATTATAAACACGATAAGCGTTGCTTGTTGTAGAATATCCCAAGAAGATTCCTTCCGTGGATTTTGCATCGAACTTGCCTCGATTATTTTGAGTATCTAAAATAAAACACTTGGAACCAAATACTCGAAAATAACTAATGTTAGGAGTCCTTTTCTTAAGCAATTCATACGGTGTTTTAAGCAAAATAGGACGAATAAGAACTCTATTTAAAACATAACAGGAAGTGTGTACCGCTTCAGCCCAAAATTTTCTTGGAAGCTTACTCTCATGCAGTAGAGTTCTGGCAGTTTCCTGTAGAGTCCTGTTCTTGCGTTCTACTACTCCGTTTTGCTGAGGAGTTCGAGGAGCTGAGAATTCATGGGTGATTCCTCTTGATTTACAGAAGGTTATGAAATCCTTCTCGAATTCACCTCCATGATCACTACGAATAGTCTTGAGCTTAAATGAATACTTAGTCTCAAGGTTAGTAATAAGATCCTTAAACTCAACAAAAGCTTCATCCTTAGTTCGTAAAAATAATACCCAAGTGAAACGGGAATAATCATCAACTATAACAAAAGCATAATTCTTACCTCCTAAGCTTACATACCTTTCTGGACCAAAAAGATCTAGATGAAGGAGCTGCAAAGGAACAGAAGTTGATACTTTATTCTTAGCAGTAAAGGAAGTTTTCACCTGTTTTCCAAGTTGGCAAGCTGAACAAGGTTCTATTTTCTTGTACTTCAGCTTTGGTAGACCTCGAACCAGATCATGAGAAGATATCTTCCGAAGAAGATCCATGTGAACATGGCCAAGACGTCTATGCCACAGATCTTGTTGTTCTTGAACGGTAGCTAGACAAATTTCTTCTTGCTGTTCATCAAAATCTAATACAAAAATATTTCCTTTTCTTTTGGCAACTAAAGCAAACTCGTTAGTATGAGTACCAATATAGCATACATCTTTATCGAACTTAACCTTATGACCAGCATCAGTAAGTTGACTTACACTAATGAGATTATATTTCAAACCATCAACTAAACGAACATTAGAAATGGCAAACCTATCATTACCAATGGTGCCTTTTCCAATAATTCTGACGGTGTTTGAATCTCCAAGAGTAACTAAGCCACCTTCCTTGGCAACTAGAGATAGAAACTTGGATTTATCACCTGTCATGTGACGTGAACAACCAATGTCGATGATCCATTTATTTCGCGGAACATGGACCTTCAAACAAACCTGCAAAAATTGCTTTATGTCTTAGGTACCCACTTAACCTTGGGTCCTGGTTGGTTAGTATCACAAATCTTATATAAATGTCTATCTGATTTCTTAATCCACATCTGAACGATATTAACAGAAGTATTAGCAGATTTATATCCAGCAGACGATTTATAAGATGAGTTAGAGAAGTGGTCCTTGATACCACATAATCTAGATTCAGCTGTAGGGTGGCCAGCTTTGCCACAATCTCGACATTTTTCATAAGGCATCTTATATTTCATAGGAGCTCGCTTATAACCGCCTTGAAATGCACGTTTCTTGATTGACTCACATCCTAAACCTCCTTTATCAAGAGAAGATTTTTGTTCACCAAGAAGAGCATTCAAAGTTCCTTCTCCATGAAAACATTTAGCTAAATCCTTTTCAAGCTGTTCGACTTTCTGCTTTAATTCAGGAACAAGGGGATCAGGAGCACTGTCTTCTTTAACGGTTTCTGAATCAACAGATATTGACTCTTTCTTCAAGGCTTCAAAGCATACATCCTTCATCTCAATCTCATTTTTGAGATATTGATTTTCTTCAGTAAGTTTTGAAACCCTTTCAAGCAATGATTTGTTCTCAGCAACTAGGGCTTCTTCCTTCATGGGGTCATCCATTTCACTAAGAACTTCACTTAAAGCTTGCTTTAAATAAGCATTCTTTTCTTTCAACTTCTTGACCTGGACCTGCAAATTTAAAGTAGACGAAGATATATTTGAATTATACTTAATATTCTGTACCTCATCATTATCACTGGAGTCGTCCTCTAGTCCAGCAAAGCAAAGTTGAGCAACTTCATCGTCTGAATCGATCTCCACGTCAGATTCATCATCACTCCAAGTAATTAATGCCTTCTTTTTGTTCTTCAGCTTGTAGCAGTCCTTTTTGAAGTGCCCTTTCTTTCCACACTCAAAACAGGTATCCTTGCTTTGATTTGTTTTACTCTCCTTGCTCGGATTAGATTTGAAGTCCTTCTTCGGAAACTGTGACTTCATAGGTCGTTTGGAAACATTCCGTTTGGCAAGAAATTTATGAAACTTCTTTGTTAGAAGAGCAATATCTTCATCAGAATCGTCAGGAGACTCATCTGCATCTGCATTAAGTGCAAGAGTTTTCTTACGAGGAGCTTCATCTTCTTCATCATATCTACGTAGCTGATTTTCGAATTCCTCCAATTCACTGAACAGTGTTAGAGTATCCATAGTCGAAAGCAGTGTTGAATCCTGCAGAATGGTAACCTTTGGAGCAAACTTCTTTGGCATTGCTCTGAGGATTTTCCTATTTATCTCAGATTGAGGAATGATCTTTTCCAGAAGTGAGATGGAATTCATCAATGTCAGAAACCTCCCTTGAGCATCTCGCACGCTTTCATCTCTTTCCAACCTGAAACCTTCATAGTCACTCATTAGCATACTTAATTTTACTTCACGTACCTTAGACGTGCCTTCGTGGCTGACTTTGATCGTATCCCAAATCTGCTTGGCAGTAGTACATGCTGAAACTTTTCTTAATTCTGTAGCTACCATGCCATTAAGAAGTGAATTCATAGCTTTAGCATTGGAATTCATTGCGTTCACTTCTTCGGGAGAGAGATCCTTGAGAGATTTTGGCTTCCCTTCTTTCATAGGAATTGTGAAACCATTTTCTACAGCATCCCATTCAAATGCATCACGCTGGAGAAAGATTTTCATTCGAAACTTCCAGTCATTGTAGTTTTCAGCACCATGAAGCAGTGGTGGATAATTGTTTGAATACCTATCTGGTTGAGCCATGGATCACTAGCAAAATAAACACTAAAAAGAGAATTAAATGCACCTGCTCTGATACCAAATGAAATTCGATGGCTCGATAGATAAAATAATATTCTAACTGTCAAGGCAAATGGGACAGTCTCTTATGCAAATGGGACAGTCCCTTTACAAATGAGACAGGGTATGGGACAGTCTCAATTACACTGCAGAAAATAAATAACAGAAATAAAATGCAGAATGCTGAAAACTGAAAAGTAAAAACACCAGAAGTTTTCACTTGGTTCGGCCCCTACACCTAGTCTATGGCCTACATCCAAGTCCCCATGCCAACTAGCATAGAGAATGTATTATATCAACTTTAATAAAAGAACTTACAATCTTTTCCTTGATTACAAATATAGCACCTGAAAGAAACCCTTTCCCAAGCTACCTTGCTACCTAGCCCACTGCTATTTCTTAGCCTTCTAGCTACCTTGCTATACTTTGAAATCAAGCTTGCCACAACCCGGCACAAAGTTGATATGAATACACTATTCAGTTACAAGAATAAACAAATTGATTACAACTCAAACTAGGTTTCTTGTTTTTCTGGATATGAATATCTCGGGTATGAAACAAGAAAATGATTTCAGATGATGAAAGATTCTCGTGAAAGTGTTAGCTACAAATCTGAAATGAAGAGTTGTATTTATAAGCAAAGTTCTAACAGATTTATTTTCAAACACAAGATAAGATTGGAAGATAAGTTTGTTTGAAAATATTTGAATAAAACTTGAGAAGCTAGTCTGTTAGTACGTTTGAAAAAGATAAATCAAGTAAAGAGATAAGGCTTGAAAGATTTAAACTTGATTTATAAAATAAGGTGGTGAGTTTGTTTGAGATAAGGTTTATCCAGATAAACAAGATTTACACAAAACCCTAACAAATTTAATCCTGAGAAATAGCCACAGCTGGAAACTCTGAACAAACTGCAAAGCTTGAATCTCGGTTACTTGCATTCTGTTTTTCTTCTGTCTATCTGCAATCATCATAAACCTGAACATCTAACAGTTTGATAACAAGATGATTGACTACAAGATATTGAGAGTTACCTACACAACTACAAAATGAACTGGGGAGGTCTATAGTTTGACTGCTAATTCATGGAGGCTAATTACTAATGATGCTCCAGTCACTGACTTCTTGCTTGAACAGTAATAGACTAGCATATCTTAATGGAACATTTTATTATCCCAAGTGATTTGTATCTGATACCATCTGAGCATTATGTTTCCCCCGTCATTCTCGGATATTTATCTATATAATAGTTGCTGTTGAGCTTTTGCTACCGTCCAACTTCAATCTATATTACTGACCTTCAAATACCAATTATTTACAATCTGTATAATTGACTGAGATGAAGCCATTTCTACTATCAATTTGGATTTTAGTCTTTTTGAAGTACGTGATCACAGCTGGAACATATCATATATAAAATTGTCAATGGTATTATAAGTCCTCCTGCAACGGTGAACTTCTTCTGCAACATACATATCCCAATTTCGAAATTGCACAATATTAAGGCTAATTTTTTGAAGAAATTTGCTCCCACAAGAGGCCGTAGAGTTCTCAGTGCGTTCCTTTTGTTGAGACTATTCTTCTTCTCAATGATGCAGATGCTACCATCAAAAATAAAGAACTACGCCAAATTTAGATTAGGAACCACGGATGGGGGTGAGTTAATTAGCTGTTTTTAATATCTCTTTATAAGTTATATTGTGACTATTTCAGAGACTTTTTGCATCTATTTATATTCACATTTTTCCATAAAAAATTGTACTTAAACATAGTGTAAATTGTGTACCATACTGGTCTGGATGGCGTTTATGAACTGTATCTTTCTAACAGTTTCCTTGGTGCCTTTTTTAGATTAACATGTTTACAAAGCTGAGTGCTGTTATCACCTGTAAATGAAGTATGAAGTAATTATTGTTTTGTCACTGAGATAAGATCTCTCTATAGCTGCCTCCCCTACTCTTAATTGGAACTTAGCATGACAATGCTTGCTCATTCTTCTGTTCTTGCAAATACGATTTCAAATTACCGGAAAGGTAGTTTGCTCATGGTCGATGAGAGATCTCCTATCATAGAAGCGACCGGCAGTATAAGTCATATGTAAAATTTAACTTCCACCAGTAATCAGATGTGAAATCAACTTCCAGTGGGCTTTATCTTGCAGGTGATTATGTTTGCAAACCCGCCTTCGGTTTTGTGTGCTTCAAGCACCTCCGTGTGATCAGACTGAGAAAGATCCTTAAATATCAGAGCCCCCCCTCTCTGCTATATTAGTGCGCATATCAAGTAAATGTATTAGATCTCCAGATCAGGTCTCTATTTATAGAAGGGTTAAATATCCCTTTAGTTTAGATCATTATCACTTTAATACCAATAGTTGGAACAATTACAGTTCGCACCCAGATAAATTTGGACGCTATACTTTGCATCTTTTCCGTCAATTTCTGTCGTTACTGTTAAATAGGTCATGGGTAAAATAGTAATTTGCGTGTATTTAATTACATTTTGACCATTGAAGTTCAACAGTTTTTTCATCTTAATCCTGAACATTTTTTGTTAACAATTTCGACCTTCAAACTATAAAAAATATCCATTTTAACCCTTTTATTAAAAAAAATATTATACTTTGAAATATAATTGAATAAAAAATACAAAATACAAAATACGAAAAAATACAGATTATTTCTTAAAAATTTAGTATGATTCGTCATATATATTTTAAATTATAATCATAAAAAATAAAATATAAACACAAAACTCATTTTAACTCATTTTTACAATTTTTCATTGGGTGTACGTTTTATCTATTTTTCGAGTCGTTATAATTTCATTTTTAATGAGACTTACCATTTTGGAAAAATCGTTTTATTATCTATCACTTCCGTTTTTACAATTTTTCAAAAAATATCATTTAGGGGGTTATTATTATCAAAAACAAAAAAAATAAATTTTCAAAAAATAAAAAAATAATGAACTATATGTAACTATTCAAATTTTGAAAATAAAATAAACTATATATTATAATTATCGAAAATATAAAATTTTCGTAAATAAACTATATATAAATATTATCGTAAATAATTTTTTTTAATAAAATGGTAAAATGTATATTTTTTATAGTTAAAGGTCGAAATTTTTAAAAAAATATTCAAGGGTTAAAATGAAAATTTTGTTAAATTTTAATGGTCAAAATGTAATTAAACATTATCAAATTACTATTTTACCTCTGGTCTATTTAACGGTAACAACAGAAATTGACGGAAATGGTGCAAAGTACAGTACCCAAATTTATATGGGGTGTGAAGTGCAATTGTTCAAATTATTAGTACCAAAATGACAATGGTTCAAATGAAAAGGACGTACTATTCAATTAGCCTTTTATAGAATTGTTTTTGTATAACTGGATACCAATATTGCAATGGTCTATTGTTAAAAAATTCGACAAAATTCGACTGAGAACCTGTCTTGCCTTTTCGAGAAAATGTTAACCTTGCTTCATGTTGTGTGGATTTATCATGAGCTCATGATATTTGAATTTTCCACCAGTAGAGGTGGTCATCCGTGCGAGTCGTGCGGGTCGGGCCGGGTTTGTAACGGGTTGGAACCGAAAAATCTGAACACTGAACCGGCACTGGAAGCGAGCGAATCGGACCGGGCTGTGTTCGAGCTTACAGAAGATAACCCGGATTCGACACTAAACTCATGTGCGTGTCAGGCGGTTCACGGGTTCACGGGCTGACGGTTGTGCGGGTTGAACAGAGTTTTCCTTCATGTTTCAAGTATTTATCATTATAAAATATATAGCACTTATTTGTTTAACCATATACACTCTCTGTTACTTAATTATATTTTGATTGTGCAACTTATAATATTCGAATTGTATTCTGATTTAAATTCATGTATTGAAGATGTATAATAAATATTTTTTACTATTTAAAATTCGAAATTAGTATATCAATGTTTATTAAAATATAAGCTCCTAATATAATTAATAAAATGTAATACTATTTTCTATTATATTACATATTTTATTCGAAATATTATAATTATAATCAATTAATTTTATTATTTTAAATTTTTGATTAAAAAGAGGACGGTACCTCTTATAAATCTGATGTCATGAATCCAATGAATTTGTTTTACTGCATTTTTATTGTGGAAACTATCATTTAGTAATGTAATTCGTGGTGGGACTAATACAGATGATCATATGCGGGCTGTGCGGGCTTCGCTTGTGCGGGGTCCGCTTGTGCGGGCTCGTGCGGGTTAGTACCGGTCACGGTTTTTCAAAACTATATTCGTATTCGGTTCGTTTCTTTTGGTGAGTTGTTTCTTTTGACGAGTTGTGCGGGTTTGAACCGGCACTATTCGGGCCGAATATTTTACGGTTTCTGTACGAGTCGATCCCGAATGAGCGGTTCGAACCCGCACATTTGGCCGGCTCTACCAGCAAGATAGTTGTGAGTAACAGTTTGTGTGATATTGTACAAACTACAAACTAATCAAACATTGTTTTCTAGATTGTACGTTTTACTCTTATATGGAGGACGGTGTATGCAGAATCAACTCTAAATCCAAACTTTTTCATTCCTTTAAAGATGTTTATCGTATATCTAACCCTTGACATATATGCGTTAAGAAATTGAATTTAGTGGTTCTATGTATTCGATTTGTATCGCTGATTTTACTAGTATAAATTCTTTCCATTAAAATCTTGTAACTACATTAATTTTTAGAAGATAAGCAATTGGTTCATCTCGGACCAGAAAGTTCTATAGCCTGAACAAGCAACGAAGAGTCATCTGTGAGGTCTGAATATCGCTCTGATGAGGAGAGTTCACGTGATCTATATTTAATTGGTTCATTTTTCTGGGAGGCTTCCCATCTCTCTGCAAGTCCGTCGCCTTCAAGCATCCGTACAACTTCAGACATTTTTGGTCTGTATGCTGGGAGGTACTGAGTGCACAAGAGAGCCACCTGAACAATTTCTTCCAGCTCAATTATGTCATAGTTGTTTTTTAAGTCCTTGTCGACTAGAGTGTCAAGCTTCTTTCCTTGATGAACCTTTTTCACCTAAATCGCATTTGAACACCACATAATAGACCAAACGCAATCAGTTTGCGACAAAACAAATAATGATGTTTAGGATTTCATATGTAATGTTGTTCTCACCCAATCTAAGATTGCACCTTTCTGATTAGCCGCCTTGCCAAATTCCAAGGCTCTGTGTCCTGTGATTAGTTCTAGCAGAAGGATCCCAAATCCAAAAACATCAGTCTTCTCCGAGGACTGGCCAGTTGAGAGATATTCAGGAGCTATGTGCCCCACAGTGCCCCTAACAGCCGTAGTCACATGTGAATCCTGGTGATCTAGAAGCTTTGCCAGTCCAAAATCTCCTACAACTGCCTCATAATATTCATCAAGCAATACATTGGCTGCCTTAACATCTCTGTGTATAATCTTCGGGTCACACTGCTCATGGAGGTACAACAATCCCCTCGCAGTTCCTAGTGCAATTCTTCTCCTTAGGCCCCAATCGAGGACTGGTTTCACTGTAAATCAAACAAAAAAAATGCAAGAAGAATCAGTATCATGATAAATTAGTGAAAACATAAAAACAAAAAATACTCATCTGAGATACCTTTAAGGCGTGAAGCAACACTTCCGTTGGACATATAAGGGTAAACTAAAAGTTTCTCGGTGGCAGTCATGCAAAAGCCATATAGCCTAAGGAGATTGCGGTGCACTGCTAAGCTTATCAGTTCGATTTCAATTTGAAATTGCTTCGCACCTCCACTAGTACTACCATCTTTAAGCCTCTTCACAGCCACAACAGTACCATCTTGAAGAAAACCTTTGTATACATTTCCAAAACCGCCTTGTCCCAATAGGTTTTTACTGCTGAAATTTTCTGTTGCAATCTGAAGTTCCCTGAATGAGAACTTCTTTGAATTTCCGATAGTGATTTCCTCGTGATGTCCATCTGAGATTTCAAACAGAGTTTACAGGGATGGTGGCTGAAATAAATACTCAGTCGAAAACATTTAATGCTCTGACTGTCAAGTCAAGACTTATCTAATAAAACAAACCTTTGACATCAAAAAACAACTGCTGGTTATGCCTTTGCCTCCACCACAGATATAGCCCAAATCCAAAGATTAGCAAAGAGATTAATACAATGATTGCACCAATGACCATGGCAAGTTTGTGCCTTCTTGGCCTTCCTGAATGCAAAGCAGCTTTAAAAACACAATATCACAAGAGTGAGGATGATCGCAGTTCTTCAAAGCAACTAATACTAAAGAAAAATGCAAATGTAAATCAGAAATTAAGAGGGAAAGATCACATTTTCCATACATTTTGTGTTATTGAGGGACATTGACATTGGAATTAATGTTGTTCCATTACAATCAGGCTCCACCCCAGTTGCACATATAACTGCATTTCCTACAATGCTGTAAAGGCACCAGAAACAAAGGACCAGTGTGCTGCTCATCAATTTGGTTCATACTATTTTAAAGGGAAGACATAAAGAAAAAATAACAGGGTAGCTTACTTGAATGCTTTAGAAGAAATTTTTGGAACAGGGGCGCTCAAGTCGTTAAAAGACAAGTCTCTGAAATTAGTTAATGCAAAATTTGTTACAAATTAATCTGGATGTTTATGCTTTAAAAAAACAACAAAAAATGGACCAGAAAGATTGAAGAAATTTACATTAAAGTAAGCCGAGTCAAATTGGCCAATGACTCTGGAATTTTTCCTGTTATACTGTTATTGTTAAGCCTCCTATACCATTTGGCAAACTAATCACAATCCACTAGAGAAATGCATATGGTATGTAATGGACATTTCTTCAATTTTATTCTTACATGTACTGTAGACTTTTCAAGTGGCCTAGAGAGGAGGGAATTTCACCATTAAATATATTATCAGATAGATCAAGTGTCTGTAGCTTCCAAAGCCTTCCCATCTCTGCAGGAATTGGCCCTGTTATATTATTGTTCTGAAATATCCTGCAAGAAATCAGCCACCAAACTAAGGTGAACACAATTTTTACAAACATTACAAGACATGTCCATATAAGTGAACCGACGCGCAAATTGCTGCTTACACAATTTGGAGGTTTGTTAAGTTGCCTATGCTTGGAGCAAGATTGCCAGACAACCTCTGGCTAGGAGTTCCTCTGAGGGGAGAAAAACACAATTATAGTACCTGTTAGTAGTGAAAATTACATATGTTTGGCTAGAAACTTACAGGCCAATGACCAGACTTTCAGCAGAACATGTAATCATTGCCCAGCTACAAGGATCAACAGCATCAGCATCCCAGTTATCAAGAACACCACGAGGATCAACCAATGAAGCTTTAATGGCCATTAATGCTTGCACTATAACATAAAAATTCTCGATCAAATAACTCAAAAATCACTTCTAATTAAGCCTAGAGAACCTATATATTTACCTTCAAAGTTTACACCTTTAGATGAAAGTAGACCATTTGCAGAACATGAAATCCAAAGGAAAATAAGAAACCAAAAAGGAGCCTCTATCTTTCTGCTCATCTCTATCCAAATTTTTAAATAAAATTGTTCTGAATGAATAATGTAGTCTGAAGAGAGAGCCTCACAAGATGATAATTTTCTTTTTGCTCATAGCTTATACCATGAATCAATGATCCCTTTTGTTTTTACTGAGTTTTCTTTCAAGAAATTGCCTTGGGCAGAAAATAATGAAATAGAAAGAAAAACAGAAGTGCTCAGTATTTGTATAGTGAAGTGAAGTATATTATTAGCAACATGCTCTCTCTCTCACTGGTGTTGTATTGTAAATTAAGGAATACTATATCTTTTTTGCCATGAATGACATACAAAAGTACTCAAAAACCAGTTAAAATCAAACAACAAAGACATCAAAATGCTGGTGGTGGGCCAATCATTCATTTTCATTACAGGAGTAACTGAGAATTTACAATTTGTTGCCAAGTTCTAAAATCAAGACAAGTACACACCTACATCTTAATCAATAAAACATGGGCCAATCACTCCATTCCAAGAAAAGTGTACCTAGCTAAAAAGTCATATATATTTTTTCAATGTCTAAATTCAAAGCAACTATCACTCCACCACTATAAAATTACCAAATCCCATAGTATAATTCTAAAATATGCAATTCATGAATATGGGTTAGTTCGTGGTTTAGTCATCTTATAGCCTAGACAGGTGTGCTTAATTTGTTCTAGTGCTAGTGGATTATATTGGAGTAATCAAGAAACTTGAAAATGGTTAAACAGAAAAGCAGAAAAGTGGTTATGACATTAGGAATCTTAACATTCCTTGAGGTTGGACATCCCATATTGATGTTGTTGCAGTAGATTTTGTACGGGGAACATAGTAAAGAATGTGAGAATATCAAGGTTTAGTGAGATTGATGATGACCGATGGGCTTCTTTCACCTTCCTATGACCAACATGTCTGGATAATAATACAACCAAGTGCTTGTTACTGGCAGAGTTTGATGTTAACATTATATTGTAGGCTGCTACACTTTTATCTCCAGGGTTTATCTACTTGAAGGTTTTTCATGCTTCAATTTCTTCCGAGAGAATTTATGGGCTTGATTTCTAATATTTTTAATATGTGTGAACCGAAATTAGAGTATGTAAACAGTAAAATATACGAAATTCAGTTATCTGCCAAATTAGTCGAGGTGCGAGTAAACTGGCATGGAAATCTGATTATATAAAAAATACGAAAATTAGCAACCAAGTACAATACCTGATGAGATTAGGGGGTGAATGGTGAAAATTGTAAAGTGCTTTACCGATCCTGCTAACAACTTCACACGCTTATAATTTGCTTTTAGCAGACAGTCATTCCAAAAGCCTCCCTTTCAAAAGCTAACCTTCTTCTCACTTGCTTTCTCTGCCCCCCACTCCACTCAACATCATTTGGTTTAATTAATCTTAAGGCTTTGTGGTTGTTAACCTTAAACATCTTATCATTACATCTTAAGCTCATTACAAATCATCATTAGCAATACAAAATGCTAGGTAGTTAAAAAAGATGCTAACAAAAAACCTGCAGTAGATAGATTCAGAAGCAAGTCTAATAAACACAAACCAAGATGAAGTGAAAATTGACCAAACAGAGGTATAAACCAAGAAACAATAATATTGAAAATGACAAAACCAGAGCAGTAAATAAGCTGCTAATAGCTAGGGTTGATAACAGCTGGGTATAATTGTCCTATTATTCTTCACATCATCACAAGAAAGAAACCAATACAAAGCATTTACATTAAAATCCAAACAATAAGAGGGTATATAGATAAAAAGGGATAAGATATAAAGAATCTAACGTATTGAATGTCTTTTTCTACCGAAGTTTGCTTTAGTATAAAAGGAGGAAAGATTATTATAGTGGGAATCTGTATTATTACAAGAAATTAAAGTAATACTACAATATATCATGGACATGGGCATGCATGATAGTGAAATTATAATGTATAAGTTACCTTTTGAGGATGATATCTGTTGCTAAGTCTCTCTTACATATAATGTACTCCTATGTTATATTAGAAATATGGGTTTTTAACACAGGATATAAGTGAGGAGCACGTTGGGTCAAGCTCACCGCGTTTTGATCACTCACAAGTCTACTCAATGGGGGTATATATAAGCTACAGCTCATCTCAACATAAGAAAACTTTAACGTGATTTCTGATCGGCGAGGGACGGATAGGGGTTGGGGAAATGGATTGGTTGCAGCAATATGTAAATCAAACAATACGAAGAATTATAATTTAAACAATTTAATCTTTTTCTTTTCTTTCGTGTATTCATAATAACAGAGAAAAAATTGACAAACTATAATCCCGCACTTGATATATACTAACATGTAAAGGTATATGGAACATTCTTATTACGTATAGGAATGGAATTCGATCCGGGCGGCTCGCGAGCTCGCTTGACTCGAACTCATTTTACTCGACTCGGCGCGGCTCGCTTGTTTAGTTAAACGAGTTCGGGCGGAGATTTCGGCTCGTCTGGCTCGACTCGATTTTTAAAATTAAACAAGTCAAGATCAATATATCATTTTAGACTTGATTAAGTGTAAAATTAAAGAGTTGGTTCGCCCGACTCCTTAAGATCGGCTCGTATAGTTAAACGAGTCGAGTTCGGACAGAAATTTAAATTTTATTAGTTAAAAAAAAACTGATTTAATTCGATTCAATTAAACTCCGCTCGCAGACCGAATTATAACCAAGGTTAGGCACCACTTTATTATTCTCTAAGATGAGAAAGAATCTACCGTTGCTTAAAACCAAAGTAAAGGGACATCCTTTTCACGGGGATGCTTTGCTTTTTGATTTGACAAATTAATTTACAAAAAATACACACATAGCCCCGTCATAGTTATAGCCGGTAGTAATTTGTTTATTTCGTGTACTTTCTTATCGTATATTTTCGTGTTTCGTGTTATTAATTTTTCGTGTATATTTATTTCGTGTACGTTTCGTGTCGTTTCGTGTCGTGTTTTGCGTAATTTAAAATTAATAATAAAAACAATGATAAATAAAATATATATTTAAATATTAATTTTTACTACTCGGTCTTAAGTCAATAAGTTATAAAGACTCAAGTCTTATAAAATTTATATTTGAACTATTTTGTATCTATTTTCAATACATATTATATGTAAAATATTATTGTAAAATATATGTATTCATATCATTTTAATAAATTTATTTATTTCGTGTACTTTTGTTTCGTGTCGTGTACCCAAGTGTAAACCCGAAATCGATACTAAATTCTTCTGTGTACTTTCGTGTTCATGTAGCAAAAATATCAAACCAAATCCATTATTTTCGTGTCGTTTTTATATCATATTATCATATCCTGTACGAAATTGTCAGCTCTACTCATATGTCATGTATTCGATTATATTGTACAACTGGGCTGTTGAGTGATGTTTATGTTTGTGTTTAAGTTAATCTGATTTACATGTTAAAATCCAGGAGTGAATCTTAAATTGTATATAAATCGGTTGTTCTCTTGTATTTTCTTGTATTTGTAAATGTAAAATTACTTTTTCACAATGTTTCTATACAATGAATTGATAGCCAGAGAACATTTTTGAATGTTGATATATAATTGTTGTTTAAGATAACTAGCACAAGTGCCATGCCCGTGCTATATATTCGCATGGCTAAGGCCAAGGCATTGCTCACATATTCATAATCATAATCCATAACCATGCATGCACTGTTGATGATTCATTGCACATTCGTGCAGGCCAAGTACATTTGAAACACATTCCATGAAACAATTAAATCAAAATATTATTGATTAGAACATATAAAAAAAACTCCAACCCTCCTCTTAGTTAAAACATTATGTATGCCTGGTCCTTCTGGGAACCGGAATTTGAATAGCCTCTAAAAAAATGAATATAAAAAACTTACAACCACGCAGTGCGTGTTCCGAAAACAAAAACTGGAAGAGGGGGGATGGAGGGTAGCTGATGCATGGTTGTTCATTTCATCCCAGTTGCCTCCTTAGCACTCTCAGCCATATTTGATGCCATCTCCTTCATTTGTCCACCAGTCTCCTGCATCGATTGCTTCATCTGACCTCCTGCATTGCTAATGCTATCCATCACCTGACTGCCCTTTTCCTACAGTACGTTAAACAAAATTATCAGTACATGAAGAAGTTATATATATATTTAAAAAAAGAGAATTCAAGAAATAATTTATTTATGGTGGTGTTTTATGCAACTACGACAGGTGACTTATTATAATGAAGAGATGTGACCTGAGTTTTTTCTGAGGCCTCGTTAGCCTGAGCCTTCATGTTGTTTTGTGTTGATGAATTCATGATGATGAATATGTATACTAGATATTTCTTTTCAAGCAAACTTAACACAAATAACAAATCTTTTTATATTTTATGAATATATTGCGGGGGATTGCATGTGTTTATATAGTGTTTCCAATCCGATAATGTGTGACAAGTGTGCGGGTGAACAAGTTAACTGTTCAAGTTTAAGGGGCTCTTCTTTTGCCCTCCCTGTGACTAGGTACTTGTGTTGAAGATTTACCTTGATCGGTTGAACCGTTCAAAGCTGCTTGTCAATATTTGGCCTTCAATTCTAACTTCTGGTCCAGTTTAGATGTAAACTAATAAATTTATGTACTGCAGTGCTGTAATATTATAAGTTACACATGATTTTTTCGATGTTGATTAACATTTTTTTTTTAAAATTATTAGCTCCTTCCAAAAATAATCAAGTATATCTAATATAAAAAAGAACTCCTAACTAATGATATTTCAATAGCATACAAAGTTCTAACAAGCTCGAGTTAACTCGTCAAGGGCATGGTTAAACTCGACTCGTTAAGGGTTCGAACTCGAATTCGAACACAAATATGTGTTCGTTAAGAAAACGAGCTCGAGCCGAGCTTTTGGCATATTCGGCTAGGCTCGGGCTCGGCTCGGCTGGGCTCGAAACAAAATTTAAAAAATAACATAATTTTTATATATGAATTTATTATGAATATTATTCAGATTTTTTATATGTATTTCTCAATTATTGAACGGTATGAATGTCAAGATATATATTTTAGTAATCTGAGAAAAGTTTCAGATAAAAATAAATTTATTTAATTTGATATTTTAATAATTAACAAGTGATTTAACTACTACTTGTAAATAGTATTTATTCTCAAATTGGTGTTTCAATTTTTTTAAAATTATTCATGAATGATCCAAAAGTACGAATGTCAAGATCTGTATATTTGAGTGATATAATAAATTTTAGAAAAAATAAATATATTTGGTTTGCTATTTTAATAGTTAACATGTAGTTTGACCAATACTTTTTACTAGTATTTAGTCTCATACTGATGTTTCGATGTTTTTAAAAAATATTTATGAATGATCCAACCGTACGGATGTCAAGATGTATATGTTTTATTGATAAGACAAAATTTTCTTAAAAAAATCATATTGTATTTGTTATTTTAACAATCAACCAATGGTTTGAATAGTATTTCTTACTAGTGTTGAGTCATGTATTAATGTTTTGATTTTAAAAAATATATTTATGGATGATCCAACGTACGGATGTCAAGATATATATATATATATATATATTAGTGATATGACAAAATTTTCATAAAAAATAAATTGATTGATTTTTTATTTTAACAGTCAACCGGTGGTTTGACCAGAATTTTTTTACTTTAGCTCGATTCGACTCGACTCGGTAGTGTTCGATAAAAGCTCGTATTCGGATTGTTAGTTAACGAGCTCGAGATCGAACACGATTTTTTCTTCTTTAGGAAAGCTCGGTTCAGCTCGGCCCGATTCGTCAGAAAAAAAATTAAAACTCGACTAAAATCGGCTCGATTCGGCTCCGTTCATAAACAACTCTACAATTTGTGCATAACTTATATGATGTTGCAATTTAATCTACCAAAACAAATATTGTTGATTTGGAACCAAACATTAGAAATTTTGATCAATAACGATTTGGGGCTTTCGTTAGTTGCTCGATCGGGTAATACTGCATTTATACTCTTTATTAATGATATAGTATGTCATGCATATCACAGCATGTCAAGGAAATATTAACTTAATAATATTAATAATGATAATATTAATTTATACAAAACCCTCCTTTATGATCATGAATATCGAGGTATGTTAATATTATATCACATAAAATTTTCAATTAATATATGATAATAATGAAATAATTTATTAGGAGTTTATTAATTTTTGAGAATGAAAATCGAGAATATAAAGTTATTTAAAAAAAATCTAATTAATTTAGTAATTTAATTAATATAATAATAGTGGTAGAAGTTCAATACTAAGAGTCTATTAATTACTAAAAGACGAGAAAAAAAATATATGAAAATTTATACTCTTTATTAATAAAGTTTGTACTATTTATTAAAAGTACAAACCTCCTCTTAATGGTATGATATGGAATGTATACCGCGGTATGACACTAAAATATTAAATTAATAATAATAATAATAATAATAATAATTTATACAAAAGCCCCTTTATTATCATGCATGTGGGGGTACGTTGATAATATATTACATAAATTTTAATAATGAAATAATCTGTCGGGAATTTTTTAATTTCCGAGAATGAAAACCGAGAATATAATATTATTTATATAAAAAAAATCAAATCATTTAGTAATTTATTTAATATAATGATAATAATGTTAGAAGTTATATGCTAGGAGTTTTTTTACTAAAAGACGAGAAAAAAGTTATATTATATAATAATAAGGAAAATATTATTTCGATGGAACACTATGTTACTAATATAGCATAAATTATATATTAGGAATCTATTAACTAAAAGTTAAGAGTAACTCATTATTGATAAGAAAACACTAACAATATTACTAAAATACCAAAATGATAGATAATAGTTATCACTACATAATTTAATTAATTATTTTCATTTCAAACTCAAGTTCAATTTCGCTAAGCCGTATAGTTATACAATATTTATTTATTTAGGTTCACTTTAATTTCAAATCTAATACTCCATAGCAACATAATAATTAAATTAACGATGAAATAGTATTAAAATACCAATTTGTTTATCGATATATATAATATAATAATCATTTTCACATTAAACTCGGTTTGATTCCCCGTAACTACAAAATTATAGAAAATTTATTTATTTAATTTCACTTATTTAATTTCAGCTTTGATTCCCAAAAGCTATGTAATATAATTAAATAAATTTAAAGATAATAGTTAAATACTAAAAACCGAATGATATAACTATTTAGTTTCGACCGGTACTTCGCACGAGTTATGGACTAGTATTTAATTATTTATATTTATTTTGAATGCGTTGTAAATGTTATTTTCGAAACTACTATTTTATTTTCATAGTAAAATAAATAAAAAGACAAAACTGCCCATGCATTCACAATCAAAACCACCGAAAAAAATAATCTAAGGGTAATTTGATCTTTTCGCACTTTTTGCTATAGAAATAAAAAAAGAGCCATGTAAATAACATTTCCCTTTGCATTTATTAAGATCGTCATTTTTCTATCTTAATGATTTTTTTGTAAAAAGTATATTTCATGTTTGTTTTTTAAGAATATATAATATTGTAAATAATTTTGGTATGTAATCGTCTCCCGGCACAATTTGAGATCATATTGTAATAAAATGTTCGAGAAATGGACTAAAATTTCACTATTTGAGTAAAAAAATGTCCAAATTGTCACTTCTGGAAATTAAGACTCAAAATATCACTTCATAACTAGGTATCGTGTAGCGTTTTGAAAATAGGGTAATCACGAAATACCGCTTTGCTATTTTTTTTACATTCCAAGGTGGCAAACGTTAGATTAACTAACGTTTTGTGTTTATGTTTTTTTTCTTATTTGAGCTAGTTTTGGTGTTTTATTTAGGGGCCCGAAAACATCACTTAATTTTATATTTTCGATATTTTTTTTATTTAATATTTTTAAAATTTAAGATTATACCGAAATTTAACAATTTTAACATTTAGGGTTCACCAATACCCTTTTGGGTTTTAAAAGTATTAAAAAAGAAATTAGTAAATGTTATACCGATTTAGGGTTTAGGGTCTAAGCCCTAAACCCTAGAGTCTAAACCCTAATTTAAGCTATGTTTCAGGTAACGGCCCTATATCCTAGAAAGAAAAAATATAAATTTTAAATTAAGTAATTTTAAATTTAAAAGTGTAACTTAATTTTAATAATTTTTAAATTTGTAAAATTTACCAATTCCCTTTTGGGTTTTAGTAATAATTTAAATTTTAGTGTAACTTATAGTTTCACAATATCCTTAGTTTGGTGACTTCAATATACAAAAACATGCGAACCTGGCCACTTGTTAATTGGAATAAATTTCAGGTAGTTAAGAAAACTACGAATCTTGGGGATTAAATTCAAGTGCAATTGCAGCAAAACCTATCAGATTCTTCTTTATGGGGATGCCTGTTACTACAAGTTGATGTGATTCATTTAGTCCAATCAGTTGCCAAAAAACACTACTTTGAGACTTTGAGTTGGTGCTACTAGATATAATATAATCAAAAGAGAAATGCAAGCAGCGGTAAAAAATTTTATACATCATGATTACATGCTTTCTCATAGGCACTCGGAATATCGACAATGAAACGGCCTGTTCAAGAACGAACCGGAATCAGGTCGGATTTGAATCGGCGAAATTAGACTCGTAACCGGTACACGAGTTACGAGAAGTGCGGCCTGTTGAACCGGTTTTGCGGGCTTCTGGGTGGTTCCACTTTAATTCAAGTTGCAGGCGGCAAAGCAACTGAACTAGTAGTATTTTTATAATTTATAAGTATTATTATAGTATTGTTATTTTTTAGTACAATTTGCAAGTGGCAGCCTAGTCTAGTATGTGTAGAGATGCACAAAAAGCCCGGGTCCGAAAATCTGCCCCGGCCCGATCCGGTCAAAGCCCAGTCAAGTCCGGCCCGGTCAAAACCCGGGCGTCGGGCCTCGGCGGGCCCTATATTTTTAGGCAAAGCCCTGCCCGACCCGGCCCCGTTAAAAGCCCGGGATTCGGCCCGGCCCAACCCGATTAAAAGCCCGAAAAAACCCAGTTATAATCTGATTATTCTAATATATATTCTTATATATTTATAAATTCACATTTACTATAAATATAAATAATACTTTAAACACATATATATTTACATATTTGTGATTAATAATGTTATTTATATATTTTGTTGCATAAATAATGAAAGAAGATATAATAAGTACACTATATATATTTGGATATCATTGTTATCATAATGATAAAATATACTCCCTCCGTCTCATGGGGTTATCTACGTTTGCTTTTTGCACGCATTTCGAGGCTTCTATAAAGTATAGTTTCGTAATGTTTTTTTCTAATTTTTTTTTGAATAAAAGTTTAAACATAAAACTTTTATACAGAAAATAAAAAATTTTAAAAAAATTAATAGAATTATACTTTAAACGAACATTGAAAAGCGTGTCAAAAAGTGATGTAGAGAATTGAATGGGAGAGAGGGAGTATTATTCTATAAACATGTTTATTTTTTGCCGAATTTAAATGTTTTCCAATGAAGTAATGTTTTCATAAAATATTTCATGTTAACTAATACATTTTTACAATGATCTAATTGTTAACACATGTATTCTTCGGAATCTCTGATAATACTCGATCTGATTTAATTTAGAAAAATGCTCGGCCCGATCCGATCCGATCCGGCCCAAAAAAAAAAGCCCGGTTAGGCCCGCCTCGAGGGCCCAAACGGGCTCTTACATTTTCGGAAAGCCCGGCCCGGCCCGGACCGGTCAAAGTCAAAGCCCGAAAAACCCGGTCCGGTCAAAGCCCGGGCTTTTTAAGGCCCGGTCGAAGCCCGGCCCGGTGGGCCTTTTGTACATCTCTAAGTATGTGGCATATAATTAAGTTGCAGAATAGACTAACAGTGCAGAGTACTTGTTTCTCACCTTTTTTTAATATGATTATTAAATAAAATATTTTATATTTCATAATTACTTTGATTTTCTTATTTGGTTAAAATAATAATTTTGTTATTTTAATTTTTTGGTTAAAAGAGGACGACACCTCATATAAATTTTTATTAATTGAAAAATATTACAAATGATGTGAGAGTACCCCTTTTTAAAAACGGAACAAACCGCATCAAACATTAAAAAAGTAAAAATTAAATAAACAAAAAAATATTAATAAAAATTACATTAACTACTTGTTCTAGAGTTATTGTTCGCTAGTCGAGGTTCCCGATTCGGATGAAGTATCCATTATCATTCATGGATCGTCTTCATCGTCGGAGTCTTCTTTTCATTGTTGTCTTTTTTCGGCCTGATCCCAATCTTTTTTGCAACTAAAATTTTTACAACGTCTGGCGCAAGACTCGATCTCTTCTCATCTAACACTCTTCTACCTGCACTAAAAGTTGACTCAGACGCAATTGTAGAAGTCGGGATACCTAAAATATTCTTTACAATGTTGCTAAAACCGGAAATTGTAACTCATGATTCTTCCACCATGTTAGTATATCAAAATCATCATTTAACTCATAACTATATGAAAAAAATTCGTTTTTTATACTAGTGGCAGAAGAAGGTACGGGAGATGAAGTGGAAATTCTACATTTTTGTTTTTTGGTTAGTATAGATGAAATAGTACTACTAAACCTACTAGAAGTATTACTACTCTTTGGTGGTATAGTACTTTGAGTTTTTGGAGTATACATATGTTAAGACGAAACAACAAATTTAAACAATTATTTACGTATAAAACATGATCATATGAAATTCCTAACACTGCATAATAATGTTCTAACATATTTTCTAAACCTTCCTTCCTAAAACGTGGATCATGAAGACATGCAATACCATAAATATAAGGAAATTCGGTAAAGAATTCGATCCATTTAATTTTCATATCCTTAATAACATCACTAAAATTAACATGTTCTTTGTATTCCTTTAAAGTAGTAACAATACTAACACATTCAATGATGCAAAGATGTACATTTGGTTCACAAATATAAGAAAAAACTTTAGTAGCATGCGCAAAACAGTAAAGTATGTCACGTACAATAGATGTCAATTCCCAATCATGCTCTGTAATAATTCCTCCTTCGTATTAATGAATTCGATCATCATTATATAAGATGGTAATATTGGGTTTATATTTAATTTCTTCAACAAGTAATTTATAAGTCGAACTCAATCTTGTAGAACAATCGATACCCCATTTTTCGGCCTTAGTCCATTTTCTTTACACAATTTCATGTACCTAGACCTGTATTTACCCGCCAAACATAGATACTTAATTACCTTCCTAATAGGTTCTAATAAATTAGTTATTTGTGAAATTCCTTTTTGAGTCATTAAGTTAATTATGTGAGAACAACATCTAATATGTAAAAATACTCCATCTAAAACTAAAGGAATTTTGGTCCTAATATAGTTAATACATTTGTTATTATTAGCAGCATTATTTAAGGAAATTGTGAATACCTTATTAAGCAAATTAAATTCCTTAATTGTATCTAAAATTCTAGACATAATATTGATAGGCCACTTTCTTCAATATATATAATAGAAGAACAGGAATATTCCTCAGATTAAAAATTGTGGGAATCAAACTCAGCATTCACATAAACAACCTCATACCACTACACCATACACATACGTAAGCGTGTTCAATGAATATTTTATTTAAGTTTAAAATAATTACTTGAATTCAGCAAAAAAAATAGTTACTTGATTATATCTATTGTTCAATAATCTGAAGAAATTAACCAGTTCAACTGATATTTATAAAACTTTATCGAATAGAAAAATATTTTATTTTAAGAGAATAGTATACAATGTTATCAAATTATTAAATAAAGAAATATTAGAGTCGTAATAAAAGAAACTTAAAAATGGTTTAAATAACGATATAATTATAATTTTTCCTTCGAATTCTTGAAAAAAAAATCATGAATATCAATAATATGTCTTTACAATATGTAATTTATTTTTATGTTACAACCATGATTGATACTCGGTTGCATAAAAGACCGGGGAAGAAACAGAGTTAACATTGGCGCTAGAAGGAGGGGCCGAACCTCCGGTTTAGTGGTGTCATTTCCAGTCGTGCTATTCTATCTCAGGAACCGGGAAGACTTACATCCCAGTAAGGTTAACAGCCCCACTTTCTTTTAAACTTACTTTTTGTACTATTCATACCTCAAAAACATACATATCTTCGTATTTGTGTCATTTTCGCCTATTTTATTCTGAAACATGACTACAAGGTTGAGTAAGACAGCAGTCTCTGGAACGATTCAACCTACAGTTGTCCCACCCAGGGATGGCGAGATGGAAGAAATATAAGAGGAGCCCCCCATAACTCGTGCTTCGTCGCAACAGCTCCAACCAGGAGACCAGAAAGTAACCATTGAAAAAGCGGCCCACAAGTATGCTGAAACCTCTACAAATCCCTGGGGAAGCATGACCCTGAGCAGATTCAAACGGCTGTGAGTCTATGGAAGAAAAAAAACCAACCTGAAATCCGCCCAGGGGATCATCTAGAACATTCCGGAGAATCCCGAGTTCGTCCCTTGACCGAATCGCCAAGAACCTGAAAAGGCCACCCGAGGATGCTCGGGATGAAATCAAAAGAGCCTCGCTCCGGGACCGGATTCGAAAAGAAGAAGAAGGTAAGGACAAAGCTAATATTGAGAAGAGAATCCAAGAAGAGTATGCTAAGCTGAAAAGAAGGACAAGCAGAGTTCATGTCTCCTCAGATTCCGAGCCTGAAATGGAATCTAAACAAGAAAAAATGGCCCGGATTCTCCGGGACCTCAAGAGGAAAGTTGAGGGGGACATGGAAGTTGGAGCAGCAGCCATCCCCTTCACCAGGAGACTGGAGTCCACTCCTAGGGAATCTGACTTTAAACACTTCAACTTTGACTCATTCGATGGGCTCGCAGACCCCGAAGAGCACCTGAAATACTTTGAGCAAATCTCGAATATCTATGATTACAATGACCTCACAAGAAGTTGTTTCTTTGCATCTACCGTGAAGGGAGGGGCTCAAAAATGGTTCAGCAGAATCCTCTCCCGTAGCATCGACTCATGGAAAGATTTCTGAGAGATATTTCTGAAAAGATTATGGGTTAACCACATGAATGAGCTACAGATGTGCCACTTGGAAACCATTCAGCAAAGGAGCAGAGAGACGTTCCCCGAGTTTATCAAGATTTTTTAAGAGGCAGTCAATCAACTCTCCAACTTCGAAGAAATTAAGCTGTTAATATCTTCCGAAGAAACCTCCACCCGGTTTCTTGCGAGGGCTATGTCAAGGACCTAATACACAGAGAGCCCCAAAGCCTTGCCTCAGCTTATGTGTTAGCCTCAAAATTCATTAAGGAAAATAATTTTCTCCCATCCATGGAAATGAACAGAAGAATCCGTGACGATGAGGAGTCCCCGGAGCGACGCTCTTCGTACTGAAAAGATAAGAGGATCAAGATAGACAAACAGTTCAACTACATCCAGCGGTCCTAGGGAACCCCACCCCGGGACAACTACTTCAGACCCCAGATAAATGAGAGAAAACCAAGGCCCAAGAAAGAACCCAAGCCAGAGCCCGAATGGACTCCCCTCAACAGACCTTGTTAGGTCCCGAAGTATCATAAAGGGGGGGTTGAATACGATACTCACTAAATTCAAAAAATTCTTTCGAATCTTTTGCGGATATATAATTTAGAGTTTGGTTAGTGGTTTCGTGTTCTTGAGGTAAATAGTGTTTGGGAATATAAAACGAGGAACACAAAATATTCGGGAAAATATATATCATATATAAATCTGCGAGGGGTGTTGCTACACTCTGGTAAATAAATTAAACGGCTACAATCTAAGAACAACAAAGTTCCTAGCTTCTACGAAGATCAACAAATTAAATCATATACAATGATCTATCTTTTGTTTGTCTAAGAATTTAATTGCCGGGTAACGTTTATAATGCTTCTAAGAATATATAAGAGTTAAATCGGGCATTATAACGTTACTCCGGTGAGAAGAATAACTGATATGGATTTGTGTGTATATATCCTCTGTATCTCTTTACTGCAAATCTTCAGCTCTTTGGGAGAGAAGATGAACAAGTCTATATCAATTGATGAATCCTTCTGCTGCTTTGTGTAGACTTATATCAATTAAAATATGTGGCTGAAATTGAACCACACAAATTAATTGAATGTATCAATAAAGATGTGGCTGAGGAGTAAGTGGCGACCAGGTACACTTTTGTAACTTGCGACCAAAGGGAAATAGCTTTTTGTACTTAGAATAATTCTTATAAAACATAACTGGAGATCATAAGAGGAAGGAGGAGTTTGCCTTAGATTTTATTTCACAATCTCAACCTGACCTACTAGTATTCATGTACTAGTACTTGGTTTATTTGCAAGTAATAGTTTAACATGCGACCAGTACAATCACCCTATTGCCTTCCTTTTTCATTTTCCTTCCTTTTATTTTTCTTTTTCTTTTTCTCTTTTTTTGTTTTCTTTTTGTTTTCTTTTTTTTTTGTTTTCTTTTTCTTGTTTTTTATTTTTCTCTTTTTTTTTCTTTTCTTTTTCTTTTCTTTTCTTTTTTTTTTCTTTTTCTTTTAAGTTTAAATTTTAACTAAATTAAATTATAAAATTAACTTAAATATAATTTATATAAATAAAGTAATTTAGATTTATAAAATGGACTTGTTTGAAGTTTATAAAATAAATCATTTTAAGTTTATTAAATAAATTATATTAAAGTACATTAAATAAATTTATTTAAGTTAACAGTTTAACTTTGAACTAGGCCAATCCCTCGAGATGTTTAACTGTATACCCTGCGCACCTCTTTTCGTACTTTAACAGATAAACGTTCAATCCAAGTACATGCATCAACTTAACAATTCTTCTAAAAATAATACCCAAATTCCTTTCACGAGCTGTTGACGCCTAGTGCAACTGGTCTGGTTCACAGATAACTAACTTCGATTCAGGTCTTCATATTATAGCCTTGATTACATTGTTAAGTTTGCAACAACTTTATCGCTTCGAACACTAACTGTCAATAAACAAATATACTTTCACTGAAATTCTTTCAAGTACTTTAGACAACGTCTTCATTGCTATTACAATCTTGAATATTTTATTCACTGTTCTTCACTGACGCTTGAATATATAAATGAAATCCTGATAGTGGGTATAACTTCAAGACTGCAGCTGTCTTTTTTAACCTTTGTCTATACCATGTCTTCAGTTCTTCATATTTCTGTGCTTCGAACACTTTCTATCTTCAATTAATGCTAATACACTGAAATATTGTGGTAACACTTATACATTGAATCTTCATCATTTATGAAACCCTGAAAGTCTTTAACCTTTATTCTTTACTGAGGCATGATCATATTAATGAACTTCTTTCAGTGACCTGTAAACAGACTTCAAGCCTTCTTCTAATCTTTTTATTCTTTATATTTTTCATGTCTTCGTTTCTTCTGATTTCTTGTGTACTTGTAGTATTATTAACCTGTCATGTTCTAGTATTGTTCTCGTGTTGAGTTATCACGTAACTGTTCATACAGCTACGCGGTCTCACCAACAGACCTCGAGCAGACATCCTGAGGGAGGTCAAGGGGAAACTCTTCTACTACCCCCCCCCCGAAGTCATTACTGGCACCCTCAAAAAATAGAGCACGGGACAAGCACTGCGGATACCACGAGGATCATGGTCATACCACCGAGAACTACTTCTCTTTCAAGATGTTTATTGAAGATCGGATTAAGAAGGGAATCATGAACCAGTACCCGCAAAGAAGGTTGAATGAAAAAGACAAAGCCCCGAACAGCGGTAAGCATATGGTCAACGTGATCTTCGGAGGAGTCGCCTCTCCGCCCCGATGCCCTAACATGGATAGTGACGCCAGGATGATCCAACCCTTAGAAGATGAACCTATATGTTTCTCCCATACCGAATATGAGGGCCTGGATTCTGGCCACAACTAAGCTCTGGTGGTGACCCCCGATATCGCTAACAACGAGGTAAAAAGAATTTTGGTTGATAATGGCTCCTCTGCTAACATAATTTTCGAGCACACACTTAACAGGATGAAACTCGGCCATATTCGAATGGACCCCTGCCTCGAAGACCCGCTCTATGAATTCGAGAACAACATGATTCGGATACGTGGGATAATCTACCTTCCCATGGTCTTCGGGACTACCCCCAGCAAGTCTCCCATATCATGAAATTCTATGTGATAAGTGTGACATCCTCCTACAACATGATCCTCGAAAGGCCCACGATCACGAAGCTTTGGGCCATCCCCTCAACGATCCACTTAAAGCTGAAATTCCCTACCCCGGAAGGCATCGGAGAACTCAAAGAAGATAGAGACGCGGCTGGGAGGTGTTATAGACAGGCATTGGCCATGGCAGAAACCGAGCCAGAAAACAGGAAGAAGGCAATGACCCTACCCAAGGGCCAGAGTCGAAAGAAACATTGAGATCACCTCAGTAAATGGCCGAAGCTGGATATCAACATGATAGAAGATTAAGGGTACAGCGTAACCAACATAGATGCCCGGATACAGAAATTCATTGAAGTAAAGTAAAAGACCAAGGTTAATCCTGCTGCACGGACTTTGGAGATAGAGTTGGAACTCGGGAACCCCACCCGAAAATTGAAGTTCGGAAAGGGCTTAGGAATAAAGTTCCAAAAAGAGCTCATAGAGCTGCTGAAAGAGTATGCTGACGTGTCTGCATGGGCACCGGAGGATATGCCCAGAATCGACCAATCGGTCGCGATGCACAGTTTGGACGTGGATCCGAAAAGAAAACCAGTCAAACATAAACGAAGAAACTTCACCCCGGAGCGGCAACATGCCATTGACGAGGAAGTAGAGAAATTGCTCAGAGTCGATATCATCTATGAAATCAAGTACCTAGACTGGCTCGCGAATGTTGTTTTGGTCAAGAAGTCGAGTGGGAAGTGGAGAAAGTGCGTCGACTACACAAGCCTCAACTCCGCATGCCCAAAAGATTCTTACCCACTCCCCAATATTGACCAGTTGATCGACGCAACCTCCGGACACACCATGCTGAGTTTTATGGATGCCTTTTCAGGATACAATCAAGTCTGTATGAATCTGGAGGATATCCCTAAAACAGCCTTCATCACCCACCGGGCGGTCTACGCCTTTATCATGATGTCTTGCGGACTCATCAACATCGGAGCCACCTACCCGAAGATGATGAACACTATCTTCAAGGACCAACTGGGGTGTAACATGGAGTCTTACATCGACAACATGATCTCTAAGTTGGTCTTAGCCCCAGATCACATAAAGGATCTCAGAGAGTGCTTAACAACCTGAGAAAATACAAAATGAAGCTTAATCCGGAGAAGTGTGTGTTCGGAGTTGCCTCAGGCAAGTTCCTGGGTTTCTAGTCAGCGAAAGAGGGATCGAAGCAAACCTAGAAAAAATAAACACTATAATGGAAATGAAGGTACCCCGCACCCAGAAAGATATTCAAAAGCTGGCAGGATGCCTCGCAACCCTTCACAAGTTTATCCCAAAGCTTGCTGAAAGTTATATCCCATTCTTTAAACCGCTGAAAGGTGCCCGAAAAAAAATTTGATAGATTGGACCCCGGAGTGCAACACAGGCTTCAAAGAAGTTAAGCAACATTTGATGAACCCCCCAGTCTTATCAAAATTAAATCCCGGAGAGCCCCTGTCACTCTACATCACCGCCGGCCCGAAAGTCGTCTCTTCTGCTCTTGTTCGGGAAGAGGGAGGAGTCCAGAGCCCTGTCTACTATGTCAGCCAGGACCTCAAAGATTCTGAAACTCGGTATCCAAACTGGGAAAAATTCACCTTAGCCCTCGTGCACTCAAGCAGGAAGCTAAGGCAATATTTCCAAGGCCGAGAAATCAGAGTGGTTACGGATCAGCAACTAAGAAAAATCATCCACAAGCCGGATACGTCCTAAAGATTGGTCAACCGGGAAATAGAGCTGAGCTAGTTCAACATCAAATTTGTACCACGGACAGCAATAAAGGCCCAGGCCCTGGCTGAATTTGTTATGGAATGTACATTCCCGGAGCCACAACAACCCAGCCCTAGGGGGACTATCTGTGAAAATGAAGCCCCAAACACGAAATCCTGGAAGCTCTATGTGGACGGATCATCAACAGCCGAAAGATCCGGAGCTGGCCTTATTCTAATCAGTACTGAGGGGTTCACCATTCACCATCCAGTAGGAAATTACTTTCGCCTTCAAAGAAACAAACAACCAAGCCGAATATGAAGCCATGTTGTCCTGACTTAGGCTAAAAAAATTCCTCAGAGTAAAGGGTCTGGTTATACACCACTCCCAGATAGTCGTCAAACAGACGAATGGTGAATACGTCGCCAAGGACGAAAAATTGGCCCAATACCAGACCATGATAAGAGGCCTCCTGCAATCCATCCCGGATACCACCATCCTACAGATCAACAAGGAAGAGAACGACAAAGCAGATGAGCTCTTCAAGTTAGTGTAAAACTCCTCAGACTTAAGCTCCTCGGTTTACTTTGAAGAACTACAGACTCTCAACACTAAAAGGATAAAGATCCTACGCATCAGTAGCCCGGATAACTGGATAACCCCTTCATAGCATACTTGAAAGATGGAACCCTCCCAGAAAACAAGAACAAGGCCAAGTATCTGAAGCACAAAGCCGCCTGCTTCTTCCTGGAAAATGATCAGCTATACATGAGAACCTTTTCGGCGCCAACTCTGAAATGTATGGATCTGGAGAAAGCAGACTATTGTCTCCGAGAAGTGTATGAAGTTATCTGTGGAGATCACTTGGCAGCAAAAGCCTTGGCATACAAGATCGTCATACATGGTTATTATTGGCCCACAATCCACTCCGACATTATTACCTACATCAAGAAATGCACTGAATGTCAGAAATTCAGCAATGTCCCCAAGCAGAGCCGGAGCCTACATGCGTCCATCCTCTCTCCAATCCCATTTGTTGTCTGGGTATAGACATTATGGGCCCCTTTCCCTGGGTAAAGGGAGATCTCCACTACATCCTGGTTGTCATCGATTACATGACAAAATGGGCAGAATTTAAAGCTGTTAGGAATATATGTATTAGTTTGATGATAAGTTAAACAAAATACTTAAGTAGAAATCTAGTGTTTGTAGCCTCAATTGATAAGACCATCTTGGCTATCCGTTGATGGAGTAGCTTTACTTAGAAATAAGTTTAGTATTGTAGCACATCTCAGTCTCTGCATTTAAGTTATAATTCTTAGAAGTTGTGGGAAATTATAAGTCATGTTGACTACTAGTGGATATGCGAGGGCTAATTGTAAATATTTCATGCCTTGTAATTTTGTATAAATGAAGTAGTATCAACTGATAGATTAAAGACCTTCAACGGATGAGAAACAAAGCTTCAACGAATGTCTCTAAAGCTTCAACGGATAACATCCATCAACGGATGAGTGCATCAACGGATAAAGCTTCAATTGTTAGAGCATTAACGGATGTCACTAAAGCATCAATGGATAAAGCCATCAACAGATGAAAGCTTCAACGGATGCTTAGTTCCATAGCAGTTGATAGTGACAATTCATAAGCTGACAGAGGCATATGGGTTGACAAAGACAATTGGAATATGGTAGCCTCTTGGAGGAATCAAGAAAAAGCAGCATTTTCATTCTAGTGCAAACAAGGAAGTATTCAAAGATTCACAGATTATCTTAGATTGTATTGGATAGAGAAATGAAGAAGAAACATGTGAAGAACTATTTTATAATTGTATTTTATCTTTGTCTTCACTTGTAAACTTGGTGATATATAAACCAAGTAGCAGCTAGTAATTAGATGTGAATTTTCCAGAGCTGTTTAGAAAAACATAGAGAGAAAATCATCTAATTTGTACTGAGAAGCAGCTGTGATCAATTCTTTGTATCACAGATTTTCTGAAATACATATCTCTGGTGGAACAACAAATCCACCATAAAGTTTTTAAAGAATTTGTGTTCTTTATATTTGTGTTTTGAATATACATCTGTCTGCACCTGCTCAAAGCAATTCACACACAATTGTTCATCATACACTTAGCTTTTGAAACTGCTCAAAACTTGAAAAAGTTTTGAGATTTACATTCAACCCCCCTTTATAAATCTCATTGTTAGTTCCTTGGGAATAATAATTGGTATCAGAGCAAGCTCTTGACATACAAAGAGTTTAAAGATCTATTCTACTAACATCATGAGTAAGAAGGATATTGGAGTGAAGATTCCAATCTTGGAAAGAGATAATAATCATCACTGGAAAGTGAAGATGCATCTACATCTTCTCTCTCAAGATGAAAGCTACATCAACTGCATTGAGAATGGTCCTCACATCCCTCACAAAGTGGCCACAACTGCCACTACCACAGTTGCTGTTGGACAGTCTATTCCCAAGCCTAAAGCAAAATGGACTGATGAAGATATTGAAGAGGTTCACAAGGACAAGAAGGCCATGAACATTATGTTTAATGGCCTAGACAAAGATATGTTTGATAATGTCATTAACAGCCAAACTGTTAAGGAAATTTGGGATACTGTGCAACTTATCTGTGAAGGTACTGAACAAGTTAGAGAAAACAAAATGCAGCTTCTCATTCAACAATATGAATATTTTTATTCTGAAGAAGGAGAATCATTGAATGATACCTTCAATAGATTTCAAAAATTGTTGAATGGATTGAAGCTGTATGGCAGAGTGTACCAAGTCAAGGATTCCAACCTAAAATTCTGAGGTCTCTACCAAAGAAATGGAAGCCTATGACTGTTTCACTAAGGAATTCTCAAGATTATAAGGACTTCACACTTGAAAGATTATATGGAATTTTGAAGACCTATGAACTTGAGATGGAGCAAGATGAGCTGTTGGAAAAGGGAAAGAGAAAAGGTGGATCAGTTGCACTTGTAGCTGACAATGAGAGAACTGAAGCCAGGAATGAAGAAAAGACAATGCCAAGTCTCAAAGTTGGCACAAGCAAATCAGAATCAAGCAAGGGAAAGGAGCAAGTAGCTGAGGTTGAAGACAATTCCAGTCAAGATGACTCTGATGATGTTGATGAACATCTGGCTTTTCTGTCCAGAAGGTTTGCAAAGATGAAATTCAAGAAAAACAGTAGAGCCACTAAGCCAAACAAGAACATGGTGGACAAATCTAAGTTCAAGTGTTATAACTGTGGCATAAGTGGACACTTTGCAAGTGAGTGCAGAAAGCCAACTTCTGAAAAGAAGAAATTTGAGGAAGTGGATTACAAAAAGAAATATTTTGAATTGCTTAAACAAAAGGAAAGGGCTTTTCTGACTCAGGAAAATGACTGGGCAGCTGATGGAGCCAATGCAGATGATGATATGGAGTATGTCAACTTAGCCCTGATGGCTAATTCTGATGAAAATGAAACTAGTTCATCAAGCAACCAGGTAATTACAACTGACCTCTCTCAGCTTTCTAAAAATGAATGCAATGAAGCTATAAATGATATGTCCAATGAATTATATCATTTACGTGTTTCCCTTAAATCACTGGCTAAAGAGAACACAAGAATTAAAGAGAATAATTTGTTTTTAAGTGATAGGAATGTTGTGTTAGAGGGTAAGGTAATTGAGCTTGCAAAGATTAAAATCAAATGCTTATCTGTTGAGAGTGAACTAGAAGAGTCTGTTAAGAAAGTAGAAGTTCTTTCTAAGCAACTAGAACGTGAGCAAGAGGTAATCAAGGCCTGGAAAACATCTAGGGATGTTAGTTCTCAAATTGTCAAGGTTCAAAGAATTGAATCACTCTGTGAGAATTCCTGGAAGAAAAACAAAAGAAAATAGAATTAATTGATGGACTGTCAACGGATGTGGAATCAACGGATGATGAAAGTCATCCGTTGAAGGAAGAAAAGGAGCATTCGTTGAAGGCTCATCAATTGAAATAGGAAAATGATTCTAAAAGGAATAATTTGAAAAATCTCAGTAAGAAGTTTGGTTCAACTTTCAAGAACTTTGTCAAAGAAGAAGCTAGCACATCCAAAGATGCCAGTAAGGTGAATATAGGACACATGACTTTAGATCAGTTGAAAAATAGGCTTAAGTTGGTTGAGGATAAAAAGGAAACTAAAAGAAAATCTATTAGAAATGGGAAGGTAGGGATTAAAAAACACAACAATTACACACCTGATAAACATGCTCCTAGAAAAAGTTGTGTGCATTATAGTAGTGTTAATCATCTATCTGCTAACTGCAAATCTGTTAAGAATGCTCCCATGCCTTTAACTCCTTCCATGCCTAACATGTCTATGTCACCACTGCATGCTATGCCTGTTATGTCTCAACAGAATCCACATGCATATTTTGCAAACATGCCATATGTTAATAATCCTTATTTTGCTGTATTTAGTATGCCTCAAATGCCATACAACATGCCTATGTGGAATAATATGTTTGCACAATCTATGCCTTATCAAATTCAATCAAATGTGCTAAATGATTCTGTGACTAACCCTACACTTCAACCAACTACATCTGAGATCAAGGTTGACTCAAAGTTACCTAAGTCAAAAGGTGCAGGAAGTGTAAAGTCTAGGAAAAAGACTAACAAGGCTGGACCCAAGGAAACTTGGGTACCAAAATCAACTTGATTTGATTTTGTTGTGTGCAGGGAAAAAGAAGGAATCTATGGTACTTGGACAGTGGTTGTTCAAGACACATGACTGGAGATTTCACCCTGCTCACAGAGTTCAAGGAGAGAGCTGGCCCTAGCATAACCTTTGGAGATGACAGCAAAGGGTTCACTATGGGATATGGCTTGATTTCAAAGGAAAATGTCATCATTAATGAAGTTACATTAGTTGATGGTCTCAAACATAATCTATTGAGCATCAGTCAACCATGTGACAGAGGGAATACTGTTTCCTTTAATTCTGAAGCTTGTGTTGTCACCAGTAAAAAGGACAACAAAGTGGTTCTAACTAGAGTTAGAAAAGGGAATGTGTACTTGGCTGACTTCAACTCTACAGATGCAGAATCAATTACTTGTCTTTTCAGCAAAGCAAGTCAAGATGAAAGTTGGCTATGGCACAAGAAGTTATCCCATTTGAATTTCAAGACAATGAATGATCTAGTCAAAAAGGACTTAGTTGGAGGAATGCCTCTAGTGGAATTCTCAAAGGATGGACTATGTGATGCTTGTCAGAAAGGAAAGCAAAAGAGAGCATCATTCAGTAAGAGGCTTGAATCAACAATTGATGAACCATTACAACTGCTACACATGGATCAACAATTTCAAGGAAAAGATATTGCCTAGTGATTGTAGATGATTTCTCAAAGTTTTCATGGACCTATTTTCTTGGATCAAAGGATGAAGCTAGTGAAATCATTATCAATCATATCAAGCAAGTCAACAACCATCCAGATTTCAAAGTAAGGAATATCAGGAGTGACAATGGAACTGAGTTCAGGAATTCTACCATGAGGTTGTTCTGTGAAGAAAATGGGATCATACATGAGTTCTCAGCTCCAAGGACTCCACAACAAAATGGTGTGGTGGAAAGGAAGAACAGATCACTAATTGAAGCTGCAAGAACAATGCTTGAAGAGTCAAAACTCCCAACATACTTTTGGGCTGAGGCTGTTAACTGTGCATGTTACACTCAGAATATTTCTCTAATCAATCAGGCAAAAGGCATGACTCCCTATCAATTGTTTAAGAGAAGAAAATCAACCTTAAACTTCCTTCATGTCTTTGGTTGCAAATGCTACATTCTAAGGAACCAACCTGATCACAAAGGCAAGTTTGATGCAAAGGCTGATGAAGGGATATTTGTTGGTTATTCTGCTGGAAAATCATATAGGGTCTACAATCTAAGAACCAACATTGTTATGGAATCTGTGCATGTTGTGTTTGATGATAAAAAGATTGATGGACTAAAAGATGAGGGACATCATGAAGGACTCAAATTTGACAACATTGAGATATATTATGATGATAGGGAAGATGAGAATGATGGAGAAGACACTTCAAAAAGGATTCAAAATCTGCCTTTGGATAATGCACAAAATGCTGCATCAGTTGAAAGTCATAATTCAGCATCTGTTGACAGAAGTAATGCAGTATCCGTTGAAAGACAAAGTGCATCATCCATTGAAGTACATAATGGAGCATCCGTTGATCATAGTTCATCAACGGATAATCAATTTACATCATCAGTTGATAGAACTCCCAGTTCCTTACAAAGGACCAATAACACAGGGGGAGTTTAAACCAATCAACACTCTATCTCACATCATGACAATACTGAGGAAACCTCATCTAGAGCTAATCTACCACTTCAAAGGAAATGGACCAAGAATCATCCTTTTGAACTAATCATTGGTGATGCAACATCTAAGGTGCAAACTAGAAGGGCTACTCAAGATGAATATCTATACAGTAGTTTTCTATCACAGGAGGAACCTAAGAGAGTAGAAGAAGCTCTATTGGATCCAGATTGGATTTTAGCAATACAAGAGGAGCTAAACCAATTTGAGAGGAACAAAGTATGGAAGCTAGTACCCAAGCCAAATAACAAGAGTTCTATTGACACAAAATGGGTATTCAGAAACAAGATGGATGAAAATGGCATTGTCATAAGGAATAAAGCTAGATTGGTTGCCAAGGGCTACTCTCAACAAGAGGGAATATATTTTGATGAGACATTTGATCCTGTTGCAAGACTTGAAGCCATCAGAATTTTTCTAGCCTATGCAGCCCATGCCAATTTCAAAGTCTATCAAATGGATGTCAAGAGTGTATTTCTGAATGGAGAATTGGAAGAAGAAGTTTATGTGAGCCAACCTCCAGGGTTTGAAGATCCAAAATTTTCAGACCATGTGTATTATCTGTTGAAAGCACTCTATGGACTAAAGTAAGCACCTAGAGCCTGGTATGAGACTTTGTCAAAATTTCTCCTAGATAATTACTTCACAAGAGGTACTGTTGACAAAACTCTTTTCTTTAGAAATGTTAATGGCTCTACAATACTTGTTCAAATTTATGTAGATGATATTATATTTGGCTTTACAGATGATAAACTTAGTAAAAAGTTTGCTAAGTTAATGCAAAGTAAATATGAAATGAGCATGATGGGAGAGCTAACTTATTTTCTTGGTTTACAAGTTAAACAAGTTAGTGGTGGAATTTTCATCAGTCAAACTAAATATATTTATGATCTTTTAAAAAAGTTTGACTTAATGGAATGTTCATCTGCAAAAACTCCCATGGCCACTGCCACAAAGCTTGAATTAAACAAGGCTGGAAAGTCTGTGGACATTACAAGCTATAGAGGCATGGTTGGTTCACTTCTATATTTAATTGCTAGTAGACCTGATATAATGTTTTCTACATGTCTTTGTGCTAGATTTCAAGCTGATCCTAGAGAATCTCACTTAGTTGCTATTAAAAGAATTTTCAGATATCTCAAAGGGACTCCAAATCTAGAAATTTGGTACCCTAGAGAGTCTGGTTTTGATCTAATTGGCTACACAGATGCAGATTATGCAGGTTGCAAAATAGACAGGAAAAGTACAACTGGCACCTGTCATTTTCTAGGGAATAAGCTTCTGTCATGGTTCAGTAAGAAGCAAAATTATATTTCTACATCAACAGCTGAGGCCGAGTACATTGCTGCTGGTAGTTGCTGTGCACATATATTATGGATGAGGAATCAACTATTTGACTATGGGCTAAATGTTGACAAAATACCAATATTCTGTGATGAATGGTACAGTGGAACTTCATTTTGTTCCAAGTGAAAAATAAATTGCAGACATATTCACCAACTCACTTGATGAATCAACATTCACAAGATTAGTAAGTGAGCTAGGTATGCTTAATTATTCATAAATTCATGTTCTAATTGTAATTTGTTTTGTAGCCTGAAATGAATTTGTTGCAAGAACAAAGTTGGCTTTTAGTAAAGATTATTATCAATGGATATTCCCTATCCATTGAAAGCCAAAATTATTCTATCAACGGATGTCCATTATCCGTTAAAGGACAAATACATTTCTGGTAATTTTATCCTTCAACGGATAAAATTGTGTTAATCTTCAACGGATAACTGTTTACCTCATCCGTTGAAGTGTCACATCAGTCATTTTGAGTGAGTCACAGCCGTTGATTCTATTTACTTAACCATTGATACATATATATATACACAGTTGTATGTATTAAAGGCAGTTTTTAGAATACTTACAGTTTTTCTTTTATTCTCAAACGGTTGTAATTCACGTAAAAATATCGTTTAATCATTTTCTTTATGTTTTAATTTGAGAAAGTATAAAAACCCCCTTGAATTCTTATTCTCACTTTACGTTTTCTTGCAATTTTCAAAAGATTTTACTCTCTTTCTCTCCCAAAACTCTCAATCTTTCTCTGCAACTTCTACCCACAACAATGGCACCAGTAGTTAAGATAATGTCCCAATCTGGATTTGTCTATGAGAAAAATAATTCTGTAGCTTTGGTGGAAAAGAATGAAGCCCATTCAGATTATCACAAGATGATGGACTTCATCAAAAACTGCAAACTGAGCTATGCAATGCTGGAAGCCCCAATGATTTACTGTGAGGTAGTTGAGGAAATGTGGACAACTTCTGAGTTCAACCCCACTGATATGACCATTTCTTTCTCTCTCAAAGGTAAGGATTATTGTATTAACTGTGATAATATACAGTCCTGTTTTAAATTACCTGAAAACAATGCCATGATACCACACACTGATAATGATGTATCTAGCATGTTAGATTCCATAGGCTATTCCTTTGATTCTGCTAGTTTAGGCAGTATTAGGAGAAAAGGCCTTAGGAAAGAATGATATTTTCTTGGTGATGCCTTTATCAAGGTTTTTTCTGGGAAAATTAGTAACTTTGATGCAATAACTTCATCTCTTGTTAGTATGCTCTATATGCTGGTTTCTGATAGGTACTTTAATTTTAGCAATTATGTTATGCTAGAATTGGGTACTAGGTTAGGTAACAAGGCTAATAGACCTCATAACATCTACTATGCTAGATTCTTTATGTTATTGGCTAACCATGTTGCTGAAGGTTTGGTCATAACTAATGAGAGTAATAAACTCAAATGCTGGGCACAAGAGAAGAGGGTCCTTGCAGACCTTTTGAGAATTAACCTCAACAGTCGGGTGCCATTGGTATACTTACCAATCATGGATGCACCTCAGGTAAGTAAGGTAAATACTTCTTCAACTCCTACTTCTTCCAACCCCATCACTTCTTTGCCTTCAAGTGTGGCCATGGGATCTGTGTCAATGCCCCAACAGATTCCTACCAAGGCCACCAAACCTAAAGTTTCAAAACCCAAGTCAAAGAAAGCCACCTCTGTTGTCTCTCAAAAGACAACAGTTGTAACACCTACCATGAACCTTGAGGGGAGTGTACAGGGTGTTAGTGGTGAGGGGAGGGGTGAACATCAAGAAAACCCCCAGAATAAGGTAGGAGAGGTGAGTGGTACCCAAGCTAGCCAAGCCACAATTTCTCAAAAGACTGTGGTGGTTGAAAAGGATTCAAACTCATCCCTAGTTGCATCCTCCCAAAAGGGTGCAGGTATTGAAAATAATCCCCAACTAGGGACACAGAACAAAAGAGGGAGGGACACTGAAGCCACACACTCACCTGTAAAAGCCTTCATAAGAAGAAAGAGGGTCAAAACCCTAGTTTCCACACAGGGTGCACACACTGCACAGATACAACCACCTGTATCTATGCCTTCTCAAATTCAGCTTGATGTGACTCCAACAAATGTGGAATCACAGCCCCATTCTCTCAAAATTGACACACATCAATCACCAAATTCTCCATCACCATCTCTGGATGTTGACATGATATTCACATCAATTCCTGATTCTCCCTCTTTACAACTCAGGGAGGAGCCCCACTCAAATACTGGTGATCATCATCTTTTAGATGATTTGTTGGATCATCAGCCAATTCTTTTAGACTTAGTTAAAGAATCTGTGTCACCTAAATTAAAATCAATCCACACAGATTCAACAATTATGTCACTTTCAATTTCTACTTCTTTTCCTTCTTCAACGGATATTCCTCATCCGTTGACAAGTGGTTGTTCTTCAACGGATAAGTTTCACAGCAATTATCCGTTGATACCATCAGTTTCAACTTCAACGGATACTCCTTATCCGTTGATGGTCTCTACACAAACAACTGAATTAATTCCAAGTGTAGAAGACATGGTTACTGTACAATCACTTCTAGGATTGAGGGAAGGGAGTGAAAACTTGAGTGAGAGGCTGGGTTGCTTCCAGGCAAAAGGAGAGCTTGAGAGTCCAAATATGCATGCTATTTCTTCCAGCATGGCAAAAGAAAGTGAGAGGAGTACCACCTTAGTAGGTGAAGGTGAGGGTGTGAGGAGTGTGAGCCATGGGGAGTCCCTGATACAAGAAAAGAGAGAAATTGAGAGAAAAGTAGGTACATGAGGTATAAGGTTGGATCCGGCCATTGTTAGTGAGTCAATGATTGTGGATGATGCTGAAAAGGAAAAACAATTTCAATAACATTACAAAGCTGTAATTGATAACATTTCCTTGGATGCTGACACTTTTACTCATCCTGTGTCAGCCTATCAACTGTTGGCTATTCAGGGCAATGAGGAGGCAGAAAAGACCTTAAATCTAGTACATACTTCAGAATCTCTACAAAGGGATAAAGCTGCTGTCAATAGGATGCCTTCTACAGTTGGTGAGCCATCTGAAGAATTTGGGGTAAATTCTAATGATGATGACTCTGATTCTTTTGATGGAAGCATGAACTTAGGGGGAGCTGAAGGCCCAAGTTCTATTCCAGAATTACCTGAATGGGCATTGACAAAGGAGTCTATACCAGGGTATTTCAATGTATCCTTAGTCAAACAAGTCATGTCTATCCAAAAGGCCATTCAGGAAACTTCAAATGCTGGTATCAAGGCTATTCTTCAAGCCCACCTAGATTCTCTACATCTCATGAAGCTACATCAATTAAGACAGAATCTGAGTGTGGATGAGCTCAAGAAGGATATAGCTGACTTGAAGTCCTACAATTTTGAGAAGCTGGATTCAATCATGCCCTTTGGTACCATGCAGGAACTATTACTGAGACTGAGAAGAGAATCAGATGCTGAAAAGAAGATGGCCAAATTGGTGGAAAGAGTTCAAGCTATTGAAAACTCTGTGGTCACCATTCTTCAAAATCAACAGTCTCAGACTAGTCTTCTCATGCAACCGGCTAAAGCACATGGCTTAACCCCTCTCCTTGATGATAACAAAAAGGGGGAGAATAAAGGGGAAGGGGAAGGGGAGCCATCTAAACATATACAAATATAAAAAGTGCTAGTTCCAGCCATCACTACTTCTCCAACACTTCAAATCAAAGGAAAGCTTGATGGAATTGATCTAATCCAGCTAGCAGCAGCTGAGATGAAGGTGAAAGAGCAAAGGAGAAAAATTGATGAAAGGATGCAACAAGTGTTTGGCTCTTCAACTACAAAATCCTTATCTGTGAAACATAGCACAAAAGTTGAGCCAATCACAATGGAGCACAAGCTAGTAAGGAGGAATAAAGTTGGAGAAACTTCTTTCAGGAACCTGAAGCCTATGGTACTCAAGCCAACCACTAGATTCAACAAGGACTCTACAAAGAACCCTCTAAGCTTTGCTCAACTAAAAGAAGTGGATTTTCCTCTTCCAAAGCCTGATGAAGATAAAGTTTTGGGTGGTAACATCATAAAGCACAAAGAGACCAAGGATGTAGTGGAAAGAATGAATATGGATATCATCTATAGAGAGGGAAAGAGCATCTGTGTGATGCAAGGACATCCCAAATTCTCAATAGCCAAGAGGGAAGAGACCAAAAGGTTAAAAAAAGAAGCTAAAAAGCTGAAGGCTGACAAAAGAGCACAAGCAAAGCTTGAAAAACAGCTAGAGTCAAGTCAAATTGAAGAAAATAAGATAATTGAAGACAAGAGTGAAGGAGACAAGACTGAAAGCATAAATGTGGATATGGGAATATGGTTGGTGAGAGTGTGGAGGAAAGGAGTGAGGAAAGAAAGGAATGGCAGAAAGGGAACAAAAAGAAGGTCAAGGCAAAAAGGAGTGAAGATAACACTGAGGAAACCTAATCAAAATCTAAACCACTACCCTCTATTCCTGAACCTGTTGTGGCTGATCCCAGTATAAACATCCATGGTGAAACAATCATCCCTAAAGAGGAATCTATTGATTGGGACACCATCAAATTGCCTACCTTCCTAACTACCTCTCCACCACCAAAGAAGCTGAAAAGAAAATTCAAATCAACACCTCCTCTAACCTCAAGTAAATTCACTCAGAAATATAAACCTAAGCCTAAGCCACAAGCCTCAAAGGATGATTATGTTCACATTTGTGACATAAAAGAACATACAGATATTGAACTCTTCCTGGATGAGCTAGAGGAAGTAAGGGGAATAAGTGTCTATAAACAGCTACCAGAAAGGCTAGTGTTCAAATATAAAAGAAATGTGGAAAGGTATTGGCCTCTTCAAAGAATTCTAAGTGAGGGCTATTCTACCTTGGTTAGAGTCTACTCAGCTATCAAAAGGGATACTGGCTTTACCAGGACTGCCAAAACTGAGATTCTCAACAAGATTGGCAGCATAAGGAAAAATTGGTGGGAGTCAAATTCCTTGCATAGAACATTACTCATCCCTGATCATGGAATTACAATTCATAAATCACCTCATTGGTTGATGGAGTTTAGAGATAATAAAGGAGTCAGAAGATTTTTCAGACTTGAAGACCAGCTTAAAATTGCCAGTAATGAAACTCTCAAGGACATGTAATCTAAGTTGGATATCAGTGAAGAAGATGAAGCTGAATTCTACAGACAACTCCAACTTCAAGTAGAGGAAAATGACAGGAGGCTAGGGAAGAAAACAAGGGAATAAAGGAAAAGAAAATGATTTGCTCAGACTAAAGGAGCACCCTTGGAAACACTGTAAATCTTCAATTCTATCTCAGTACATACACTTTTGCAGTACTTTTGAATTTCTACTTAATTTCAACTCATATATATGTTAAGTGTTTTGTTATCATCAAGTTAACCCTGAATTTATGCCTACAATTCTAGTAGACATAAATAGGGGAAGATTGTTAGGAATATGTATATTAGTTTGATGATAAGTTAAACAAAACACTTAAGTAGAAATCTAGTGTTTGTAGTCTCAACGGATAAGACCATCTTGGCTATCCATTGATGGAGTAGCTTTACTTAGAAATAAGTTTAGTATTGTAGCACATCTCAGTCTCTGCATTTAAGTTACAATTCTTAGAAGTCGTGGGAAATAATAAGTCATGTTGACTACTAGTGGATATGCAAATAGGAGGGCTAATTGTAAATATTTCATGCCTTGTAATTTTGTATAAATAAAGTATTATCAACTGATAGATTAAAGGCCTTCAACGGATGAGAAACAAAGCTTCAACAGATGTCTCTAAAGCTTCAACGGATAACATCCATCAATGGATGAGTGCATCAACGGATAAAGCTTCAACTGTTAGAGCATCAACGGATGTCACTAAAGCATCAACGGATAAAGCCATCAACAGATGAAAGCTTCAATGGATGCTTAGTTTCATAGTAGTTGATAGTGACAATTCATAAGCTGATAGAGGCACATGGGTTGACAGAGACAATTGGAATGTGGTAGCCTCTTGGAGGAATTAAGAAAAAGCAGCATTTCCATTCTAGTGCAAACAAGGAAGTATTCAAAGATTCACAGATTATCTTAGATTGCATTGGATAGAGAAATGAAGAAGAAACATGTGAAGAACTATTTTATAATTGTATTTTTATCTTTGTCTTCACTTGTAAACTTGGTGATGTATAAACCAAGTAGCAGCTAGTAATTAGATGTGAATTTTTCAGAGTTTTTTAGAAAAACATAGAGAGAAAATCATCTAGTTTGTACTAGGAAGCAGCTGTGATCAATTCTTTGTATCACAGATTTTCTGAAATACATATCTCTGGTGGAACAACAAAGCCACCATAAAAGTTTTTAAAGCCTTTGTGTTCTTTACATTTGTGTTTTGAATATACATCTGTCTGCACCTACTCAAAGCAATTCACACACAATTGTTCATCATACACTTAGCTTTTGAAACTGCTCAAAACTTGAAAAAGTTTTGAGATTTATATTCAACCCCCCTTCTGTAAATTTCATTGTTAGTTCCTTGGGAATAACAAAAGCTATGAGGACGGTCAATCAGCAAGACTGTATAACGTTCATGGATTCTATAGTCATGAGATTCGGGATCCCCGTTGTTTTGATCTAAGACAACGGTCCTCAGTTTGTGGGTTCGGACTTTGAAACTTATCTTAAGGAATTGGGCATCAAGCACAAAAGGTCTTCTGTAACCCATCAACAGGGCAACGGGCAGGTCGAGGTGACCAACAGAATGATCCTCCGTGGGTTGGAAAAGAGGTTTGAAGAGTCAAAGAAGACCTGGTCAGAGGAGCTCCCAAATGGCTTGTGGTCTTACAGAACCACCCCCAGGACGAGCACCGGGGAAACCCCTTTCAAGCTCGCATATGGATCAGAAGCCATGCTCCCTATTGAAACCGGATCCACGTCTCATCGAAATGTCAATTTCGACGAGATATCCAATATTGAAGGCCTGAGAACTAACTTGAAACTGCTAGATGAAGTAAGAGACTGTATTGTACAAAAGATGGAAAGTTACAAGGAAAAAACGAAACTCTACTTCGGCAAAAGGCCAAGATCGGGGAGCATGAAGCAGGCAATTTAGTACTCCGACACACCGAGGCTTTGGACCTAACTAACCAAGGAAAGCTACAGCCCAACTGGGAAGGGCCCTACATAGTCAGATAGGTGTTGCGCCCGGGGACCTACAAGTTAAACTATCCCAACGGAACTGAGGTCCCTAACACTAGGCATGGAGCCCGTCTCAGAAAATTCTACCTGTAGAAAGGTGCACATGGCTGCCTAATTTTTGTTGAACAATAAGAAATTCAAATCTGTATTTACACCTCCTGGAATGTAATCAATACTCGATGCCTATTTTGTAATAAAAAATGCCATGCTTTGTACCCCTTTCAAATTAGAATGATGTTACCCTTATTATTACGTTACAATTATTGTCTGCACACCCACATGCACAAGTAATTTCAAATAAGGTTTTTAACCCCATCCCGGGGACGATTACACAAACCATGTGTACTTAAAAAAAATTATTCATTTAAAGTTTTTAACCCCATCTCGGGGACGATTACACAAACCATGTGTACTTATAATTTTTTTTATTAATTCAAAGTCTTTAACCCCATCTCGGGGATGATTACACAAACCATGTGTACCTATAAAAAAATTCATTTAAACTTGTTTAACCTCATCCCAGGGACAATTACACAAACCATGTGTACTTATAAAAAATTTCTATTCATTTAAACTTTTTTAATCTCATCCCGGGGATGATTACACAAACCATGTGTACATATAGAAACCTTTATTCATTTAAACTTTTGTAACCCCATCTCGGGGACGATTGCACAAACCATATGTACTTATAAAAAAAAATTATTCATTTTAAACTTTTTAACCCCATCCCGGGGACGATTACATAAATTATGTGTACTTAATATAAGTTTCTTGCATTTAAAGTTTTCCGACCCCGTCCCGGGAGCAGAAACGCAAAATATAAGTACTTAATAAAAATTTCAAGAATAAATACAGAAAGGGAAATATATTTACATACCCATCCGGGGCAAACCCACCCCGGACCAAATCCAACGAAATTCAGAGTTTAGAAGCCATAAAGGCTTAGGTTCAAAGACAAATAAAACAACTTAAACGAAATTACAAAGCACGAAGCTTGGATCATCACAGCTTAGTTCTCGGGAGGAGGAGGAGTCTTCTCGCGACCATCTTCGGGGGGAGGAAGTGGCTGAGCTCCGGATGTGCCCTCTCCAGCAGCCTGAGCATTCTCACGACTAGGCTCTTCAGCAAGGTACAGCTCTATGAACCCGTCCATGCCACCATCAGGATTCTTAACAAGGTAGGCAGAAGCAATATCCTAACACATGTTCACCTTCTCGAAGATTTTGTTGTTGAGCTCTTCGTAGTAGGCAAGAGTACCCCGGAAGGCTGTAAGAACATCCTCTTCCCGAGGCCTAGCTGCGAGCTCTTTCTTCAGATTCTCCACCTCCGCCTGGAGAGTCCCAACATCCCGGGTGGCTTCCTCCCGAGCCTTAACTTTTTCAGCAAGAGCTTTCTTGTGTTCGCGGGACTCCCTCTCCTTCACCTCCCGGTACTTGGTGAACCTTTCCTTCTCCTCAGCCAGGTCTTTCATGGCAGTCTTCGCCCTAAGCACCTTCACCCTATAATTGTGGATCACGGTATAGCAGTCGCAAATCCAGGAATTAGCCTAAAACAACAAGCAAATGCTAAACAAAAACACAAGGGAAATAGAAGTATGTAAAAAAAATATACGAACCTCCGAGACATCTCGAACTAGGTGATCAAGAAATGTGTCAACATCCTCCTTGGCATACACGTCGAAGTCCCCGGGGGTGGCATAATTGTCAAACATCTCACTCCTCCAGTCTTTAAAAGTCATCCGGGCCAGCAGGTTCTTTAGGGCATCAGCTTCCACCAGCTTCTGACTCTCCTCTTCCGAGACGGGGTCGGGGGAGTGATCCTCCTATGTTGCGGAATCCCGGAACCTCCAGCAACATCTTCTACATTCTTCCTCTTACGAGGGTTCAAAGCACCAACTTCTTCCTCCTCCAGCTCTAAAACTTCAACCTCCCCAAGTTCAGTGACGACAACATTAGTCACCCTCTCCGGCACAGTCTACCTCACACTGTTTCCAGAGGAACCAGTATCCCGGACATGCGAGCCAGTGCCTCCACCACCTCACTTCCTCTTGCTCGAGTCAAGCTAAACAACACCACCAATCTTCTTGAACTTACCATCCAAGTCCTGAAATTGCTTCGACATCTCGTAGTGAAATGGGTTAAGCAACGGGAGACCTGCATAACGGGATAACAATTCAGAAACCAAAGCTGAAGAAACACAACTACGTATAAGGGAAAGATACAAAACGGAAGGCTACATATAACAAAAGCACTTACATCCGACATTGAACACTGTTTGATTATCTAAAAAAGTATCCCGAGTCCACTGAGCCCCGAGAGCCACGACAAAATCGGACATCTTCGCCAAGGCAGCCCCCTAGCCGCTGGGTTGAGAACCTGTTATTTTTAAGAACATTTTTGTACACCGGAATAAACTCCACGTCCCCACCCCGGATGAAGATGAACTCCTGATGCCTACCCCGGAGAGAGTTTAACATAAATATGGGCGAATTCTTGGCATCAGCGGGGAACCCGCGGCCATCTATATTAAAAGTAAACTCATACAGCGGGGATTGGTGGACTTCTTAATTTTGAAGAGGTGGTGGAAAAGCTTAAAGGTCGGTAAATAACCTTTCACGTGGCAACAAGCAAGAAACCAGGATATCCACTTAACCGAATTCGAGGCCAACTGAGTAAAAGGGATCCCGTAGACATCACGGCAGAAGGATTTAGTGAACTGGTGAAAGTTGGGCCTCATGCTACGCAGATGTTCTAGTGGAATGGCTACCCAACCCCCATCGCCACGATGATACACCCTCTCATGTGGCTCGGGCCACCTCCACTTCATCCCATCCCTGAAGTGGAATACTGCCTTAACAAGGTCATCTATCTAGCTAGTGGTGTAAATATCAAGGTCAGGGTGACGAGGAGTAGGTGTATAGCCAGTCCCCGGAGCATTATAGAACAGCTCATCCATTCGGGCACGGTCATAAGTTCCTTCCCTATGGGCCTGTAGGCATCAGATAGGTCTCTAAAATAGTAATCATGGGGGGGATTATTCTCCCGGATCTGTATAAAATAATGATCTATATCTACCCAAGACCCATCTTTCCTGCCCAATGTCTTCCCGGGGTGTAAGAGAAAGGTAGGCAATTCCTCAATTACACGCTAAGAAGTACGGGGAGGCATATTATCAGGTTCCGGAGAAGAGTCACTTGAAGAATGGTCGGGGAAACCACATTGAGGACAGAAAGATTTACGTTTAAGGTTAGCCAACTGCTTAAATCTCCTAACCATATAACTACCCGGAGTCTATTCCATTTCGATATAAAAAATGAAGAGAAAAAATAAAACTTAGAAACAGATAGCTTCGAAATCAAAACAACCAAATTATATCCTATAATCTATACATATACATATACTTACACCAAAATACGAAGCAGAAATGAACAGTAAACACAAACCCAGTGTTTGTAGAAATCAAACCCGAAATACAAACCTAGTTTCAAAACACGAAACAAAAATACACGAACCAAAAACTCCAAACACAAACAACAGTTTTACATACAAATTATCAAAACACAAAATAACAAAATTAAACCAACAGATGCATTCGAAAATAGTAACATGCATTCGACAAACCTAACCTACTTTATTCATAGAATCAAACACAAATACGTTAAAGCAAAATGAGAAGAGGAGTTCGAAAACTTACAAGAAAGCAGGAGATATAAAAAAGCTTCAAAGAAAGAAAGCTTCAGAATTTGCCTTAAAGAAAAAAACTCAGACAGTATTTGGTGTTTATGATTGCGTAAAGAATAAAGAAATAAGAAGGGACGGGTATTTATCGGAGAAAGTGGGGTAAAAACCCACTCAACTGCTGAAAAATCATGTCCATTGCAATGGGACACGTGGCACGATCCTGGTCGCCCAAATAATAACCGCAACAGTTAATGATTACATAGCTTTAACGCCCCCAAATCCGGGGTCAGAGGATTTGGTCGTCACTATGAAACCTCAATCCAAATCAACATGTTTAATCAATAAACAAATGCCAGCGGAAGATATTTAGCATAAATGACCCCAACCTAATCCAAGATCTTTTAAGGTTACAGTTCTAGAAACAAGAATTCCAAATTCCACAAATAATTTTTTTTCACTTTCTTTTAAAATTCTTTTCAACAAGTTCCAATTCAATACTAACCCGCTAGTATAACTTCGAAAAGAAGTATACTAGGCCCAACTATAAAATAACATAATTATAATATAATATAATATAAATAACTTTACACAGTAAAACTTACACTAGTCCGCAAACCCTGGACCAACCACCTTCTAAAAGCTTCTTCTTTGCTTCCTCGAATTACGTGGCTAAACAGTGCAAGTTAATCCTCACTGGAGGTTAAATTTGAAAACAGGCAAGTATGAGCGAAAGAAATGCTCAGCAAGTTCATTGTAATATATATATATATGGTCGTTTTGATATAAAACTGACATCTGCATTAGAGCAGAACATTTAAAATCATAATTGCTGAATCAGAAAATTTATTAAAGAATCGGATAACTGTTTCTCACTGTATTTAAAACTCTTTTTGATATTTTTGAGCAAAATAATTCAACACTACTTTGAATCTCGATGAGAATAAAACTCGTAAAACAGTGTTTACGGAAATATCGTAAACAACAATAACATTAAACAATGATTATGGATTAAGTCATAAACTTTATTCAAAACCGAGCTCTTGATATTAATACTCATTTTGTTGCCATATCAAATTAGATATCACTACCAACTTTGATGCTCACAACATCCCATACTAAAGTCAACACCAATCAGCTGTACTAATACCACCTTTGATATTTAACAACAAACTAAGTATCCGCAAAATCATAAAATGAATCAAAACTGCATTTCACCGTTAATCCAAAATAGAATAGTTGATAAATCATTTATTCTATAAATATCAAAAATGATATTATAATTTAGATTGGGATCATTCTCCGACGGACGTACTATCACATGTTGATCAACTCGTGTGATAGCACTGGGCCATGACTCGTAGAAACATGACCCCAAAAACACGAGTACTCAAATAATAGGGTAATATACCTGCCTGTGGCAAAAATTGTGTCATAATATTCCATATGACACTTAGAAATAGCCCTCCGCTGGACCGTCCGTCCCGGTCACTTACGCATTTATGATGCAATCTTAAAACCTTTTATTGAAACGGGGTCATAATAATCGACACCCGAAATAATTTTATTTCCCCATTTACTTGGGTAGGAATATTCGCAACCAAATCATCTTTCTCAAAATCCAAAACATTTATAATACCGGTAATTTGATAAGTAAAATCACTTAGCTATTCTGAACATAGAATAGCAGAAGAGTATTTGCATAAACAGAATTATTAATTCAGTGATATGTTAAACATTTATCTATTCCGAACAGAGAATAGGGAAAGCAATACTTGCATAAGAAGATTTAAAATAAATATCACTTGAACAATAAGTGATAATAGGGATACTTGCCTTTGGGTTTTTAGTAGTTAGTCACACTCGCAAAAGTGCATATATTCTGACATTTTGTCTCAAAACATCACCATCTTTCTTTTCAATACTTTACTGATATGCTACTCCTGCGATTGCTAGAAGCCAGATACCCAATACCATTCCATCTTACTCTTTATCCAACGTCTTATCCTGATCAACTCGAATGATCCGCATCTATAATTAAAAGATACAACTTTAATCCTCTAAATGATAATTACTCGACGAACTGCACGTCAAAACCCTATCGTCTTCCCATACGATAGCCCACGCATAAAGAAAACAGTCAAATACAAGACTCTTGACTCAAGTACACACGTAATTCACATAGCATATAAACACATAAGTCAGTATCAAATAATTCATATCACATATGACTCAGTTCGTCAAAACATTCGACTCAGTATGTTTAAAACTGAAATCGGGTCAAAAATATGATTTTTCGATCAATAATCGACTCAGAATGACTCGTAAATCAAATGACCCTTGTGAAACAAAAGATTTTGGGTCTCGAAAGTATTTTTTAATGAAAGCAGAATATTTTTCTGAGTCTAGAGGCGTTCGTTTCGTATTAAATGGACGAACGCTTTATTTATTAGGAATAAAATAAGAATAAATCAAAACATATTATAAATAATTGAATCAAATTATGATTTTCGAAAATAATAAAAGATAATAATTTGAAATCGAAATAAATATTTTAGAAAAAAATTCGAAATAACGTCTTTGTAAAACGGACTTTTTCCGGGGTTATACCCCTTAAAATCGATCCCAAACCAACACAATCCAACTGTACTCTAATAAAATCAATAAATTTAAAACACACAATAATTTATATTTGCACGTATAAACACGCCAGAAATGAAAAACACGGCCAAAAGCGACTTTTACAAAAACTTCTAAAAATTATCAAATCTATTATACCTATTATAGGTGAACATGTGTTTTCTTGATATTTAGTAAATTACTTATATACCCTTTCAATTATATTAATTTAAAAAAATATTTGGCATTGGAATCGAACCCGTGACCTCAAACAAGAAAGATTATGTTGAAGGATACAACCATTACACCAACACAATTTTTTCCACAATTTTGTAAAATCATTAACTACATGTCTTTAGCATTAGCATTTAAACCCATTTAATAAATTACACATATATCAGTTTAACACCGACTAACCCTATTAACAAATAAAATTATATTCACATCTATAATAATTGTAGTATATGAGAGTCATATTTATTAATATTTGTCTTTTTCTTAAAATAAAAATGTGTATATTATATAAACAACATGAATATGTATAATGATCAAAATTTATTTATACAAAAAATTATTTATGAGCGTGCGAATATTGGAAAATTTACAATAATTGTTAACCAAGGAAACAAAATTCGTGGTGCAGACAAGATACGCTTGGACCAGAAAAACCCGTGCTCAAAATAACATATATTTTTCGAGCACGGTCGATAAAAAAAATCAAATGGATTCAAGTAGAGTTTTCAGTAACATATCAATAAGCTAGACCCATACTATGAGTTGTTTCATTCCATAAAGAAACCCGAACGCTCAAGAAATCTGTTGTACAAGCGAATTCACATCTCTTACAACCAACACAATATTCTGTTTTGGAGCAGAAATAATTTATTTAGTTTTACATCCCGTCTCAGGGTATCATTTCTAATACGTTGGTGGTGCAGGTTCGGACACATTGATTGCACCCGATACAGGTATCATAAATCTTTACTAAATGTGACATTTGATATATTTATGTTTGGATGTAATAAAGTTCCGATATAATAAACTTATAAATGAAGGGTATATTTAGATACTAGATGAATCAATGAGTTATCAGAACTTCAATTAACTCGTGTATAAAATAAATAAATTCTGATGAAAGATAGCTATTCTTCTCTATAAAAGGATGGATATAAGTTCACAGCTTAACACCGACTAACCCTATGAACAAATAAAATTATATTCACATCTATAATCATTGAAGTAGATGGGAGTCATATTTATTAATATTTGTTTTTTTCTTAAAATAAAAATATGTATATTAGATAAACAATAAGAATATGTATAATGATTAAAATTCATTTATACAAAAAATTATTTATGTGAACACGTTTTTTGAGCCGCTAATTTACATCCTAAAAACAAAAAAAAATATACAAATTATGAAAATTTTAACACAGATACAAAAATTAATGATCTTAAGATAAAAAAAAATCAGAATAGGTGTGATATATTGGATTTAAATGTGAATTTCTCATAAAACATCAACCTGTGATTATTGTATCTTTCATCCTCTTTATAATCACAATGCTCTGAAAATAATTTAACATGATCAAAGACTATCATAGATAAATGAGAAATAGTCGGAGTGAGGACTAATTGAACAAATTTGAACTTGTTAAAGATGAAAGAAGGGTGATCAACAGAAAGATAAATATACTTATACGACATGATCAATGAACGAGTTGATTTAAAATAAGTTATAGGAATAATATGAAGCAGGAATATGGATAAAAGTGATAATAGGTTTATTATAAATGTCGTGACTAAGATTTAAAGTAAGTAAACGTGTGTGGTTTAGACTGGTTCTCTATTTTCATTACATATTATAAGATATTGTTATCCCAACTACACGAATTCAATTGCAAAAACAACACTGATATTGTTGTCTCTAACTTGGAAAATATGATTAATGTCATTTATACGATATTTAGAAATTTAAAGAATTAGATTAAAATAAAAAATATTTAATGTTTTAGAACTTCAAATGTGTATGGAGTCGAAAGGAACTACTATCAACTACTAAAATTTAATTTAATCGACATGTGAAGATTATTGTAAAAAATGAACCGATTATCATAACATGAAATATAAATGCATGAAATCGAATGTAACCCGTGCTTTGCACGGGCTATCATGCTAGTAAATATATAAACACTAACATGTTATAATATACACAAGTACGAAGACTGAATTTCGGAATCGTTACCCAAAATAAATTCTGATCACCCCGAAGAGAATATCTGATGTCCGGAAAATATCTCCAGAAAAATTCGAAATTAATAGCGATAGATATATAAACGCTGAGATGCCATGTGGAGTAATCACCGCCTCCAAACTCTTTTTCTACGCCCCGAAAATAAATTAAAACGGAAAATATGCTCCGTAAATTTTCTTCTCAAAACCTCGAAATATATATACATATGCGTAGTTATCGAAGCGCTGATCGATTATATATATAACAATTGAAATTTGGATATACGGTTTGTAAGATATGAATTTTTGAAAATTAAAAATATATAAATATACGATAGAGAGGAGAGACAGAGGGAAGAGGGAGTGGGGAGGCAGAAGGAGGCGTACGGTAAAAACAAAGTAAAGGAAGGGATTAGGGGGAGCGCGTGGCGCGAGTCGGGTCGGTCGGGTCGGGTGAGGTGGGGTAGTTAGGATTTTTTTTCTTTTTCTTTTAACTAAAAATCAATACAATATAATCAAAATTAGCCTGAAATTAATAATTAGCGGGGAATAATATTTAATCAAATAAATATAAAATTTATATCAAAATTCTTCAAAAATTATGAATATTCTAAAAATGTAAAAATATAATATATTTGAAAGTCCCATAATTTTATAAAAATGAAAATACAATTTTTGTGGGGTTTGACGTCCCTATAGGGGCCCGGTCCGATAATTTTTATGAAATTAAAATATTTCTAAAATTCTCGGAATATTTAAAAACTAATAAAATAAAATTTTCATAATTGTTAAAACATTTATAAATCGCGCGTCATATCCGCATTTTACGATTTAACGCGGGTAAATATAACCCGAAAAATTTCCGAAATAATTTTAAAATTCTCGAAATATTCAAATACTAATAAAATATAAGTTTCATGAATTTTGAAAGATTCTGGAATTTAATACTGAATTTACACTTATATATATCGGATCCAAAAATACATTACTTAGCCGCTAAGTAACTATAAAAATGATACAATTTAATACCAGATTTGGATAATTATCAAAACCGAACTTCTTATAAAACACCCTATGAGAAAATAATGTAAAAATATTCCATCTCTCGAGAATACAGGTTTTATTGATTTACCGAAATGATTATCGTATCGAAAATTTTATGTTGGGACGCGTACGGGTCAAACCGTAATCCGGATTGAAAAAGTTAAAACACGGAAAATGTCCGGAATTTACCAGATTAGGTTAGGAAGGAGTTTTTCGAAGAGTTTCGGATTGTAAAAACGCAAAAAAAGTTGAAGTTGGACGATTCCCGGCTTTATAAAATAATTTCTCATTACTCAAAAAATAATTAATAAATCTATAAATCCTTATAAAATCATATAACTATCCAAAAATTACTAGAAAAATACCATAATTATTTATACTTTATTCTGGACATATTAAAAATAAAAAATACTTACACTTTATCGCATATACACACCCAAATATAAATATCAATCATCAGATAATTCACCAAAATTCCTATAATATCACATAATAATTGTGTATTGATAAAAATAATTGCATGATATTTCCTGGATATTACAAAACAATTTCAATTTACCGATATCAATAAGATCGCTTTCAAATAACTTTTTAAAAATAATAACTTTAAGTAAATATTTTCAGAAATTAACATGGATCGATATAACACTTAACAATTAGCACCTTACCATTTAATAACACCAAGTTGTCAAACAGGAATAAATATCCATCATTTTATTCTTTCTAAATCATAAAAGCACATATATATATATTCAAATAATAATTCTAAATATACGAGATATTACAAGCTACCCCCCTTATAAGGATTCCGTCCTCGGAATCAACAGAAGAGAGCACCAAGGATCTTCTAGCCAACTTTACAATCTTTCATACATAACTTTTCTCAAAATTCCAATTAAAATTTTGGATTGCTTCTATTACATATTCATCATAGAAGCTTCACTTCGCACCACTGTTCCATCCACATAACCTTTGACTAATTCCTCAATAGAATCACTTTACTGATTGCGAGAAAGAAGAATAGAGAGAAAGATAAAGAGACGGAAAAAGAAAGAGAGATAGAAATAAATAGAGAGAGAAATAAAGAAATAGACCGACTTTGTTATACGCCACTGATATTATAACCGCATCGCAGTCCACTGTTGCTCTTGGTAATCCTATCACATAACCCTGCTTTGACTTGACCAGGATAACTAAGCTTAACTTGATTGGCATACCTTCGAATGTTTGGGATGATAACATCATGGAATTTCAAAAAGAAAAGAATTTGATACCATAACGGGACCAAAATCTGAATTTGAGAAATAAATATTGTTGAAATAAAAGAATAACCGGGAGATCAATATGATCAAACGAACTTGGTATTGCGTGTCCAAATTAAGACACTACTAAAGGTTGTTAACCTTCTTGTAGCCAAAACACACACAAGTGATGGCGTCCCATCCAACTCCTATCACACAGACAAGTATACCTTGTGCCCCCTATAACTAGGGTTTTTCATCTCAGTTAGAGTAAAAGAATATGAAAGGAATTAAAAAATCAATTGAATAATCAAGGGTTTTTAAGAAATGACTTGTTAATGCAGTCCTTCGATCAAAATTGAAGAGGTTTCAAAGCTGATATTTCTGGAGAAAAAAATGAAATCCTGAAAACAAGATTCTGACACAAAATGACTAAACGAGTGTTAGGGAATATATCCTCAAACAGATACCGGTTTTTTTTGAGAGAGGTCAAAAGAAGTAATAGAAATAGAAGGTATTGCCAAGGTCTTAATACTTACCTTCTATTTGAACTCTTATGTTGACTCGTCATTCGATTCTAGACACTTCTTCATGTTCCAAGGATATCGCTAATCTCCATCGTCGTCGAATCTTAGTCTCGAAAAATTCCACAATAGTAGTTTGCAACTGTCAGGAGTTTTGTCCAGCTCAACACAACCAACTCAACCGAATGCGCTTATCTTAACTTACTCGTTGGTACTATATCCAATAGTCCAACAGGAAATCTATATGAGCTCAAGCGTCCTCATATAGCTATACACACTCCTACACACTCTCGTTTCTAGTTTATTATAACCTCAGCTCTAATACCAACCTGTAACGTCCCAAAATCCGGGGTTAGAGGATTTGGTCGTCACTATGAAATCTCAATCCAAATCAACCTGTTTAATCAATAAACAAATGCCAGTGGAAGATATTTAGCATAAATGACCCCAACCTAATCCAAGATCTTTTAAGGTTATAGTTCAAGAAACAAGAATTCCAAATTCCACAAATAATTTTTTTTTCACTTTCTTTTAAAATTCTTTTCAACAAGTTCCAATTTAATACTAACCTGCTAGTATAACTTCGAAAAGAAGTATACTAGGCCCAACTAAAAAATAACATAATTATAATATAATATAATATAAACAACTTTACACAATAAAACTTACACTTATCGCAAACCCTGGACCAACCACCTTCCAAAAGATTCTTCTTTGCTTCCTTGAATTACGCGGCTAAACAGCGCAAGTTAATCCTCACTGGAGGTTAAATTTGAAAACAGGAAAGTATGAACAAAAGAAATGCTCAGCAAGTTCATTATAATATATATATGGTCGTTTTGATATAAAACTGACATCTGCATTAGAGCAGAACATTTAAAATCATAATTGCTGAATAAGAAAATTTATTAAAGAATCAGATAACTGTTTCTCACTGTATTCAAAACTCTTTTTGATATTTTTGAGCGAAATGATTCAGCACTAATTTGAATCTTGACGAGAATAAAACTCGTAAAACAGTGTTTACGGAAATATCATAAACAACAATAACATGAAACAATGATTATGGATTGAGTCATAAATATTATTCAAAACCGAGCTCTTCATATTAATACTCATTTTATTGCCATATCAAATAGATATCACTACGAACTTTCATGCTCACAACATCCCATACTGAAATCAACACCAATCATCTGTACTAATACCACCTTTGATATTTAACAACAAACTAAGTATCCACAAAATCAGAAACTGAATCAAAACTGCATTTCACCGTTAATCCAAAATAGAACAATTCATAAATAATTTATTCTATGAATATCAAAAATGATATGATAATTTAGATTGGGATCATTCTCCGACGGACGTACTATCACATGCTGATCAGCTCGTGTGATAGCACTGGGTCATGATTCGTAGAAACATGACCCCAAAAACACGAGTACTCAAATAAAAAGGCAATATACCTGCCTATGGCAAAAATTGTGTCATAATATTCCATATGACACTTAGAAATAGCCCTCCGCTGGATCGTCCGTCCCGGTCACTTACGCATTTATGATCTAATCTTAAAACCTTTTATTGAAACGGGGTCATAATAATCGACACCCGAAATAATTTTATTCCCCTATTTACTTGGGTAGAAATATTCGCAACCAAATCATCTTTCTCAAAGTCCAAAACATTTATACTACCGGTAATTTGATAAGTAAAAGCACTTAGCTATTCTGAACATAAAATAGCAGAAGAGTACTTGCATAAACAGAATCATTAATTCAGCGATATGTAAAACATTTATCTATTCCGAACAGAGAATAGGGAAAGCATTACTTGCATAAGAAGATTTAAAATAAATATCACTTGAACAATAAGTGATGATAGGGATTCTTTCCTTTGGGTTTTTAGCAGTTAGTCACACTCGCAAAAACGCATATATTCTGACATTCTGTCTCAAAACATCACCATCTTTCTTTTCAATACTTTACTAATATGCTACTCCTGCGATTGCTAGAAGCCAGATACCCAATACCATTCCATCTTATTCTTTATCCAACGCCTTCTCCTGATCAACTCGAATGATCCGCATCTATAATTAAAATATACAACTTTAATCGTCTAAACGATAATTACTCGACGAACTGCGCGTCAAAACCCTATCGTCTACCCATACGATAGCCCACGCATAAAGAAAACAGTCAAATACAAGACTCTTGACTCACGTACACACGTAATTCACATAGCATATAAACACATAAGCCACGTATCAAATAATCTATATCACATATGACTCAGTTCGTCAAAACATTCGACTCAGTATGTTTAAAACTGAAATCAGGTCAAAAATATGATTTTTCGATCAATAATCGACTCAGAATGACTCGTAAATCAAATGACCCTTTTAAAACAAAAGAGTTTGGGTCTCAAAAGTATTTTTTTAATGAAAGCAGAATATTTTTCTGAGTCTAGAGGCATTCGTTCGTATTAAACAGACGAACGCTTTATTTATTATGAATAAAATAAGAATAAATCAAAACATATTATAAATAATTGAATCAAATTATGATTTTCGAAAATAACAAAAGATAATAATTTGAAATCGAAATAAATATTTTAGAAAAAATTTCGAAATAACGTCTTTGTAAAACGGACTTTTCCCGGGGTTATACCCCTCAAAATCAATCCCAAACCAACACAATCCAACTGTACTCTAATAAAATCAATAAATTTAAAACACACAATAATTTATATTTGCACGTATAAACTCGCCAGAAACGAAAAACACGGCCAAAAGCGACTTCTACAAAAACTTCTAAAAATTATTAAATAAATATATAAACACTAACATGCTATAATATACACAAGTACGAAGGCGGAATTTCGGAATCGTTACCCAAAATAAATTCTGATCACCCCGAAGAGAATATCTGATGTCCGGAAAATATCTCCAGAAAAATCCGAAATTAATAGCGATAGATATATAAACGCTGAGATGCCATGTGGAGTAATCACCCCCGCCAAACTCTTTTTCTACGCCCCGAAAATAAATTAAAACGGAAAATATGCTCCGTAAAATTTCTTCTCAAAACCTCGAAATATATATACCTATGTGTAGGTATCGAAGCGCTGATCGTTTATATATATAATAATTGAAATTTGGATATACGGTTTATAAGATATGAATTTTTGAAAATTAAAGATATATAAATATACGATAGAGAGGAGAGACAGGGAAGAGGGAGTGGGGAGGCAGAAAGAGGCGTACAATAAAAAGAAAGTAAAGGAAGGAATTAGGGGGGGGGTTAGGATTTTTTTTTCTTTTTCTTTTAACTAAAAATCAATACAATATAATCAAAATTAGCCTGAAATTAATAATTAGCGGAGAATAATATTTAATCAAATAAATATAAAATTTATATCAAAATTCTTCAAAAATTACGAATATTCTAAAAATGTAAAAATATAATATATTTGAAAGTCCCATGATTTTATAAAAATGAAAATACAATTTTTGTGGGGTTTGATGTCCCGATAGGGGCCCGGTCCGATAATTTTTATGAAACCGAAATATTTCTAAAATTCTCGGAATATTTAAAAACTAATAAAATAAAATTTTCATAATTTTTAAAACATTTATAAATCGCGCATCATATCCGCATTTTACGATTTAACGAACAAACGTGCGGGTAAATATAACCCGAAATTTTTTTGAAATAATTTTAAAATTCTCGAAATATTCAAATACTAATAAAATATAAGTTTCATGATTTTTGAACCATTCTGGACGCGTACGGGTCAAACTATAATCCGGATTGAAAAAGTTAAAACACGTAAAATGTCCGGAATTACCAGATTAGGTTCGGAAGGAGTTTTCTGAAGAGTTTCGGGTTGTAAAACGCAAAAACAGTTGAAATTGGATGATTCCAGGTTTTATAAAATAATTTGTAATTACTCAGAAAATAATTAATAAATCTATAAATCCTTATAAAATCATATAACAATCCAAAAATTACCAAAAAAATACCATAATTATCTATACTTTATTCTGGACATATTAAAAATCAAAAATACTTATGTTAGGTATGAATACAACACAGGGGGTGAATGTGTTTTGGCTTAAATGTTTGATTTTTGACCGACTTAGGCTTTAGCAGTTGGTTGTTATCAATGATTTAGTAGAATAGATGTTAAACATAAATAATTGTGCAAATATGTAAAACAAAGATCTTCAAAACTCACTTAATTTTATATTAAAAATCAAGTCGTGTTTTGCTATAAAATCTCTAAGTTCTTGTTTTAGAACTTAGCTTCTTTCTTGAGAGAGAATACATGATTTTCTATCAAGATTGTTACTACTGACTAGAGGACCAGTGTTAACTTTATAACTCAGGTAACTGCTGGTTCACACAAAGGATAATAAACATGCTATTAGCTTTTCTAAACTGTCACTTGTCATTTCTATTTATAGAAAATTAAATCTTCCATTTCTGACTTAGCATATCTTTAGCATCCCGTGTTTACTTTAATCTCCTCTGTCAATTAATCTTTGCCATTGATCTTGCACATCTCTCAAGCTGCTTTTTGTAGACTTGTCAATCCAGCTATGTGAATTGTTTGTTGATTTGCAACCTTGGATATTAAACTGTTCTGCAATTCTGTACTTAGAGAAATTTCTTCACTTCGAAATCTCCAATTAAGTTGTAGAGAACTCGACATCTCGATAGGCATGTTGGCTTGTCAATTTCTCTGAAACTTAATTGTTGACTTGACTTATCGACAACTCCGAGTTCTCTAGTGAATTTTGGTTTATCGATAACTCAAAGTTCTCTAATGGACTTTGGTTTATCGATAACTCAGAGTTCTCTAATGAATGTATACTTGTCGATATCTCTGAGTTCTCGAATGGGTATCTGACTTATCGATATCTCCAATAGCATTTCCTGAGTTCTCGATAGACAATTCCTGAGTTCTCAATAGGCAAATTCTGAGTTCTCGATAGGTCTTTCTGAGTTCTCAATAGGTCTTTCTGAGTTCTTAAATGACTTCTCTATAACACTAATTCTGTGACTTGTAGAGATCTTGACTTATAATGTTTTTCACCAAACAGAATTATTCAACTCCAAGCTTCTTCATAATTCTTCTGAGGCATGACCTTCTTGATCTTCTTCCAGATAGAATTCTTAGGCTTGACACTGTTTAGGAAAAAATGCTCCAGTCTGCTCCATTTACATTTTACAGACATTAAGTGTTACAAGTATAAATTACAGATTCAGGTTACAGTACAACTAATCTCAGGGTTGTCAGAATGACTTAGTCTTGTTATGATACAGGCATGTCTTGCACAACAATCTCCCCCAATTTGTGAGAAGATTGCTTATCACAAATTCATACCTGTTAACAAGACTAACCCCAAGTTAAAGAATGAGAATAAAACAATACAAAGGCTGATACAACACTTGTACATTGAACAATTGACAGCTTACAATAATTAAGTAAAGACTGAGCTTTCTGATCCTTTCTCAATTATGTTCTTAATTTGTACAAGTATTTCCAATTCTTCTAGGATGGGGGTGTCAGTTAGAGCCTCTATTAGTTTCAGCAAATTTGGCTTAGGATAACTAGCTAACATCCATATCCTGTATCTTGACAAAGAGCCAGCTTTTACATTCGGAAATTTTCCATCCTTTGATATTCTGCTCTTGCCTGCTGCCTTTAACTCTTCTGATCTTCTGATATACTCATCAATGTCATGCTCATACTTTCTCCTCCTTTCATCTAGCAAATCTCTATGTTTATCTCTCATCTCCTCTCTGTTAACCACAAACATTGCCAATACTGTTCTCCATGCCTTAGTGGCTGAATCTTTACCATTCATCAAGCTTATCACCCTTTTCAGTTCAACAATTGAGAGAGAATCCATTAGTCTATTTCCAAGCTTTTCAAAGGACCTATCACTGTTGTAGATTCTAACTTCTTTGATGTTAATAACCCAAACTCTGACAATTCTTTCAGCTAGCTGTTGGAAGTAGTCTTCATCTGAATCCACAACATTTAGAGGTTGGAAATCATCTTGATCATATCTGTTCCAGATGGACTTTTCACCAAATCCTAGATCATTGAGAAATTCAGCTTCCAGTTGTCTTCTTCTTTGTCTTCTTTGTCTTCTGAATCTTCTCTTAACCTTGGCTTCTTTTGGCCCTATTCCAACTGTTTTGAAGTGTGTTTTATGGGGTGGTTTGAATGAAGGTACAGTTTTGAGTCTTTTCAGAGAAGTATGGTTGTGAGTAATTTGAGTTTTGAGGAGAGAGTTTGCAGTGAGCTTGTAGAAATATTTAGGCTTAGAGGTTTGAGGTTGAGCAGTTTTTGATGAGGTTGAATGTGAAGGTTTAGCAATAGGTTTTGGATATTTGGGGTTTGGAGGGGTTGTGAGGTATCATTCTTTTGTCTTTGTCTCCTTCCACCCTTCTTTGAGTCTCGGATCCACTTTTCTTCTCCTTCTCTTTCTCACTATCACCTTTTCCACCAATTGTCTTGCTAGATTGACTTGAGTTTGAGCCAGAAGGATTTTGACCATCTTTCTTCTGCTCATCATCACCCAAGTCATCTGTGTTGATTTGAGTTTTAGGCAAATTGACTTCATGGTTATCAATGTATCTCCTCAGAATCTTGATTATAGCTTTATCTTCACTAGTCTTTAATTTCTTACTTTTTAGCTCAGACTCAAGCACCATTATCAGTCTTCTGTTGGCCAAGACACAGTTTTTGGGTACTTGGAAATGTTTCAGTTGCTTGGTTGTAGAGCAGATATAGTGCACCCCTTTGCTTGGATGTAGATAAGCTTTTGGGAATGCAGCTTCTTGAGCCTTCTTCAACTCTGCTAGTAGCATTTTCTCTTCATTGTTGATTATCCTGACCTTGTTAATTAAAATATACACCTCAGATGCTCTTCTGGAAATTAGATAATTGTAGTTGACTTGCATACATCTTTCTACACCAGAATCATTAAGATTGATCACTATCCTTTTCTCCAAAAACTTGTCCTTGACTGGGATCTACAGCACCCTGATGAAATTGATAGTCTTTTCCAAGGTCTTTCTGTAAGTGAAGAAGTTATTGTTTAGAGAGTTCCTTAGTCCAGTGAGCAAATTGTCAAACTCTTGTGTCATTCCTGGACCTTAGGCAACCATAAGGAGCCTCTCTTGTTCTAGACCTTATACTTAACTTTTGAGTTTTGATTGTGATTGTGCTAGCCTTGCATCTATCTCCCCCTTAGTCTTGGTGACAGGCATGAGTAGGGGAGTAGGAATCTCAGGTCTTACAGCTTCAGGCAATGCTGGCAGTGGGATGTTGAGTTTTCCCATAATGGCTCCCAAAGCAATTGTATTCTGCATTTGTAAATGCTTATGGGACTCCACTAGGGCCTGAATATCATGCTGTTGACTCTCAACCAATATGGTTGAAGATAAACCTGAGTTGGAAGCTTGAAGTGAAGAAATTTGATCTTGAAGTTCTTGTATTTGAGGAGTAGAGGTTTTGGCTGAGAAGGACCCAAAGTGTTCATCAACAGCTTTTCTGACACCCTCCATGAGAAGAAATGAAGGCTCATACCTTGCAGTATACATTTGATTGAGCTTGACCCTGGTATCATTTAAATTTGTGATATGAGCTTGAACTTGATCAAACAGGGCCTTGAAAGAACTCTTCATATTTGACACTTCCTTTTTAATGAAGGCCAGATCCATCCTTGACATTTGCTCAGTGAAAGACTGGAATTGATTCTTGATGTCCTTTTGAGAAGGCACAATGTCATCCATCTTTTCCTTGATCAGCTTCCTGATTTTATCTTCATGTCCAGTCAATTTTACTTCAAGGGTCTTTCCAAAGAGATGGAAAGCCTTGAGTTGAGCTTTGTGCACATCTATGATGGCATCATAGACTTCAGGAGGAGTGAGAGATTTATCATTGCTTCCCATGATAGTTATGTACTCCCTCCTGAATCTAGCCAAAACTTCATCCATTTCTGCCACATGGCCATCAGACAACCAGGCATCTACATTTCCATCTTCTTCAGCTTCATCTACTATCTTCTCCTTCTGTTGTTCAACCTCTTCATTGAAGCATAGCAGTATAGCTTGATAGTCCTGGTTCCCCATATCTGAAGTGAGCAATTGCTGAGAGAGATTGGCCAAGCCTGATATTTGATCTACCAACATGTCATCAACTGTAGAAGGCTGAGCTTCCATATCTTGTAGCCATTGAGCCATGACATGTGGTTGGATGGATTGAGATGTGGATGGTTGCTGAGAAATGTCCAGATTACCACCTGTGACTGAAATCACAGTTTGACTCACAGATAAATCTGTGGTTTTGACAGTTTGTTGTTCACCACATGTAGTGGGAACCTCCATTGGAATTGGAGAGGATTTCACTGGGTTACTGTCATGTACACCAGCCTCAAACCTTTGTGCACCTTGCAGAGCACTGTCACATAAATGTGATGAACTTGCCTCTCCCACAACAGAGTCATTGGCAATTGTACTCCTAGCTTCAACTGTCAAGGCAATTTCAGCTAGGGTTTTGAGGGGAGTTGTTCCTTCTAGAGGAACCTCCAATTGAATTGGAGAGGATTTAGATAGCTCTCCCTCAAGAGTACTACCCTCAAACCTATTCATCTGTGAAGATGATTGTGCACATGAAGGTGCAAGAGTGATCATGGAGTCTTCAGTAAAAACTGATGAAACCCCCATGTTTGTGATGGTGTCATCAAGGTCTACCCAGCTAGTAGCCTCTCACCATCTAGATGTTGGTTCTGGGTGGTGAGCACAGTTTCATGAACCATGTCACTTGAGTGTTGGTGCACTTGAGAATCAGATTCAAGTGCTCTATATGATGAAGAAATTTGAGAGATTAGAGAAGTTTGCTTAGTTGTGAGTGTTGACAGCTCCCCCTGAATGGATGAGGGAGCTTCAAGTGATGTGCCCTCACTGTGTGTGTCATCCTTATTTCTTCTATCATACACTCTAGGTGCAGGTTGTGCTGACTCAGTACAGGATGCATTGGGGTGAATGCTCTTTTCAATAGATACACCCTATTGAGAGGATGCATCTAATAATTGTTTACTCCCCATTTGTTCAACTGTGCCCTTTTGGGAGGACACAGAGGTGTTTTGAGTGGTCAAGTCAGGTAACTTACTCTTCTTTGGTTTCTTGACCAAGGGTAACTCTGGTTCAGTTTGAATTATTTCACTCTCATTTAAAACAGCAAGGGTTGGTTCCTTTCTCTTCTTTTTACTCACTTCAGTCTTTTGAGAGACTAAAGTGGTTGGTTTGCTAACATCTAGTGGTTTAGAAGAAGGGGCTGCAGCTTTGGAAGTTCCCTGTTGTTGTGCCTGTGTTTGTGCTTCCACAGGCTCAGGAAACATAGCTGAACTAGCAAATTTAGAAGCCCTCATATCTGGCATAGGGTAAGGATAAGTCCTGAATCTTTCCAACATAAATGGAGTGATTCTAAGACTTATACTCACCTTATTCTTTGAAGTAAGTGAGCCAAATATTATTTTGGACACTTGCTTATAATTGCCAATTCTACTACTATCAATACCATCTAACAAATGTATGTCATTTACTTTATGAGCTAAAGTAGACATAATAAACCTTGGCAAAAAGATTTCTTTACCTCTATTCTTCAAAGGCATAGTAAGCCTGGTAGCCAGCTCCTCCATAATTAGAGCCTCAACATTCAGATGCCTGTTGTGAGCTATTGAGAACACCAGCTTCTGCACCATACTTGAGATGTTGTCAAAGCCAGTTTTTCTGCAAGTGAAAGCCCTCACTACAGAATCAAACACAAAAGACCATTCCTTTCTAAGGTTTTTCCTGTTCAGGCTTGCCAAGTTGATTGAGCCACTGTAGTTGATGAAGTCCATGAATTCACTCAGCTCATCTGCAGTTGGCATCTCTCCATAATTCTCAGTTGGCAACCCCAGGGCTGTATTCACATCAGCAGCTGAAAACTCAATTTCCTGGCCTCCAATTGTGCATGTGACCACCATAGAAGTGACATTCTCTAGAACAACTGTCCTAGTTATAGCTGATATCCAAAATTCATGAAGAACGTCCAAATACAGCACAGGACTTGCAGTTAAAGCACCTGCAATATAAGATTCAGAAAGAAACTTCACAAACCCCTTGAAACTATCAGGGGCTTGGTTAGCATCAAGAAAAGCAATAAAGTTAGTTCTCTTCTCTGGAATGATAGCTCTAACAACTTTTTGTCCCATTTTAGTGTTTAGAAGTAGTGGGTAAGAAAAAGTTTTGAGAAAGGAGCAAAAACGAGAGAGAAATCGCCTTTTGTCTGAAAGCTAGTTCACTTGAGATCTCGAGAAAGTGTAAGTACAGTGTACTTATCGAGAAGTCTGGGTATTTATAGAAAAAGTAAAATACTTATCGAGAAGTCAAATAAACGCTTAATATTAAACTTATCGAGAAGTCAAAAATGACTTATCGAGAACTCTGATAAATGCCCAGTTTGTCTGAAAATGGACTAAAGAGATTCTAATTTATTTGAATTAAATCAAATTGAAATCAGAGTAAATTTTCCAAAAGTGTTTGTCTAAAATAATTCATTGAATTAAATTATTTTAGTTCTGATTTATTGATAAGTCTCAAAATATCCTTGTCGAGAACTCTGTGAATTAGTATTATTAGAGAACTCTACATGGTCTTATCGATAAGTCATAATAGAGCTTATCGAGAAGTCATTCGAGAAGTCTGTAAATAGACTTATCGAGGACTCACTCGAGAACTCTAAAATGACTTGTCGATAAGTCATTTTGACTTATCGAGAACTCAGTTCTCTATACCTTTGAGTACTGTTATTCTGCCTTGTGTTAATTTTACACATTTACGATGTAAATTAACAACTAAGCAATTTACTTAGAATTTTAAAGTATTCTAAGTTATTTTTTGAATTTTTTTTAAGAAAAATAAATATACAGAGATTCTGAAATATTTATAATTCATATTTCAGTTAATTTCCAATTAAATCAAACTGGGTTGATTTATTAGAAATTATTCTGCTGCAACACATTAGCTGAGTTCTTGCCTTAGGATGAAGAATTGAGCATTCCAATTTCACTCACAAGTCTAGTGAAGGTTGCTTCATCCAAAGGTTTAGTAAAAATGTCAGCTAATTGTTTCTCTGTTGGAACAAAAATGAGATCAATGGTACCATTTGCAGCATGTTCCCTGATAAAATAGTACCTAACATCAATGTGCTTTGTTCTAGAATGATTAATTGGATTAGCTACTATAGATATAGCACTTGTATTGTCACACATAATAGGAATTTTGTGTAAAACTAGACCATAGTCCATTAGCTGATTTCTAATCCAAAGCACTTGAGCACAACAACTTCCAGCAGCTATATATTCAGCTTCAGTTGTGGAAGTTGACACAGATTGTTGTTTCTTACTATACCAGGATACAAGTCTTTGACTAAGAAATTGACAGCTTCCACTAGTACTTTTCCTATCAACCCTGCATCTAGCAAAATCTGCATCTGTGTATCCAACAGCTTCAAAACCAGTTCCCTTAGGATACCATAATCCCAATTTTGGAGTTCCCTTTAAGTATCTGAAAATCCTTTTTACAGCCATCAAATGTGATTCCTTTGGATTGGCTTGAAATCTGGCACATAGACAAGTAGCAAACATGATGTCTGGTCTACTAGCAGTCAAATAAAGCAATGATCCAATCATCCCTCTGTAGCTTGAAATATCCACACTCTTGCCTTTCTTGTCTTCATCCAACTTGGTTGTAGTAGACATTGGTGTAGATGCAGGTGAGTTATCCACCATACCAAATTTCTTCAATAAGTCGTTCACATATTTGGTTTGGCTGATAAAAATACCATCACATCTTTAACTAACTTGAAGGCCAAGGAAGTAACTCAATTCTCCCATCATGCTCATTTCATACTCACTCTGCATTAACCTAGATAATCTTTGACAAAGATTTTCATTTGTAGATCCAAAGATGATATCATCCATATAGATTTGAACTAGGATCATATCTTCACCATGCTTCTTGTAGAAGAGAGTCTTATCAATAGTACCTATGATAAAACCATATTTGAGTAGAAATTCTGACAGTGTGTCATACCAGGATCTAGGTCCCTCATTCAATCCATATAGGGCCTTGATTAATTTGTAAACAAAGTTAGGGAATTCTGGATCTTCAAAGCCAGGTGGTTGTTGCACATAAACTTCTTCTTCTAGTTCACCATTAAGAAAAGCACTTTTGACATCCATTTGATACACCTTGAAGTTTGAGTGTGCAGCAAATGCCAGAAAAATTCTTATTGCTTCTAGTCTTGCAACAGGAGCAAAAGTCTCATCATAGTCAATTCCCTCTTCTTGTGAGTAGCCTTTAGCAACCAGCCTTGCTTTGTTTCTAGTAACAATTCCATTTTCATCCATTTTGTTCCTATACACCCACTTAGTTTCAATTATGCTTCTATTCTTTGGTGCAGGAACTAATTACCAAACTTTGTTTCTCTCAAACTGATTCAGCTCCTCCTACATAACACATATCCAACCAGGAACCAATAGGGCTTCTTCAGTTTTCTTGGGCTCTACTTGAGATAGAAAACATGCATGTAGGCATTCATTAGCAGTTGCACTTCTAGTTTTCACACCAGCTGAGGGATCACCAATAATAGCTTCTACTGTATGACTCTTATCCCACTTTCTAGTGTGTGTCTGTTGACTAGTGCCTTCATCATTTTCTTCAGTATTACCATGACTGTCATTTCCATTCTCCCCTTCTCCTCCTGAGTTTGTGCCATTAAATTCAGGTGTCTGAAGAGAGCTTTCATTCCCATGATTTTGTTCAGAGGTCTCTATATTTGTCACTTGTTGTGCCACAACTTCATCTTCCTCATCAGAATCACTATCAATGGTTAGATTTTCAAATGCAAGGGCTTCAGCATCATTTACATCAAGGCATTCCAAGCCTGGACACTTGTCATCATCAAAAGTCACATCTGTGCTTTCCATAATTTTCTTTTGATCAATCACATAAACTTTGTAGGCTGTTCTTTTCAATGAATATTCCAGAAAAATTGCTTCAAAAACTTTAGAGTCAAATTTTCCTACATATTCAGAGTTGTCTTTTAGAATATAACACTTGCTTCCAAACACATGTAGATGCTTCACTGTAGGCTTCCTGTTAGACATGATTGAGTAAGGTGATTTGCCATGAGCTTTGTTTATGAGATATCTATTTTGAGTGTAGCATGCAGTATTAACAGCCTCTTCCCAAAAACTAGTTGGCAACTGAGCATCTTGTAGCAAAGTTCTAGCAGCTTCAACCAATGTTCTATTTTTCCTCTCAACTACTCCATTCTGTTGAGGTGTTCTAGCTACTGAAGATTCTTGAACAATGCCTTTGCTTTTGCAGAATTCACTTAATGTTGAGTTTCTGAATTTTGTTCCATTATCACTCCTCAATCTTTTCACACTAACTTCTCCTTCAGCTTGCTTCTCAATTTTCTTGATGTGCTCAATTATAATGTTTGGAGTTTCATCTTTAGAGTACATGAACTCAACCCAGGTGTATCTTGAAAAATCATCAACCATGACAAGGGCATATTTGTTCCTTGAAATGGACAAGACATTTACTGGCACAAACAAGTCCATGTGAATAAGTTGCAGAGGTGCACTTATAGAATTCATAGATTTTGACTTGTGACTTGATATTTTCATCTTTCCTTTCTGACAAGCTTCACAAACTTCCAGTTGAGCAAATTCCAGACTGGGCATGTCTCTCACAAGCTCCTTCTTGACTAAGGTGTTGATTGCTTTGAAATTCAAGTGAGATAGCTTCTTATGCCATAATTTTATTTGCTCTTCTGATGCCTTGGTGTAGAAACAATACACTCCATCCTTATTTGTTGAGTCTAAGTCTGCAACAAACAAGCTTCCCTTTCTTACTCCTTTGAGAGCAATTTCACCAGTCTTTTTGCTAATAAAAGCACAATCTTCTTTGTTGAAAACAACTTGAAAACCTTTGTCTGCAAATTGACTAACATTTAGAAGATTTACTTCTAATCCAGCAACTAGTGCTACATCTTTAATGACAACATTTCCAGAAACAATCTTGCCATATCCCATTGTGAATCCTTTGTTGTTGTCTCCAAAGGTCACCAAAGGGCCAGCCATCTCCTCAAATTATGATAGCAGGGCCTTATCACCTGTCATATGCCTGGAATATCCACTATCAATGATCCATATGACCTTCTTTCCTTTGCCCTGCACACAATGAGGATTAATTGTGTTTAGCTACCCAAGCTGTGTTGGGCACTTTCTTCTTGTTAACTGATTTTGCAGAAGTAGAATGTGAATTTTGAGATAAAATGGAATTCATAGACTGTTGAGCATTCTCCCTTTCAGATACAGAACCAATTTTTGATTCTATGAGATCAATTCTCAATTTGTGGCAACTCTTCATCACTTTCATGTTGCAGGGAATACAGTCAAACTTGTCACATAATGAATAGGGATCATTAGCCTTAGCTTCATTGTACTTGCAGACTCCTTCAGGTGTATTGCTAACAGTCTTTTTACAAAGATGAGTTAGGTGATTCATTGATCTATAATTCTCACACCTCTTTCTGGGAGCATCTGCAATATAAGCAAAATTATTGCTTTTGTTTATCCCAATCTTTCCATTTCTATTCTTCTTTTTCTTTTTGACCTGTTCAGCTTTAATCTCCTTCACAAGCTCCTTAGTTTCTTGATTGGCCTTAGGTGTTTCAACAAAGATGGAAGACTGAGTTGTCTCATCACTTTTCTTTTCCTTGTCCTCATCAGCTATCTCTTATTTGATGATCAACTCTTCTTCACTGAAGTTCACTTCACATGCCTTGAACAAAGGTGATTCAACTTTCTTCAAAATAATTGGAACATCCTCAGTTTCTGTTGATTTTCCTTTGTCACTGACAGACTTCTTTTTATTGTTCAAACCCTCATAATCAAGACCAATGGCAATGTTTGCATATGGCTTGTTCCTTTCATGATATTGGCCAATCAAATCAGAAGCATTTTTGAAGGATTTCAGCTTCACTTCATTCTTCTCCAGCCTTTCTCTCAATACTGCTTCAATTTCACTTGCACACTTTAATTTGTTCTTTAAGTATGCATTTTCTTGCCTAGCAGCATCAAGCTCAACCAGCAGCAGTTCAGTCTCTTGTTTTTCACTCTCAAGTTTTTCACTGATCTTTTTCAATCTGCTAACTTCCTCATTTGCAGCAACCATGCTTGTATGAATGTGGAACATTTATGTGCTCATCTTTTCAACAGTTTCCTTATATTGACTCACATTTAAATCAATTGTGGTAAGAGTTGGTACCTATGATTTAGATGATGAAGAGTCTCCTTGCTCCAAGGCCATGAGTGCATAGTTTCCAACTTCTTCATCTTCATCATTATATGAATCATCCCAGCTCTTGCCCTCAGCAATATAAGCTTTCCCTTGTTGCTTCTTTAGAAGAGCATCATACTTTGCTTCCAATTCAAGATAAGCTTTGTCTTTCTTTGCCTTCTTGGGTTTCCTACATTCTGTAGCAAAATGGCCCAACTCATCACAGTTAAAGCACCTTATGTTTGATCTATCAACAGATCCAGTTTTGTAGCCAGTTTTGCTATCAGGAGTGTACTTCTCTTTTCCTTTCCAGCTGCTGTCTTTATTGAAGGACTGTCCTTTGCTCTTGAAGAATCTTGGTTTCTTCACTCTAATGTTAGAGAATTTTCTAGCCAAGTAAGCCATTGATTTGTCTAGCTCATCAAGCTCATCAAGAGTATAAAATTCATCTTCTTCATCCAATTCCAGTATGACTTGCTCTTTAGTATCATTGACTCTTTTCTCACTTGTAAAAACTTCTGGAGTTTGGGATCTTTGCTCATCATTAGAGGTCTGGCCATCATTCACAATTAGTGCACTTGAGCCGTCCAGTACATATCCTTGACCAGCCCTTAATAATTTCTTTAGAATCATTTCAAGTTCATAAGTTTTCAGAACCCCATAGAGCACTTCCAGTGTGATTCTACTCAAATCCCTTCCTTCTCTGATTGCAGAGATCTTTTGTTCCAAATGGTCAGGGAGAGTAAGCAAGAACTTCAAATTCACTTCTTCGACATCATAAAATTTATCAAGAAGCTGCAAGTCATTTATCAGCTTATTAAACCTTTCAAACACATCAGTAATACCCTCCTTTGGTTTAGCCATAAAACCCTCATATTGAGAAATCAATATCCTTCTTTGATTTGACCTAACCTCCTCAGTTCCTTCACAAAGTATTTCAATCTTTTCCCAGATCTGTTTAGCAGTCTCACAGTTGACAATGCTATTATACATTACATTGTCAAGTGACTCAATTAGTATCAGTTGCAAAGCACTGTCTAGGGAAACTTTCTCTCTTTCAGGTTTAGTATACTCAGAGGGATCCTTGGGAGCATAATGATCTGGAATAACCATATCTCCTTCTGTGGTTTCCTCAACTCTAACTACAGGAGTGAAGGGCCCATTCTTGAGGATACCAATGTAAAGGTGATTGGCCATTCTTATAAACAGCAACATTTTCTTTTTCCATAAAGTGTAGTTGGCCTTATCAAAGGGAGGAATCTTGATACTACTGATTTTCTGTGTATTCATTTTTCCAAGATCTAATCTGTTTACTTTCAGATTTTGCTCTGATACCATTTGTTAGGTATGAATACAACACAGAGGGGGGTGAATGTGTTTTGGATTAAATGTTTGATTTTTGATCGACTTAGGTTTTAGCAGTTGGTTGTTATCAATGATTTAGTAGAATAGATGTTAAACATAAATAACTGTGCAAATATGTAAAACAAAGATCTTCAAAACTCACTTAATTTTATATTAAAAATCAAACAGTGTTTTGCTACAAAATCTCTAAGTTCTTGTTTTAGAACTTAGCTTCTTTCTTGAGAGAGAATACAGAATTTCTATCTAGATTATTACTACTGACTAGAGGACCAATGTTAACTTTATAACTCAGTTAACTGCTGGTTTACACAGAGGATAATAAACATGCTATTAGCTTTTCTAAACTGTCACTTGTCATTTCTATTTATAGAAAAGTAAATCTTCCATTTCTGGCTTAGCATATCTTTAGCATCCCGTGTTTACTTTAATCTCCTCTGTCAGTTAATCTTTGCCATTGATCTTGCACATCTCTCAAGCTGCTTTTTGTAGACTTGTCAATCCAGCTATGTGAATTGTTTGTTGATTTGCAACCTTGGATATTAAACTGTTCTGCAATTCTGTACTTAGAGAAATTTCTTCACTTCGAGATCTCCAATTAAGCTGTAGAGAACTCGACATCTCGATAGGCATGTTGGCTTGTCGATTTCTCTGAAACTTAATTATTGACTTGACTTATCGACAACTCCGAGTTCTCTAGTGAATTTTGGTTTATCGATAACTCAGAGTTCTCTAATGGACTTTGGTTTATCGATAACTCAGAGTTCTCTAATGAATGTATACTTGTCGATATCTCTGAGTTCTCGAATGGGTATCTGACTTATCGATATCTCCAATAACATTTCCTGAGTTCTCGATAGATAATTCCTGAGTTCTCGATAGGCAATTTCTGAGTTCTTGATAGGTCTTTCTGAGTTCTCGATAGGTCTTTCTGAGTTCTCGAATGACTTCTCTATAACAATAATTCTGTGACATGTAGAGATCTTGACTTAGAATATTTTTCACCAAACATAATTATTCAACTCCAAGCTTCTTCATAATTCTTCTGAGGCATGACATTCTTAATCTTCTTCCAGATAGAATTCTTAGGCTTGACACTGTTTAGGGAAAAATGCTCCAGTCTGCTCCATTTACATTTTACAGACATTAAGTATTACAAGTATAAATTACAGATTCAGGTTATAGTACAACTAATCTCAGGGTTGTCAGAATGACTTAGTCTTGTTATGATACAGGCATGTCTTGCACAACAACTTACACTTTATCACATATACACACCCAAATATAAATATCAGTCATCAGATAATTCACCAAAATTCCTATAATATCACATAATAATTATTATTGATAAAAATAATTGCACGATATTTCCCGGATATTACAAAACAATTTCAATTTACCGATATTGATCGCTTTCAAATAACTTTTTAAAAATAATACATTTAAGTAAATATTTTCAGAAATTAACAAGGATCGATATAACACTTAACAATTAGCACCTTACCATTTAATAACACCAACTTGTCAAACAGGAATAAAATATCCACCATTTTATTCTTTCTAAATCATAAAAGCACATATATATATATTCAAATACAAATTCTAAATATACGAGATATTACAATAGCTGTAATTATTTAACAGGCGCGACTTTTGAGGAGAAAAAAGGGGGAAAACTGCAACATTTGATATATATATACATGTTTATATCCCTAAAAGAAACTCAACCTCCGCCTAACACCCCGAAAAACGACAAATATTGTACATCAGTCAAATCCATACCCAGCCAGTCAAATCAAAAGGCTCACCCAAATGCAACCCCGGGGACTTTTGCCCAACAAAACCCCGTGACTAGGGGCCATAAATCAAAGAAAAAATACAAAAACAAATCCAAGTTACAGAAATCAAAAGCCTACCCAAACACAACCCTGGGGACTTGTACCAACAACACCCCGGGGTTAGGTGCCACAAATCAAAGAAAAATGCAAATTTTTACCCATAAAAATCAAAGAGCACAACTCTGAGCAACAACACTACTCCCCCATCTGGGCAAACCCGCATAAGGGAGTGGGAGGCAAATGATAGGCCATAAGTAATCAGGCCCAAAAGAACATTACAAAAGTCCAAGAAAAAGCCACCCCGGGCCCAAAATGGGGTGGTCCTCGGGACACGTGGCAGGTAGTCAAAAGGTCCATTGTCCCATGTTACCATAAATGGAACAACAACATCCCAACCGTCCAACTGTGAGAATCTCCAGGCACCCCAGCTGCAAAAGGACAATCAGGCCCCACTAGCAATCTAAGTTATCCAATCATTCACCAACCAAGAATCATCAAGGGCTAGGATGAAGAGGTACAAACCCCTAAAACCCTAAATTTGGGAGCCTATAAAAGACCCCAAAAAAGGGGTTTTAGGGGTTAAAAAATATTCACCTAATATACACACACCACTGCATATATTTTTAAATAACTCCTTCTTCCCTCTTCTTCTTCCTCAAGAAACCCCATCCTTTACCGGAGTTTTCGCGGGTACACAACCCCCCTCTGGTTCTGTTTTGCAGAAGCCCCCACACCATAGCTTAACCACGCATCGCTTGCCACATGGACTGGGCTCGAGTTCAAGTGAGAAAGGAGAAGACCGGGGAAGAAACAGAGTTAACAAATATTATAATTGATATGTGATTCGTCCATAACATCAAATGCAATAATTTATTTTTATAACATATAATCGACACCAATCCAATGAACGGTAACACATATATAAGGCTTACCTTGACTCGAACCCCAACAATCACTAGCTAACGAAACCATACCATCAAATTCACGAAAAAATGCAATTAATTATGCTCTAGCGCAATGATATTGTGTTATTGTGTGTCATTTTAGTGTGTTCCTAGGAATTTTTCTAAATACCGGATTTATCGTAGTTCTCAATATGTATTCTAAATTATCACTCTCACCGTGAGAAAATGGTAACTCGTCTAGTGTAACAAAAGTATCAAAAATTTCTATCATTCGATCTTTACTATAGGAAAAAGGCATACCTCCCCCTCTCGTTGATGTCATAAACCCACCGAGTTGTGTTTGTTGTGGTCCTCTTCGTACTTTTCCGCTTTCGTGACTCGCCTTCGTAATAGAGTGAATATTCTCCAAGTGCCGACTTAGTATTCCCGTGCCGATCCCTCTAGCGTAATTAAATGGTGATTGTGGTCGACCATTTTGTAAACAAATCAAACAATGAACTTTAAATATATTCGAATTATCCGGCAAGGCTTCTTTCGGAAAATATGTCCACACGTGCGATGATTGTCTCGAACTCGTAGCACCTGCACAAATTTACAAAATGAATTAAAAAAATGAATTTAAAAATTACAAAATCTTTAAAATTACTAAACAAATTAAGAATTTACTAAACAAATTACAAAATGAATAAAAAATGAATTTAAAAGTTTATTAAACGAATTTACAAAATCTTTAAAATTACAAAAAATTAAAAAATTGAAATACCTTCTTCGGTATTAAACGTGGATCTAGGTTGAGGTGATAGCATTTAACTCGCCGGGGTTGAATCTTGAGAAGAAAAACTCCCTTTTCCATGTTCCATTTTTCTATCTCTGTGTCTGTGTGTGAATTGTGATGTACGAGTCTCTGTGTCTGCGAATTGTGAATTTGAGATGTGTTGTGTCTGTGAATTGTGATGTGCGAGTGCGAATTTAGAAGCAAATTAGGGATGGTGAAACTCGGAAATAAAACGAAAATATATACCAGAGATTGAGATTGAGAGAGGCAGGGAGTTTGAGAGAGATACGGAATTTAGAAAATTAGAGAGTTAGTGAAAGATTTGTATATGTATGTATGTATGTATGTATTTATAAGGTAAGATTTCAGATTGTTGGAACCTCTGTGTAGAAGACCGTTGGTGTAGAAGAACGTTGGAGTGGATAGAGGCATAGAGGCTGAATTCGCAGGTTTCCGTTGTGAAAATCAAAGACGTGTGAGGCACACCGGCAGGCCTGTGCTGCGCGTGCAGCTTGCACGGGTTTTGTGCGTGCCGAGTTAGTGCGGACCGGTCCCGGTCCCGGTTTTTCAAGATAAAATTCGTAACCTGCTCAAAGGCGAGGTTCTGAAAGAAAGCAAGCGGTGCATTATTTCTATGAACTAGCATAATAACCCGTGCGAGGCACGGGTCATTTTCTAGAGTTTTTTATGCATGCAATTATAATATTTTTAGTTATATTCTTATTTGTAAATGTTGTATAATGTCTAACGTATTTATCTGTGTATCATTTTCATACAACACATTACTAAATTACACACCGTTTCCAATATAGCTTATTAAGTAAAATATATGTATTCTTGTTTGTGTTGTATAATTGTATTTAATGAATGAATATAAACAGGGTAGTCAGTGTACGTTTGAAATGAAACAAATAAACTTAATATGTAGAATGTCGTTGGTATGTTTACAAAGAAAAAGTTAAAAACTAACATATATGTTGAATACAGAGTTGACCAGAAAAATTGAATTTCATTTAAATAAACTATATAACTGGTCTATATTATTATTGAGTTCTCTACTAACTTACAATTAACTTACTCAATTTAAAAAGATAAAAAATGAATAACTGAATTCAGAACTACTTGCAATCATAATATAAAATAATATAAAATTTACACTAATGTTAATATAAAAGTCGATTTTAATGAAAAATGTTAGTTTTTGAAATTTAACGTATGTATGTTTGGAAAAATGTTAATTTTTTTTACACTACTCTTAACAAAATAAGATTAAATTATATGTGTCTATGTTAGCATTGTGAATTATCGTATGTTACATTTCTTAGAAAATTATGATGGTTTCAATTATTTATATGCTAAATATATTATTTATGTACATGTATAATTATTATTAATATCTAGTGAGACAATTGATTAATTAAATAACATATATTTATAATTATTCAAAAATTAAAATTATGTAATATATAAATTGTAATAATTTATATATAACATTTACATTATCACTAACAAACAATTTATATATGTTTTTTATGCGACCGAGTATCAATCATGTAACATAAAAATAAATTATATATTGTAAGACTTATTATTGATGTTCATGATTTTTTTCAAGAATTTGAAGGAAAATTGTAATTATATTGTTATTTAAACTATTTTTAAGTTTCTTTCATTACAACTCTAATATTTCTTCATATAATAATTTGATAATATTGTATACTATTTTCCTAAAATTAAATATTTTTCAATTCGATAAAGGTTTATAAATATTAGTTGAACTGGTTAATTTCTTCAAATTATTGAACAATATATATATATATATATATATATTAAATAGTATAAAATGTATTGAATCAAATGCTACAATATAGTGTAGATATAGCTTTTATTTGAATAATTCAAAATATTAAAATAATTCAAAATATTAAAATAATTCAAAATATTTGTACAATATTATCTTGATCAATAAATATTGTTTATCTAAAAGAATTCTTTTCAAAATGCTAGTTTTTTAAAGTGAAAAATGAAAAATAAATCGATTTAATATATCATCGTAGTTTTAACAAATCTCGTGAGATCTCATGTCAAATTTCAAATATTTTTAAAATCGGGACAAGTCCCAAAACACTATTGCGCTATCAGTGAAGCTAGTAATTTTAATACAAATAATCAATTGACTTGATCCTATAAATACCTCAAACACATTAATTTATATTAAAATAAGATATCAAAAAATTTCACATTATTGGTAAAATATTCTCGTCAAACTTGTAATTTAAATTTACTAAACGTAAAATGTGACAGTGTTTTTCGGCTAGTCATGTAGTCAAATTTCGAGTATTTTTTGAACAATGGGCCAAATTCTGATTTCAAATTCAAAATAAACTAAAATTCATCTACTCATTATAATTCGAACTTATCTAAATATTTAATACCAATCTAGATTATTTATATATAGGCGATTTATTTTCAATATTTTCCTGACACATTACTAATTCTCCTGGCGTAGATCTACTTGTTGTTAATAAGTCGGTAAGAGTATTGTTCCGATAGATAACTCTTCTATAGAGTTCATTAATATCCGAGCTCATTAGTTTACCCCCGTCTATCTGAACGATCGGTCGTAACTCAGGAGGAAGGACAGGTAATAGACACAAAACCATCCATTCTGGGTCTATATTTGTTCGAAGAAAATGCTTCGCTAATTCCATACGTCTGACCAAAAAATCCTTTCGTCTTCCAACTTTTCGATCTTCCCACTCATTCCCTGTGGGACCGTCTTCCCCCAACTCTTTCCATTCTACCAATGAAGAATCTATAATAATCCGTAAATCTAGATCGGCTAATTGTTCTCGGATAGCACCTGCTCCAGTCGAGATCTCTCGATTTCGAAATGTATCGAAGCCTTGGGTAGTAAAAAAAAGTGGGATGCTGTATTTCCAGGATTGGATTTCATATTCGAACAAACCTCGTAATCGTAAGAAAGTGGGTTTTTTAGCTATGGGCCTAGCAAAAGAAAAATTGGGATAGGATCCTCTATAGGATATCCCCCCTTCAAAACCGGACGTGAAAGTTTTCTTTCATCCGGCTCAAGTAGGTACATCAAAAAAAGATAAGGAGTTCGAACTTTTAAATTCCAGAGCCCCCCCAAAAAGATCTAATTATATCTGGAATTCAGTTCTTTAAAATTAATTGCACAAATATTTAAGTAACTATTATTTTTTTTGCGGAATTCAAGTACTTATCTTTAAAGTTAAATAAAATATTTTTTAGCACACCTACATATTATGTGTATGATAAAAAACACATGTGACAATATGGTGTGGTGGTACGAGTTTATAGAAGAATGAAGTAACCCGAAAGCACAACTTTTATATAAATATTAAAACAGTGGTAGTTTAGTCTTTTCAACGAGACTTTTGAAGTAAACAGGTGGATTAAATATGTTGGTAAAAATGAATTCCATGGAAAGCCTAAGCATATGTCTAGCGCAACTTCAGAAATCAAGTGTGATGCTTCTCCCAAAAAGAAATCTGCTGCCACTTTCATCCAAGAACACATCATTAGCTCCAACTCTTCATCAGTATCACCCGCCTTATAATTAGCTTGAACCTGCAATATTCAATCAAGAAACCAAATGTATTTACTGATATCAATCCAAACTTGAACTCCAACATCTATTGCACCACTATCCACGAACACTGAGATCAGCACCTCAACTGCTGAGGAGCTTTAGGACAAACAACATATCCCGGTCCAACCATTCCACTTGCTACATTTCCAACTCATTTTGTAAATACTAAATAGTACGCAACCAAGTTACTGACTGGACGCGTGAAAATGCAACTGTCAATAATAAGCAACTAAGTAACCGCCTGAAAAATGCAAGTGTGATGGCCACAGGAATTTAAATCACGAAAAAAGTAGCTATGCATGGAAAATCTGGGATTAAAACATTCGTGTTTGAGTTTGATAATATATACAGGGATCGCCTTGGTACTCTTTTTGCAGATGGAGAGAGAAACTTCCCTCGAGGAAAAAGTAGTCACCACTCACCAGCCACCAAGTCCTCACCCTATATTCCACAACCCCATAAGAAGAAAAAATGTAAGCATTCAAGAGATAAAAGTACCGATCGAATCGAGTACATAAGAAAGGTTTGTTCGCACAATCCTATTGCACTTTATCTGATTATTGTAGTAATTTTTGTGAGCATTGATAACATCTGAGACCAATTCAACTTATTTCCGCATTATAAATCTAGCTGGTCCGCACTTAAAGGGTAGATTTTGCTATCCTGTTCCAATAGAAAACCTTTTAAAAAAAGACCGAATTTCTTCTGTACTATACGGAACTGCAAACAACTAAAAGCTATAAACACTAAAAAACCTGCAATCTCATGTAAAGGCGGAACTCAAGGGTCCTAAACAAGTAAAGATAACAACTTAAAAGTAGAACACGCCACAGGTTTATTAAATAAAAACATGAAGTTTGTTCACAAATTTCATTAATACTGATATCTGTAATAATTCATATAACCATTAGAAACATTCAAGGTAAACATAACATATTCAAAGCTCGCAACCCCAGCTGGTCCACCTTGAAAGAGTAGATTTTGCCACCCTTTAATCCTAAACCTAAAGTCTGGGAAAAAAATTAGAGCATAAACTGTAATATGTTTCTGTGAAACATATCTAAACACTGATTGTCCCAAGTGGGAGACCATGCCATATAAGTAAAAGGAATATTGTTGACTGGGAACACAAACATGGAATGAGCATTGGCACTAATGTGATCTACCCTTGGGATACTAATTTACCACACAGAATTTTCTGTGCTCCAGTTTGTTTACACCAGACATAATCTAAAAGTTACAACATGTGGCTCTAATAAAGTATGGTAGAAGTAACTAGGATCCTCAATATCATTGCTTGTAGACAACGCAAGTAAAAAAAAATTGAGCCAAATATTTAAACAATCTATAAAATAAACTACCCTCAACAATAAAATAAAATAAGACAACAAAATTCTCTAGAAAAACCCCAAAATGACTTCAAATAAATATATAATGGATCCAGAAAATTCTTCTGAACCCCAATATGCACATCTATTCGATAATTCTTCTGAACACAACTTAAGGATCCAGAAAATAACAGCTTATTTATAGAACATATGGAGATATATTAAAGACACAATCAAGTCCGTTCACACAATCTCTTCATACATCATTTCTGCAATAATTTATGCAACCAAAAAAAAAACCGAGGTAAGCTTAATGCATTAAGAGTTGGTGATTCCGGCTGGTCTACCCTTAAAGCTGCAGATTTTGCTACCTCTAATAGCCTTACAAAGCCTAAACCTAAAGTTTGGGAACAGAGAACAAATTGTAACATGTTTCCGTGAGTATATATTAAACCAAAATCAGCAAAAAGCATTGGGAATTCTTCAAAATTCCAGATACCATTGCGTTCTTCTGGCAACTGTTCTCAGCAACCTACAGACTACAGTTACTTCTTCTGCAAAGACCAGCCGATTAATTTGCTTTTAATGATCTACTCATATTTCCAGACCTTGTTAATTGAAGTACTCAGCTGCAACCAGAATATTTTAGAAAATAAGACTGGGCTTAAATAAAGCTAGAGTACTACTTATTAATTAGATAATGACAGAATATGCTGCTTCAAACCCAGAACAGTTAATAAGAAAGACCCACATTTTTCCTAGTCTTCCTCACCTCTGCCGAGGAATGAAATCTACTGTCCACTTTCATTCTCTTGATCAACCTGATACAAGATATAATAATAAGAAAGCTTTATATTTCTAACCCCAAGGCAGTAAAATTTATGCATAATATAACACCCAAATAAGACAAGCATCATAATGGCTTATAATACTAATCCAAAGACATAAAAAATTGTCTGAAGGAACTTTCAAATCAACTTCCAATCACCCTATTCTAGAAGAGGACATCAAATAAAGATGGTGCAATCTACATAACACCATACCTTATTATACAAACCTCGAGATTATTCAGGACTCTCTTAGTTTATCAATATTCTTCTGCAGCTTTCTTGATTTTGGAGGCAGTCGGTGATTAATCAAAAATTGTAATACACTGAACATGTGATTTAAGAAAAGGCATCTTGCCTTTTCAGTTTTACACTATGACAATTGTCTCCAAACCTACGAAACATAAACGAAGATCAATGGGACCTATTCTTTTAAGATTTCAAATTAACGGAGAATAAATACGCTGAACCTTTAAATTTGCGGGTTTCGAAAAATTCCCTAATTTTTTAAGGTGAGAGCATAACAAAAGAGTAACTTCTACAAAAGGCTTAGAAAACGCCACATCTACTGCCTGAGATCTTTCTTTATATAGGTATATACATTAGATCATAACATCTCAAACAAAATCACAATAGTTTTAACATTATATACACAGTTTATGCTTGTCAAGTTTCAAAAACATTTCTTTGAAACATTTGTGGAGTCATTTATGTGAAATCCATATGTAGTTGGCCTAGTCCCAACATTAAATATTCTGGAGCAGCTCATTCTATGTCTTCCTAGATCCACCATGTCTTGAGGCAGGTTCATCAGGTACTAGGAAACCTGTGAAATGTTCGAAATCTATACTTGCAAAAACTTCTGCCATGCAATGTGATTCACATATGTGCGGCCGCCTGGTCACCACCATTGCATTCTCATCTAAGTTGTCCTTTAGATCAAAATCTAGATGACCAGCACCTATAGTCTACTGCCTGAGACTGAGAGCTCTCCAGCATGATAGTGTCTCAGGCTGTTCTAATTTCTCACTCCACCTACAGTCCATGATGGACAGCCCAAAACACTGCTTCAGACTCGGGTTTTCGGACATGAAAGATCAGCTCCGTTTTCCTCCTAAGTATCATCTCTTGTGATTGTTCATATTTTGATGCATCTACAGTGCACAGATTTTTGGTTTCTCCAAATTATGGTTTGTCTCAGTCAATTACAGTAAAACCTCTATACAATAATATCCCTGGGACCAAGAAAAAATATTATTATAGAGAGGTTATTCTAAAGTACACATATAAATTTTAAATTTCAAAATTTATCAAAAATATATATTAATCTTAAATTTATAAATTTAAAATATATCATAGGTATTTATAATAGATTAACATAACAGATTAACATAACTTGGAACCATAAAAAATATCTCTCCCGGATGGAATTACAAATGCAGTTTCTTCGTGGTCCTCGATGTATTATTAACCACGTACAGTTGCAAATTATTTTAAGCATAGATGAATTATTATGGACACTCAAGCTAAAGGATGCACCGAATGATCAAGTCACTGTCAGAAACAGCTTTAGAAAAATATTTTAAGTTGGCTATGTAGATATATTTAATATAATTTAAGCATTTTTATTCTTATATAGAGGAAAATTATTAAGGGATGGACTTTAAAAAAAAGCAAAAAATATTACAATATAGAGTTTATTCTTAATAATTACTTGCCCAAGTTGGGACCGTAATTTTTTGTTACAACACGGAGGTTATTACTATACAGAGTATTAATGTATGGAGGTTATACTGTACTTGCATCTCCTCCATGTGACCTTCGCAAACCAAATCCCAATCACCTCAGGACATGTTGAAGAACAACATCCTGATTGGCTTAAAAGATGTTTCTGCAGCATGGTGTTTCTCATTTTAACTGTAAATAGGAACATATGTTGCTTAATGAACGGCTCACGAACTTTTTCTGCAAAAGGTAAATTATCAGAAGTAACAAACACTACCATATCGAGCTATTGCTCTTGCTACCTGCTTATATATAATGAACACATGAGAACTGAAAAATTACATGAAGCACCTCAGATGAATAACTATTTTAGGTCCGCGTTTTCTTGAAAAAAAATAGTAGCAAATCTTATAAAGTCTTAAGAGATAATTTCAGAAAAACGAGTGTTTATGATAAAAGGAAGATGAACCTGGTTGAAGGTTTAGCCTAGTGGTAGGGAAACCCTGCCCCATGACATAAGCCATGAGTTTAGTTCCTCACTCCCCTTATACAGGTATTTATAGCTTATTATAAAAAAAGAAAGAAGAAGAAAAAATAAAACTCCTTCAGTACACATTCCTAGAGTAAAAGCAGGTTTTTATATGTTAAAAATCATAAGAGAATGTCCACAAATGGTCACAAAAACATACATGTGGGACATAATACATATGATAACATCTACATATCCAACTCTTTGCAAGAAGTAAAAATTATATGCAACACACATAACTCCATAGAGACTATAGTATACAGATGTATACCAAGAACTCACCTGCAAGCGGACAATATTGTTACAGGCATGTTGTTAAGCCTCTTTGCTGCACATAGCTTCAGTAATTTTTTGCATCTTCGAGAGAGTCACAATTTCTCCCAATAGGCCAATTTATACCTGAGACCAGCTACATGAAAGTTCTAGTCACAAAAGTAAAAGAAGTTTTGTGAGTTTTAAAATGTTAAAATATGGATATAGTCTTTGCACTAACAATTCTTTAACACCCCACAGCCACCCTCCCTTCCCGATCACCAGACACCTACCCTTGTACATACAGATCATAAACCAAGTTCAAAAACTGATAGAAGGCTTAAAGAAAGTAAAGGTATGAGGAGATCGTTTGAGTGCCTACTGAACCGTAGCTTCTATGTCCATCGCATCTCCCAAAACTTAAAGGTATTACTTATTAGCATCTATACGTCAATAAGTGCAAGGCTAATTTTATTTTGCAAGTAAAAGGAACAATTATATTTGAGATTTAGCTTCATTGCATGTGCATTACATGACATCAATTACAAATATAATAAACAAATGGAAATCATTTTTTAGCAACCAGAAAACCATTGATGAACATCTTATTCTTGTAGTGATGAAAATGATTAGAAAATGTAAAAAATATGAAATGAAAGTTTCAAAATTCTTGCTTACACTTGACCAGATATAAACAGCTAAATAAGTTGTGAAGGAACTAACAACTGATGGGTATCACTCCAGGACTGACAGTGTAATGTGTCTGATAAGGAACCCAACTGAAGATCACGTTGTGTAAAGAGAAAATCAGAATACACTATGCACTTGCAAGCAATTGAATAGAAAATCAACCCATGCAGCAAAACAGAACTAAGATGGTCCCAACACACTTCCAACAAAAGCTAAGGTTTAAAACAGTATGCTTGTCAAAATTTTACTAGAATACCTGCTACTTGTTTGAGTTCCAACTTGCTTGAAGGAGAGAATCACTTATTACAGTTAATTCTCAGTAGCAAATGTTGATAGCATACAAACCCAATTCCGGTTAACACGCAAGTGTCATCAAAAGTTCAGGTTAAAATTTCTAGCAGGCTAAGATGCCTGAAATTTTATGATTACATTTTCAACTGCTTTATATCCTTAATAAGAGCCTTGGACACTAGATTTTTACTGAAGACGAGATCCCAAAATATATCCAGAATGCCTTTATCACCGGCATAAGAGGCACTTAAACTTTTGTATATCTTTAGAGTCACCATTAACCTCCTCTTGTACATCTCGTCTAAGAAACTTAAAGCAGCAACTTGGTTTCCCACTTTTAAATAAGCATATGCCATACTAGTGAATACAACAGTATCTCCAAATATTCCCTCCCCCTGCATAACAGTGAATAATCTTTGAGCACAGTCAACCTTTTCTCTCTTACAAAATCTTCGTATGAGTGCCCTGTACAATGAAATGTCAGGAGAAAGACCCTTTTGAAGAAAATCCTTTGGCAAATTCAAGACTACCTCTTCATTACCTTGGTTGCAGTAACCATCAACAAGCCATGAATATGTGCAATAACTTGGAGAAAATCCTGCACTTTGCATGGAAAACAACAGCTCTTTCGCAGAATCCATCTCAAGTTTCCTGCAGAAACCATGAATTAATGCCTTGTATGTGTATGAGTCGAGTTTTAATCCAGCTTCCAACATATTATTTTTAACTTTTAATGCCGACTTCATATCTCCAATCTTGCAGTATGCATTAATCAATGTGTTACATGTAACATTGTCTGGTTCAATGTTTTTTTCATTCATCTCATTCAGGAGTCTATTAGCATCCTTTATCCTCCCTTCTTCACACAGTTTGCGGAGAATTGAGTTGTAAGTAACAACCCCGAGATAGAGTCCTTTAGCCTCCATAGCCTCACGCAAACTTAAAGCTTCATCAAGGTCATTCGATCTACAATACCCATCGATCAGAGTAGTGTACGTAACATGATTTGGATTTACCCCTTTAATTTCCTTAAATAACCGTAAAGCCTCTCTCATTCTACCTTCTTTGCAATAACCATATATTAAGGAATTATAAGTTACTATGTCAGGACTGACCCCTCCACTTTCCATTCTATTCTGAACACACAAAGCCTCATAATGCATACCTTTCTTGCAATACAACGAAATCAAAGTATTATAAGTAAAAAGATCAGCAACAATACCCTTAAGTTCCATCTCACTCAACACCTCTTCCACCTTCTTCACATCCCCCGACTTGCTACAAGCATGAACCAACACATTATAAACATGTAAATTCGGAACCACCCCTACATTCACCATCTTCTTAAAAACTTTCCATGCCATATCAGTCAACCTATCCTTAACTAAACTATTCAAAACTGCAGTACAAGCATGCAAATGTGGTTTAAACCCCTTATCCCTCATATGCTCAAACACCCGAATCGAATCTTGAATCATCTTAGCATTCGCATAAAATATCATCAACCAGCTCAAAACATGAGAATTCACATCAGGGTCATCAAGGTCACTCATAATTGCATTCAAAACCGCAGGCGACGACATAAAATCCTTAAGTGCAATTTTTTCTAGCAAGTTCTGAGCATCCCTAAAGTACTTTATTTTAGTAAGAATGTGAATCATAGTCCAAGAACATTGTAAAGAATGCTTGTAATTAGGAATTGATTCAGCCCATTTAAAAAAAGACCAAGAAATATTAGAGTTGTACAATGAAACATCAAGAAGTACCTGATTGATGGTGCTTGAATTAACTAAAGATTGAATCTTTGAGTTTAAAAGATTGTGCCAGTGGCCTTTGACAACAATTGCACAAACAAATTTAACCAATTGGGTGTCAGCAGATGGTCTCACTACACTACCCATTTGAATAAAAGATGAAATTTTGAAGAGTGTGTGTATAGGTTATATACACAGAAACAGTGAAGCATTTGCAAGATTTAAAAGGTTTTTGTTAAGACTGATTATTGCCCAGCAAACAAGTTCATTTGGGGTTTTGTTTAGCCGGCTTGGATTTGCTGGCGTCAGCCAAATTTAGCCTATTTTTATATAAAATTAATAAAAATGATCGATTTCTAAAAAATTGGTCAATTTTAGCAGATGAGATACCAACTGTCATATTTACCTCGCATATATGAAATATTCAATTATCAGTGAATTATTTTATACAAATTGGGATACTCCTGACAGTGGAGTATTCCATCGCCTAAAATTGACCACTTTTTTCAGAAGGACTATTTTTATTAATTTTTAAAAAAAACAGGCTATTTTTGTCATTTTTTCGGACTTTTTCGGCCTTCCAGGGAAACCAAAATTATTTCTTACTTCATTTTAATGATTTTATATATTAAAACAAAATTTAAAATATAAGAAAATAGGATAGAAGTTCATTTTTTGGCTTTTATTTTTATTAAATTAATTATTCCGGATACTTCTACGGTATGAATAGATTTAAATTATTTTTCTCAAATCAGAATAGAAAGGATTAGTTTTTTGGGTAGTATATTTTTCTTAATCAGATTTGAAGGAGCCGGATTTTACCAAATAGAGAGGATTTTTTGAAAGGTTAATCCCAATACGAACTTATCTGAATAAAAAATTTTAAAATTATTTTCTTGATAGTGTTTGCCTGAATTTTTTACTTTATTTTTTTGAAAAAAAAATCAATAATAAAATATCATACGCCTATACACATGTAGTAGAAATTGAATAATCATATCTCCGTTAATCCTTATTTCTTATAGGCAACCAAACGGTCTTTTTAAGAGATATATTTATATTGTAATCTGTGATTGTTGTTTTAAATGATCGATTACAGATGTATCGCCATAAGACCCTTATTACTAAATCAATATCATGAAAATTTCACATATTTGTAAAATCAAATTCTCACAATAAAGAAGAGAGACTAAACAAAATTTAAATAAATTAAGAGTTTATTGAAAGAAAATTAAAATTTAATCAAAAATAAGTAAGAAAGAGGGATCGATACTTTGCGCCGATAAAAATTAAATAAGCCCCTTAAAAAAAATTGAGACGGCTATTTAATGAAGAGAGGGCTACTCAATTTAATTATTCATATATAAAATAATTTTCATTCGCCTGAATTTTTTATTATACTTTGTCTTGAAACTAAAAATTTTTACACCGTGAGTTAGGGCTAAGCATCGGTCGGTTCGGTCCAAAATCGAACCGGACTGAATAGACCGAAAAACCGAATTGTCACTTTTTATTGGACCGCAATTCTATTATGGATCGGACCAAACCGAACCGAAATAAATCGGTTCGGTCCGATTTTAAACTGAACGGACCGAATTTTTTAAAAAGAAATTGTATTAATAATTAAACCAAAAATTATAAAATCTAAAACATAATTAAATTAATGTGATATGTATAGTTCTAAGAATATATAAATACAATTAAAAATTAAAAATATGATTATAATTTTTAAGACTTATGTAAAATGTACATAATATAAAATTATAGTATGTATGATCTGGTCTATTCGATCTATTCGGCCCGGACCGGAATATTTTTAAAGGAACCGAACCGATAACCGAACCGAATTTTATTTTGGTCTATTCAGTGCAGACCGATTTGACCGAATTTCTGAAAAAAAATTAGGACCGAACTGAACCAAACTAGCGCGGCTCAGTTTAGTTTTTCGATTTCGGTTCGGTTTTGCTCATCCCTACCCTCAGTATCATTCAATATATATCTCAAATAGGCAAAATTTATCATTCATGTCATTTTGTGGGTTCGATTTCTTTAACCAAAAATTTTAAAATTTTAATTTTATTCATAAGTCATAACTAATAAATTTTAATCAAAATATATATATAGGGGTTGTTCAAATAAAAACTGCCTTAAAATAAAAACTAGAAACTAAGACCTAGCCCACCTCACTCTAGTACTATCCGCCCACCCCATTCTCAATTCACTGTAACCAGCCCCGACTCTTCCCCCAAAACCCCACAATTCAACTTATCTCATTACCCCACCCTATCACAGTCATCACCTCTACCACCATCATCAGCCCCCGTTACCACCGTCATCCATTTTCGTTCCTCTCCATTTACCCCATATATTCCTTCATTCATAATTTCTAAACTTTTCTTCTTCTTTTTTATGAGTTTTTTCTTTTTCTCATCTCTTTGCATATAATAATCACTGTATTAATAGTTAAAATTAGGGATTTTTATTTGATATTATGGATGTTACAGTCACGGTGATGATGGTGAGATAAGTGGTTTACCCCATATATTCCTCCATTCATATTTTCTAAACTTTTCTTCTTATTTTTTATGAGTTTTTTTCTTTTTATCATCTCTCTGCATATGATAATCACTGTATTAATAGTTAAAATTAGGGATTTCTATTTGATATTATGGATGTTACAGTCACGGTGATGATGGTGAGATAAGTGGTTTACCCCATATATTCCTCCATTCATATTTTCTAAACTTTTCTTCTTCTTTTTTATGAGATTTTTCTTTTTCTCACCTCTCTACACATGATAATCACTGTATTAATAGTTAAAGTTAGTGATTTCTATTTGATATTATGGCTGTTACAGTCATGGTGATGAAGGTGAGATAGGTGGTGGTGTTATAATGATTGTGTTTAACGATCAGTATAAATACCATATGTTATATTCCAGCGATAAATTACTAATTATACTTACAAAAATCACTAAAATTTAGTTAATTTAACTATTAATATAAAAAGAACAGAGAGAGATATTGAACTTTGTTGGGCCTGGTCCACTTATGTGGGTTATGATTTTATTAAGCCCAAATAATTAAATGAAAAAAATTTACAGAAAAAGGTCCTAGATCAGACAAAGAAATCAAAAAGGGGGAGACAAAGTGTTGCTGTGAGTATGATATTCATACTGATATACTCTTCAATCACTAAATCGTATGACGACAATCACTAAACTGTACATAATAATCACCAAATTACATATAGTAATCAATATATTGTACATAGAAATCACTATTTACATGGTCTGTTTTCTAGGGTCTAAAAGCCCTAAACCCTAGACTAAGTTAGGGTTTAGGCTTCCTAAACCCTACACCCTAAACCCTAAATAAATGGAATGTTTATCAACTAATTTCTTATTATTTAAAAGAGCTAAATATTTTTAAAACCTATTTAAGGAATGAGTGAACCCTAAAACTTAACAACTACTAAATTAAGTTCCAATTTAAATTTTAGATAGTAATTTCTAGATCTTGAATCCCTAATTATACTTACGATAATCACTAAAATTAAGAAAGTTATGAAATTATAGTAATTCCGGTTTAGTGATTCTTGTAATAACCCCAAAATTTTGAATTTTTTGTAACCCTTATGAATAGTGTTTTTTCTGATATTGCTGAATAAGAAAACTTTTCATGCCACACTATGTAGGGGTTCTGTTATTGATATTCTGAAATTTTATTAGTACTCTATATGGTTTATAAGTGTATGTAAAGATCGTCAGAATCCAATTCCGAACACTTTGATTTTTCCCGGAAATCCACTAGATACGGAAAGAATTGAGTATAAGGTAACTGGATAAAAAAGATTTAAATTAAAGGATTATAAGAGAGGATCATAAAAGGATTATAATGTATTGAGAAAGGTTAAGGAAACCCAAGTAATAAGATCCCGGGTATGATCCCTCAAACGAGAAAAGAGAACGAAAGTTAAGCGAACCGTATAACAGATCAGCGGTCATTAGGCAAACAATTAGGAAGTTAATCAAGGAGGTTAGGGATGATGAGGTCATCCAACCAATTAGAAGAGGGCAAGTAAGGGATGATGACATCACAAAGTGACATAAGCATGACATAAGGAGAAGGAGGTGTGGTTGATTTAAACCACACAAAGTTCAAGGTTAGAAAGGTAATTAACCAAAAACAAAACAAAAACAACCAAGCTAGCCAAAACAAATCAAAGCAAAACACAAAATCATTTCTTTCTTCAACGTTGCTCTCGGCTTTTCTTCATTTCAAGAAGAAGAATTTTCAAAATTCAAGTTCCAAGCTTCCTAAATTGGTAAGATAATTATCTAGTACTCCTTATACATAGTTATGGCTATTCTATAAGTTTAAGCCTCCAAATCATTCACAATCTTCTCCAAGAAATCAATGAAGAAGATAATGAATAGTGATTTTAAGATTTTTAACTTGATTTTTCTTGTTTTTCCTTTAAGATCCAAGCATCCCTAAGACATCTCAAGGCTTCTTAAGGCTTTCTAGCTACTCACATCACTTCAAGGAAGGTATAACATCTCCAAACCCTAACTTTACTTTGTATATTAGGATGATTTTGATAGTTATGGTAAAAGAGTAGCTTGATGCTTGCATAATTAGAGTTTGGGTTGGAGTTGTGGTAAATTGGATGTTGAAATCTTATTGATTGGTTAAAGGACTTAAGTATAGTTTAAATTCAAGTTTAAGAATAAGTATAAATTGTTAATGTTGAGTTGATTGGGGCTGTTATGATGTAGTGTGGATGGAGGTTGGTTGTATGAATGAATTGGGATTGATTGGTGGTTGAATTGGAATGGTATAAAATTGGGAAATCGCGTAAATATAGTCGTCGTAATGTCCGATTTACTTTAGACTGCTTTTGTTCATAACATTAGGACCCGAGAACTCCCTGCTAGGTTTTGACCATTGCCTTGTTTAGATAGTTCATGTTACGAGCTTCGTTTTGATATGTGGTTCGTTTGATTCCGATGTACGGTTTAGGAGAAACGGCCGTTTTAAGTAACGACGTTTCGCGAACGAATCATTACCCCTCGCCTTACTTTGAAACATATGTTAAAGACCTAAAAGGGCTAATTGGAGTATGAAACATTTATGTAAAGTGTGTTAGGGAGTTGGTAAGACACTCGCGAAAGAATCGCCTTAAAACTCGTAATGGTTAATTTATTAAAAATGGTGGAGCCGAGGGTACTCGAGCGACTTAAGAGAATCATTAAGCGTAAAGCGAGCGTTAGAGTCTAAATTGGTTAAAGTATAGATTTACAAGTGGCTTTGGTTTAATTCCAACTTATATGTTGTTTATAGGTTACCAGACTCGTCCCAAGTCATTAATAACCCCCAGTCGCTCAGGCAAGTTTTCTACCCGTTATACTGTTGTTGTGATGTAAATATATGTATATGCATTATCTTGTGATAAGTGCATGATTGTTATTAGCAAATTTTGCGATATAGTGGAGCATGCTGATATGGTATATATGCATGTCTGTTTCGTAATCTGGTTATCTATCTGTTGATTTCAATGCTTATAGTTGCGTAATACCTATGCTAGAGATAAGCAGTAGTTGCGTATACCCTTAGTATAGGGGACCCAAAGGTGAACATATTTCTAAACCGGGAGTCGATGTTTCCGAGTATATTATATATATATAATTATATATATATGGATATAGTTTTCAAAACTATTGATCGAATAAGGTTTATTCGATAACTTTATTTTATTTAATGAATATTATTTGAATATTCATTCGAGGACTTATGACTCTGTTTATTCTATTTAATGATTATTATTTGAATATTCATTTGAGGATGTATGACTCCGTTTATTTTAGTTAATGAATATTATTTATAATATTCATTCGAGGTATTATGACTCCGCTTATTATTTAATAATATTCTTTATTTTATTAAAGAATAATGTTTCGATAATCAAACTTATTTTCGATTATTCAAATGAAGATAGTACTTTCATATAAGTATATTTTTGGTTATTTAATATCCATTTCAAGTATGAGTTTTAAAACTTCTACTTCGAATATTTTTATAAGGATTATCTTTATGAGAATATTATTTAAATAATAATATTCAGATATTTCTAATATATCGGGACTGATTTATTTTAATAAATCAGCAGTACTCCAAACATTCTTAAAAATGTTTTCGAGTCTTCAAAATGATTTTTAAAGTTAGAGTGGACCCCAAAACTCATTTTTATATTTAAGATCTTCCTTTCAAAGGGGATTTAAATACTCGCTCAAAACCTGGGGATCCGGCTCTGTGGTGTATTTTACATTCGCAACGTGGTTGCTGTTTTGAGAAAACAATTTGATTACTTGCCCAACGTTCGGGAAGTAAGTCCCTCTAATTGAGTCGGCATAAGCGACAGGCCGGGGTACGGTCTATTAAAGTGTAAGTGGCTGGGTGGCAGTCCATCAACGCGTAAGAGGCCAGGTGGCGGTCCAGCACAAGGTCCTTATGTGGCCAGGGTGATGACCGGTGGGGGATTCATCCATCTACTAGTAGAAAAGGTTACTTATTGGTATCTTTGCCTGATCAGCAAGATATCGGGTTTATGCCAAAATTCTTTTCCTTTCCAAAATTCATTGGATGTTACAAACTCTGTTCATACTTTACATAACAGAGGTTCCAGGAAATGTTTAAGAGATATATATGTGGATATATATATCGGGACTAAATAAAGTATCTCGTAACTTTATTTCATTCAATAATATTTCAAAGATTGAATCTATTCAAGTCTTAACTTGTGATCTCATCTATGGGATGACCTTTTGAAACCTATAATACTTTGAACAGTGGTAGTTCAAGTAGCCTTATAAATGATATAAGTATAGTGAAGTAATTGGTAACTTCATCCCTTGTTTTTGCTTATATCCAGTAAGTAATTATCTTTCACCTGATAAAGGTTTCCAGCAAGTCATCCATTTAGATGCTTGCGTTATTGTTTACACTATATATTATCTTGCGAGCTGTAATGCTCACTCTTGCTTTATTTCTTCATCACACAACAACAGTTAGGAAAGATGGCCAGACTTCAGCAGACCCAGCGCAAGAGCGTGGGAAGCGCCCCGCGCCTTCCCGTTGAGATCATAGCTGCTATAGCTGCAGAGGTAGATCTATCTGTAGATCAGACCTTCTACTTTTGGGAATCAATTATGTATAATTATAACTTGTGGCAGATAATGGCAATTAATTGTAAACTTATCAAGTAATTATTTTGGGTTGTAATAACTTTTAAATTGTGGATTTAAAGACTTGTACCTATTTCAATTTCATCTCTGAGACTATAACGGGTTGTGGTGTGTGTTAGTGTGGGGTCACATCATGAGGTTATTTATTGTTAATTAAGTGAAGTGATATTGTGGAAAGAAAGACCGCGACGACCCGGATCCCTGACCCCGGATCTGGGGGTGTTACAATTCTGTTAAATATAAATAGTGATTATCGTCGGAATATAGCAAATATGGTATGCAAATTGATCGTTGGGAGATGGAGAAAAATATACTGAAGTCAGATTTTAAAAAAGGTTTGTCGATTAATGAAAAAAATAAATTAAAAAAAGGAATAAAATTATTCACGCAAGGGTATAGGGTACACAGAGGAGTCACGTGAAATTGGAGGGAGGAGAGAATGGGTGGATGAAATTTGTGTGGTGGAGATTCAAGTCAAGCTATAAAATTAGTGGTTGTCATTGGTTTCTAGTTTTTAAAATTAGGTTGGTTTCTATTTAACCATCTCCCTATATATATACAGGGTCGCGCTCCATTGAGAACCTTTTTTTGGTGAGATATGAGATCTCATCACAGCCGTCCATCTGAGCAAAAACTACAATACAAATTTGGTGGTTTTTTTGTAAATAAATCAAAAATTAGTGGCAGTTTCTAACTTTACATTTAAAACAGTGCGCCTATAGACACACTTGAACACACGCATTTATTGCCTAACAAACTGATACACAAATACACACACCATTAACGACATCTCTCACTAAATATCTCTCTCTCTCTCCCTCTCACTCTCTCCCCTCTTCTCTTTGTTAAATCATCGACGATGCACTCCGAATAAAGGTAAGAATGGACATATTTCTAAGTGATTTTCTAATTTTCCTTCAAGTTTAATAGTCTAATTCGTACTTATACTCTTTATTTTCAGAAATCGGCCCGTTTCTAAGTAATTTTTAGAAAATTATGGATGAATTTCCTGGAGGTATGTAAAAATTAACTTTAACTTAATTTTTTTATTATTAAACCTGTTTTTCAATATGCATGTTGATATTTTTTATTTTTAAGGTACTTATTTTTGTTGATTTTTTGTGATATTGTCACTCTTATTATGATTATCCCTGCTTATAGATGATTTTTTTCCAGATTTATTGGTGATTTTATTGTTTAGGATTACAAATATTATTTAAGAGTAATGCCTTGATTTTTTGTTTGACTCACACTTGTATGATGATTAGATCTTATTATAGATTATTTTTTGCTTATAATATAGGCTTACACAATGTTGTGGAGATTTAGTAATGATTTTTTTAGTATATAATTACGCAGGAGATTTTTAGATTAATGTGGTGATTTTTTGTTGTATTGACAGTCATATAATCAGGTTTGTGGTGATTTAGGATGTTTAAAAAAATTAGGATGTTTCTTATTCAATTTTTTTTTGTTTTGTGGAGCAGCTATAATAGGGCTTATTTAACAAAGAATTAGGAATAGATTTTTGCAGATAGTGTAATGGGTCCTGAGAGTTGTGAGTCTTCAAATTGGGTTCCAAAGAAGCTGTATTATGTTTAGTTTGGTATTTAAAAACACTATATGTTCTATTTTTCGCATGTATTATGATGAATTGTTGTGTAATTTCTAGTATGGATCATGTATGTACCGCAGGATTAAAGTGAATATAAAGGACATCTTCATTTTCTGATTCTTGCTCTTATGTACTTAAACTGATAATTATAGCCGCTTTAACCTTTTATAGCATTTCTAAAAATACAGATTTATATGGTTAATTTACATTTTGCATTTAACATAAACTTTGAATGTGCTCTGTATTTTACGGGTTGAGATCAGCTTCTTTTTTTTGCAATATCACCTCTGTAGCACATCATATGGTTTTGGCTGAACTGTCTGATTTGGTTTTAATATTTGTTATGGACCAAATTCATTGACTAAGTTTAAATTAATGTTGTGATTTTTTGTTGTATATGATTACGCAGAAGATTTTTAGATTAATGTGGTGATTTTTTGTTGTATTGACAGTCATATAATCAGGTTTGTGGTGATTTAGTATTGTTGTAGTTTATTCATTTGGTGATTTATTGATGATTTTGTTAGTATGAGTAGTTACGGTTTTAAGAATGATGTGGTGATTATGCAGATAATTTTAGAATAATATTGTTCATGAACCATTTTAAACAAAGGTGGCAGCATCTTATAAACGTCCCCAATTCCTTTCATACTATTCCCATCTCCGTTATTTTCTCCATTAGACCAAATGCTAATCTTAGGCTGCAATCCTCTCACTGCTTTGCTGTTAATCTTCGCGATTTCTTGGTACATTCCCCCATTAATCATCAAGTAATCTCTTAATTCACTGTAATTGCCTCATACGGCTTTCAAAAGTGTGCTTACATGTGTGCCTTATGCTTGTGATAGCGTGACTAGTCCTTGGGCTTCCTTTTGTTTTGCATATAATTCTCCATCAGCAACTTGTTGTCGGGTATAAAATGTTGCATCGGCTATGGCTTTTTGAGCTTCTGCTTGCTTCTCCTTTTGGTATAGAATTGCTTCTGCCTCCTTTTATTTCTTGTACAACTCCCAGTTTGCTTCTTGTACCTGTGTTTTAATTAAATGGCAAGTGGAAATTACAGTGATAAATATCTAATTATAGATTGAGAGTGATACTACTGAAAATCGATCACTAATTTGTTCTTTTGCAGAAAGAAAATGTAAAAAAAATGTATGATAAGGAATTGTGAATGTAATTAAAAGACAAAAAGAGTGTTGGGGAAAATAGAAAGGACTAGAAGAACAAGGTATTGTGAATTTCCTATGATAAAGTTCGGAGGTGTAAAATGTAGGAAACGACGTTAATTGTTAGATTGACAAAGTGATTATGTGCGAAGTAGTTAATTTTTGTACGATTTTAGGCTCTTAAAATTAGGGTTTTATGATAAGGGGTTAATATGTATGTCATGCAAGTTTTTAAAAGTTCAATATTGATCACCTTGGTTTCATATTCAACACTAGCCTTGCTCAAGAACTCAGCCTTGAGCTTCTCCGTCTGAGTCGATGCATTCATTATCTCCACCTCTTTCTGCAACTCTGCCTCCCGTAGTGCCATTGCCTTCTCTGCCTCCACCTCAGCCACATGCGCGTCTTTCGCCCACCCTGCCTTCCTCTTCACCAGCTCCGCATTCGCCTCAGTTACTTCAGCCTCCCTCTCATTATCAAAAACCTTCACCTCCGCCTTTACTCTTATCTCCTCCTTCCTCCCCTGCCCCTGCCTTTGTGTCGAAATAATCTTCATCTCTGCATCAATTTTCGCAGCATTTTGAAGCGTTTGTCCCTCTCTTAACTTTGATCCAACCTCTCCTTTCATTCTAGCCTCCGCCACATCAACTTTTATTTGATTTGCAGCCTCCATTTGTGTGACGACTGAGAATTTTACGACGTAATTAAGTCAATAAAGTATGCTTTATGTGATGTGATTATAATTATATGACTAAGTGCTGATTAATTATCTTTTTTGTATATTAGAATATAGGAGCGTAAATAAAAGCGTTCCAATTTAAAGAGTCAGCTTAGGAGTTAAGTTGTGTTGTCGGGCCGTCAGGTAAAACGGAACCCGTCCTAATAAGGAGTTAAAGAATATAAAATGTGAATTATGTGTGATTGAATGAAATGAATGTGTAAATAAAGTATTTCGTCCTCAGTGACGTGTCGGTCGATAATGATAATGAGAAGCGTAATCGAAACGCTGAGCGTCGGGCCGTCAGGCTGAACGTGACCTGGTACGCGTAGAAAAGGATAAAGATTAAAGAAGGACAAATTCTCTGATCAGACCTGAGTTGTTATGTGTTCGTATATGTGTGATTACTGGTCTATGTGCATGACTATGTGCTCTGTGACATTTTTATGAATTTAAAGGAATTATTTGATTTAAATAAAGGTTTATCTAACCTTTATGCATTTTTATAAAATTATCCGAGTAAGATAAAAACATGGGATTTGTTTTGTTATCTTCATAGTAGTCCTAAAGACTTTTTAAAAATGATGAATGGATTTATTTGGTGGTCATTGCATTTTAATTGATTTTTATGTGGAAAAATGTTATTATTAAGGCGAGCTTGTGTAATTCATATAAAATCAACCGTTCACTCAAAAGCTTATTATGAGTAATGGTTGGAAAGCTAATTTCGAGATCTACGTATTAAAATTGTCACTTGTAATAACTTTTGACTTTCCGAGAGAGATATATTTTATAATTGATTTTTATTACATTTGAGTAAAAAGAAAGGATCAAATAAGCATAAAATGGATTTAGTAGATTACTAAATTGCCCTTGTATTTGATAGTTTATAAACCCATCTCCCCCCCTTTTCTTTTCTTTCCCGTGCACCCCATTCTCCCCTTCTCTCTTTCTTTTTTTTTACTCCCTCTCGGCTACTCTCTCTCTCTCTCGGCTCCCTCCATCTCTCTTCTCTCTCTTGCATGCAACACCTAATCTTCACTCAAACTCAAAGATATTTCTCTCTATAGTTTCTATTTTCGGTATACTTCTCAAATTCCATTTGCATGTAAGTATTTGTGTAAGTGTTTTGGTGATGATCTCTATGGTTGTGTTCAAGGAAATTGATTTCTTGATACAAAACTATAAGAGTAAATTCAAGAGGATTATGTGGTTTAAAACTCAAGAGGAGACCCGTTGCGGACTCTCTTAAGTTCGACCACCACCGGCTATGATCTAAGAAGAGCCGGTGGAACTTTAATGATGTGTTAATATGAATTTTAAGCCTTGCATGTTTGGTTTTTGAAAGATCAAAAGAGTTTTTGGTATTTCCTTTAAAACTTGAGTATGTGATTGATAAATGGATTGCATTGATTGTTTTAAAAAGTATTTGGATGTGTGTAAATGATTTGAGGCTTAGAAAATTAAATTTGAGGGTTGCATGTTGGGGATTTTGGTTCGGCTTTGTACTAATAAAAAGGGAGAATTGGATTTGATGACTTTATCTTAGTAAAAGCTAAGCCTAATTAGTGAAAAATATGATTGCATGTTAGTTTTAAAGAAGAACAAGTAGTGCATGTCATTGTTTGATCCTTGGAGAGTGTAAATCATGATTTAGCCGAATGAAAATGAGTTTAGAAAAGATTAATTTGATGATTAAGTGAATGCATGCATGTTGATTAAATGATTTGATTAGGGTTGGAGTCATTAGGTGATGCTTGGTGTTGTGTTTCGGAAATTTTGATGAAAATAAGTCAAAAGACTAAGTTAAGGTTTAAAACAAGTTGGAAATGTGATATAAAACTTTGCATGTCAAAAATTGATCCTTGCATGCATGATTATTGGAAAACCCGAATGGGTCTTATGCTTAAAAAGAGAATTAAGTTGATTTTTGCTAAATATCTTAGTGGCTAGTGAGAACTTGATTGCATGACAATGATTGGATGGTGTTTGTGTTCGAATTTTGATAATTAAAAGAAGGTGTTGATTTTCGATTCTAATGTGATTATGATTCGGATTTTTGATTAAAAAGGATGAAGTTTAATTGCGTAAATGATTCTTGTGATTTGCATTATTTGTGTTTGATTATATGATATTGAAATTGAGTATACGTGGTTGTGTTTTACGTGTATGTCCGAATGGTATATAAGTAGAAAAGCGACTGATTTGGTTCCAATACCTTGCTAAGTGATTGCATGTGAAATCCTAGGAGATATGTGATTCATTTGTGTGATTGGTTGTTGTTATGGTTCGAATTAAGGAATAAAAGAAAAAGGGAATTAAATGGTTTGTTATTAAAGAACTATAAGTGACAGTTATGGTCGCAAAAGGTTTAGTTGTGAATAAATCATGTACTCGTAAGAGTTATATTGGTGTGATTTGAGAAATAGTTAAGGTTAAGCAAGTACGCGTCGATCGATAAGTATATAAAGATATAAAGGTTACGAAAAAGGAATGTGTTATGTGCTATGTGCTTATGTGTATAAGCTATACTCGTATATTTGAGTCAAGAGTATAATCGAGCTATCGTAATTGAGTGATCGTTCCGGGAACGAGAGTTGAGAAACTGATTAAGATTTTGGTTTTATTATAGATCCGGAGCGTGAGGGCATTCAGGCTAGGAAAGGAAAGGGTATACTAGGTGGCAGTAGTTCAACCTTCAGAAAAGAAAATTCAGGCAAGTAACTCTCATTACTTGTGAAAATGATTATAGAGAGGTTGTTGTTCATACCATGTAGAGTATGGAATTGATTAATGAACCCCTGTTAATGACTTGAGATATCCTGTTTTGATCTTGATACATTGTTATAGATAAGCTTACTGATTCAACCCATTTGGTAACATGTCCTTTCTGTTCAAGTTATTTATTAAGCCATGAATTGTATAGAACCCTATAATTATCCTTGCGAACCCTATTTAATGATACCTCGTTTCTTGATCACACTATTGATCCCTAAACAAATGTTGATCCTTCTAATTTTAGTACCTTGTTATCCTTGACACAGAATTCTTAGAGTTGTTCCTTACTTGTCTTGAATCACTCCCTAAACTTTGTTTTCCTGGAATTTGACTTAAGAATGAGTTTCGACTCGAAAGAGTCCGAATGATTTCGTATTCATGGTAATGATAAAATGAATTTAGAAAACCTATCTTTTTTTCCAAACTCAAGGTTTTCCAAACGAATTCCTGATGGATTGGATTGGGACGTAAGAGGCTAGTGGGACACTCCAGTCATGGTAAGAGGCTAGCGGGGCTAGTCCAACTTAAGGCTGAAATTATGCCGATTGGTACCTAAAAGACCGGATGGAGGTCGGTACGGGCTGATCACCCGTATTATAATGAAATGGAAAGATAAAGTGATCCAATCAAGGGTTCTAATTGGTTATTAAAAAGGGAACTGAAACTTTCTGTTCAGTATATTGATTCTTGAAAATGAAAATGGTCTATATTGTTTTGAAAATAGTTGATTATGTTAATGTGAAGCTTAAAGCTCGAGAACCCTGATTTTTAATCTGTTAATATGATTGATTCCATATAATGAAATACTGTTGCTTTCCTCTTTCTGAAAGATCTATTCTGATCCTTTAATAATTTGTGATGAATGTCGGCTTTCGTCCTACGTTGAGCCTTGTTCCTTAAAAGCCCCATATTGTTCCTTCAAAACCTTTTCTTAACCCAAAAGCTGGAAATCTGCCACCTAGATCAAAAAAAAAGTAGAATGCCCTGAATTTATTAAAGTATATTATGGATTTGATATCGTAGAACTGCTTTATAGTTACTTGCTGAATTTTATACTCATATGTTTTGTTTTAATCTAACCATGGCAGTTAAGAAAGAAGATGGCCAGGCTTAGACGCACTGCTCGTAAGAGCGTACCTGGTGGTACCTATCGTGTTGAGGGCTTCCGGTTGCCAGAGCAGGTGGTGGTATTTCTGAGTGAGCAAGCGCTTAGAAGGAAAGTTTTAAAGATACAATGGGTTATCTGTCGGTTCCCAGCCGGAATCGATTATGTTTACTTAATAATATTTTGGGGTTATAAGTTATATTTTATGATTGGTAGTTGTAATCTTGTCTCATACTTTATCCTGTTGATCCTATTAGTAGTTAATCAGGGTTTATGCTTATTTAATTATTAGATTAAAGCTATGTGAGTCCTCATTTTCTAACCCTGAGATTGAGGGCGTCACAATTTGTGTTTTTTTATCCCAAATATGAGAAATACACGTGCCCGGGAACATCCACCAGTTGTTTAACATTTGCATTGTAGATCAAAAGTCCAAACTGATTAAGCTCAAGCCGGACCTTCTCAAAGACTTCTTGTTTGAATTCCTTAGCACCTTTAAAAACCTCTTCCATAGTCATTGAAGCTGCGAGAACACGTGTTTCGCCTCAATAATACCCTGAACAAGCTCTTTGACATGGTTTGAGAGCTTATCATGGGGAGATATGAGCTTGGCATACTTCAAAAGGCTGTCATTATCGAGGCGCGGGCCAATGGTGAAGACAGTAGGGAGAATCCATGTTTTTTTTCAAATTTTTATGTCGGTGATTCCTAAGCCAGTAATGACTAGGTATTCTGATGCTCTAGCAACTCTATACATGGTGATCAGAAAAGTTGTGGAGAAATAAAAGAAAAAATGTAGGTTTGGGAAAACAAGATGAATATGAAATGGAAGTAGAAAGTAGAATAGTCCTTTTATAGAACAAAATGTAGTGTAAATCCCTGTGTGGGAGTAACTAGAAAGCAGTTGTTCGAGGCCAATTTAGATTTATTTCTAAATAGTCACCAGGTAATTAATTTTTATGAATAAATTTAGTCCATTGCTCATTACTATAATTCTATAATTTCTTGGTACAGTTTAATGTTTCCGGTTTTGAAACGCAACCTTTTTAATATATGCTGCAAATTCCAAAATATTGTTGACCTGAGATGTGACTTTACGTTTATTTATGATTTTCCATTTATGAAATTACAAGGAACCTGAAGAGACATTTGGACATATTTATCTAACCGGGCTTTAACAGTGTCAAGAAAGTGTCTAATCATCGCTCTTAATTTCTTTGCTGTATGTTTTATGTGTAAGATGTTACTTAGAAAAGATATTTATGATTTGCAGCCTTATGGCCTTCTCATATTTGATTTTTTCCATTCGCCTTTCACTGAGAATGTTATCACGAATCGTTCACGTTGCATATAAGCACCTTGAGAATGTTATCAGAGGTGGTGATTTATTGATGTTATGATTAGGATTTTGGTGATTTAGTAATGATTTTGTCAGTATGAGTAGTTATGACTTTTAGAATGAGGTGGTGATTATGCAGATGATTTTTTATTATTCTTACAATTCTGTAATGATTAGTTCTGATTATTGATAATCTTTTATTTTACATATAGGCTTAGAATTACGCAAAAATGTTTCTATGTATCTTTTTTGGATATATTGAGACTTATATGATGCTTGAATTATGATATTTGTAGGTAGTATAAGACGGAGCGCACGCCTTATACTACATAAACTACGCAGACCAGTTGCTGGCCCAATTCACATTAATTTGGAAGAAGCCGAAGTTGAAATTATTGACGCGGGAGGCAATAATGAAGAAGATAATATAGTTGTAGAACAAGAGATAGAAAATGATGTTGATAAGGTGATTAGCAATATACAAACTGATGAACCAGCAAGAGGTATTTCCTTATTTCTTCTTGTATAAAATTATTGTCTTATAAATTCATCCATAATATTAGTACTTATCTTCTATTAAAGTGGTTTGATGTTTGGCATTATAAGTGTCATAAATTTGAAGAGTTTAGTGATATTTTTTGATATTAAAAGTGGAGTGTGGTTTATTCCGTCGTGTTACTTAATTTTGTTGCAGAACCTGAAATAGAAAATGATGTTGAGCAGATGATTACCAATGTACAAACAGATGTTCCAACAAGAGGTATTTGCTTCTTTAATTTATAAAATCATCCTCTAATATTTTGTTATAATATTAGTGTTGAACTGCTGAATTGCCTTAAATATTGCTTTCTGCAGGGGAAGTTGTTGTTTATAATTCGGATGATGATTTTATAAATCCAGCACCGTGGTTGATAAAGAAAAATGATGCCTGTGAATCAAAAAAAGTCAACAAAAGACTTCAAGTTAAGGTAAAATCATATAATCTATTGGGTATTAACCAGTTAACTAATTGTCTAATTTTGTAGGGGGGAAATGATGAAAAGCGAAGAAAAAAACAAAGAGAAAATTACGGGAATGATAAAGAAAAAAAGAAGCTAAGAATCATAGATGAGGTATATAAATCACCTTAGATTTGCAGAGATTATTTAATAGTAAAAAACATTTCACCATTGAATTTATACTTCATATTTTGTTTAGGAAACCGATGAAGACGTTCCCGGATAACAAAAAATTGTAAACAACGAAGCAGAAATGAAGGGAAAGATGAGAAATCTGAAAAAGGTAATTTGTAGCATTTAAAATTTTAGGAGTGAGTTACAGGTGCGTATCTGTGATGCGCTATGTAGCCTTGCTAGCTTACCCACCTCACTGTACTTTTTTGTTCTTGGGGTCTTCATATTTTTGAGAGAGAAGTGATTATTTAAGAGACTTATGGTGAGATTTTACATGAATGAAACTGTGAAAGTGCTGTGTTTATAGGTAGGCTAGTACATGAGTGTAAGACTACTCCTTTGGTACCATGTGTACATCTGTTTTAGATATGAGACATTAAAAAAATAAAATGATACAAGAAAAATGAAGAAATGTGAATAAAGTGACGGAATTATTTAATATTTTTTATATAAAATTAGTGTAGAGAAAAATAGTTGCGAATATAAATGAGTGTAATTAATTTTATATTATAAATTTTTTATAAATTTGATAAATTTTAAAATATATAAAATCGGATGAAAATAGTATTAATATGTTTAATACTTGTAAATGTGTTCAAGGGGAATGTAAAAGGGAAACCTGAAAGAAAAATAGCAAAAGGAAAAATTGAGCAACGAACTGAGATTGCAAAGAAGGTACAATCAGTATCCATTTTGAGAACTTTTTAATTGAATACACATTAAAATCACAACTATATATTACAACATATAGATCGTAACTTTGTATGTTGTGCAGGATGATGACATTGCAAAAATTCGCAACTCCCCTAGGTTGCTGACTGACATGATATATGCACTGTCAGATGAAAAACAACAATGGGTTAGAGATGCTGGTTTTGAGAGTCTCTTAAATTTTGAGTTGGTGGAAATCCCCCAGAGGCTAGCTTATAAGGTTCTTGAAGCATTTGATGACAGAAGTTGCACATTAATACTGAAAAGGGGGGGATATAGAAATCACTGAGCAAGTTGTGCACGATGTAATTGGACTGCCATGTAGAGGAGCAGAAATTGAGTTTGGAAATGATGAAATGATTAGTGAAAGAATTGATAATTGGAGATCGCAGTTCCCAGTCACTGAAGGCCAGAGTTTGGTAAAATCTTGTGAAGTGGTTGATCGCATTAAACAAACAGGGGAGGTTGACAAAATTTTTAAGATGAACTTTCAGGTGGTGATGACAAACGTGTTGATACGATCAAACACTAATAATTTTGTGAGCCAAACGATTTTGTCTTTCAAAGATAACCTTGACAAATGCGCCAATTATAACTGGGCAGCATATTTGATAAAAAGTTTAGTGATCACAAAAAAAAGGTGGATGCGGACATCTTCATTATTCTATACCGGACCAATGATTGTTTTGCTCGTAAGTTCTGTTTATATGTAAGTAGATAGAATTTGAACTTTAACAAAAATTATTTGACCAGTTGTTCATTTTTGACAAATAATGTACGTTGATCGAGTCTGATTTCAAGGCAAAAAACTTGTCCTAAGACTTTATCCAGCTTTTAGAGGATGGACAAAAGAGAAATTGAAGGAAAGGGAAGTGATGGAAGCTGAAGACAATGCATTTGGTTCTGGAGTAATTTTGAATTTGGCAACAATAGAAGAATTGGAATAAAATGAGAGATTATTTTGGAAGGTAAGTACAGTACACACATTTGTGTATTATCCAATGTAATTTGTTCCTAACAAATTTTTTTTGCATGTTTAGAGAAAAGCTTATACAGAAAATGAGGAAGAAGAACCTGAAAATGAAAACGAAGATACAGGATTCAATAATAGACAGAACATAAATGACAAGCCAAATGAGGTATATTCATGCATTTAATTCTTTTTTTTAATTGATCATCACAATGTCACACAAAACCACCATAAACACACTTAACTACCATAAGACAGATAATTAACCATATAGGTTTATATATGGCTAACTTTTAACATCTTCGTTTAGGAAAATGGTATTTCAGAAATTGAGACGCGAGTGGCCCAAATGGGAAAAGACGATGTAGAAGATGTTAATGGACAGAACGAAGCACCTGAGGTATATTAGTTCATTTTTTTTATTTAAATACTATCATAGCATTGTCAAACTAACCACCACACACAATAGATTTCACCATATATAACAATGTAATTTATTCTTCCGGATTGGTGGAACACACTTAGTATAAAGGCAACTTCATTGATAGAGGCAAACATGAAATTATTTGAAGCCAAGAGTCAATATGAATCTGAATTGGAAAAAGCAAAACAATTGCATCCAAATGACGAGAAAATTGATGAAATCGAGATGAATATTAAAGGCTTGTTCAAAGCAAATAAATGGATGGATAGTGAGAGTTATGAAGATGATTTTCATAAAAATGACAGCATTCCAATATTTCCATGTCAAGAAGAGCAAGCTCCCTTTGATACAGTTACTGAAGTTGAAAAAGGTGAATTACCACCAGATCATGATGACTATCTGGACATTATAGATTGGTTAAAATCTCCCGAAGGGATGTTGGAGATTGAAAAAGATTATGAAGATCAATTTTATTCGTCATTCTCTCTTGGAATAAGTCAAGTCTGCAAAGAAGTGATGGAAGAACATGGAAGCGACATTGAAAACAAAAACCCAATGCCACCAAAAGAACTGGACAAAAAGACAAAAAGAGAGATCAAGGTGGGACAAGCTTTCCGGTCATCATACATACAGAGAAACATTGACATCAATTCAAGTTACTCTAGGCAAGAAATTATCGTCTACAGGTGGATGATTGATGAAAATATAGATGACACGTAAGTCTCTACAAATCAGTACCTGTATTATATTAATCACCTACTGTATTACGCTAATCACTTACACAAAATTACCTAAAGCACCATATATTAGACATTAATCACCTAAAATAACAATACTAATCACTTACACAAAATTTATTTTAATTATGTAACAATGCAGTTAATGACAATGATAAATCCGGCTGTTATAATGTTAACCGGCATCTCTTAAACGATAGTATTTAACAGTTAGTACATCGAGTCTCCTGATATTCTTCAATAAAATAATATCTTAATGGCAGCTAACTAGTATAATCAGTAGTATATTCAAATCCTAGCTCTTAAAAATGGTCGTTATTAAATTCCACTAAATAAATGGTTCATACTAGCTGCATGTCAATTTTAGGTGACAATAAGTGATTCTTACACTCAGGAGCCCATCTTAATACTTCTAATTGCTGTATTAAACAGTCTTTTTAAATGATTAAAATTCTTCTTTTCTGTCACAATTTTCCTCCTTGTCTGCTAAGTTAAAAGTATTTTATCTTAATCTCCAAGATTTCACAACTAATTTACTTAGAAGTGCACCACATAGGTGTCTCACCTAATTATCAATTCATCAGTGTCACACCAGGACATGGAATTACTTTTAGTTTATAAATGAGTACTTTTAGTAGGCGGAGATTATATTTTCTTGCTCATTATTTTCACTGAAAAAATATATGTCCTAGTTAATAATGAGATATATTATTAAGTAAAGCACTACATGTTAGACATTAATCATCTACTGGAATACACTAATCACTTACACAAAATTAACTAAAGCACCACATGTTAGACATTAATCACCTAAAAGAACAACATTAATCATTTTATTATTTACAGAGCGAAAGTTTTTGTCTCTGGGGATTACACATGTTTCGCAGAAGTGCTCAAGACACTAAAGCCAAAAGAAAAGTTGTCATGTGTTGTTATCGATATATGGTCAATTTTGATGAATGCTAGAGAAAATTATAAATCCACAGAATCACCAATGCGTCTCTATATGGATATTGGTCTTTCGGTAAGCATTTGTGTATTATTGTTATTTTCTTGAGAGCTTCTGTGATAATTATATTAATGTATTAACTTGAGAATCTCAAAAATATCCAGATTGCACCTTTGGATGAAACAAAGACTAGAGAAGCACAATATGAACTTTTTAAAAATGATATGAAGCATTATTTTGAAAGATACCCAAGCAAAAGCATAGAAAAAGCTGATTTGGTATGTCTCTGATGCATAAAAAATATATTCTTTATTTTGGAACTTTTATTTTGGAACTACAGACTTAACTGTTTAACACATAAAAATATGCAGATATTTTTCCCGGTGCTTGCATATGAACACATGTAATTGATCAGCTTCAATTTAAAGAAACCTGTATTTGAAGTAATTGACAATATTAGGCGAGGGAGAACTGCTTCAAAGCAGTATAGTCAAAAGCCTAAAATGTTGGTAAGTTGAAATCAAACTAGATTGTTATTTAAATCAACTCTTTAATTTTACTAATCTTAAAATCGAAAGTGTAACATTAATTATAAAAATGCAGCTCCGACACTTTGTGAATTACTTGATGGAAAACAAGCTTGAGTACATTGCACATTCATTGAAAAAGGTCACGCCTAAGTACATGGTAATGCCCTGACAAACACTAGGCAATTACATGGATTGTGAAATATTCTTGATCAGGCATATGAAAACGTACAAAGGGGATCCAAAAACCTGGATAACTGATTTAAAAGTTGAAAGTGTAAGCATGTTTTCTTACATAAACACATAATCACTGTGAGAAATGTCGTATTTTCTTTCTTTAAACTGAAATGTTTTTTTCTGGTTTTACTCTTTAAACAGGTTGCCCAATCAGCGCAAATGTTAAAGCTTCGTGCAAACTACTGTCACGTCATTCTAACATCTTCTCTCAACGAAAAATGACACCACATACTGGATGAAGCAAAAATTTTATACAACAAAAAGGCATCAGAGAAAGTGATGAACATAGTGCTTGCAGCAAGTGAAGGAAAAATTGCAACTATCCACGGAAGGAAAGATATGAAAGGCAAGGTTTTGTTCCAAGATGACGACACCCCAGAAGAAGACACACCTGAAATGTGAATCAATTTCATATCATTAAAACTGCTTCAATATTGATCTGGTTTAAAGATTGAGAAATTAAATTCATCATCCGAGATGTTGACATTTTCTATAAATATGAAATGAAAATCAAAATATATATTGACTTAATTTTTGTGATCATTTTTTCTGGATGAATTAAAAGGATGCCTGATGAATCTCGCTCGTACAGGAAAATCAGGCATCCAATAAGCATATCTTGAGTTGGTACTGAGATAGGATCCCCAATCACCAGGAGAAAGGTTCATTTCACTTTAGCCTCATAAGATAAAAAGCCCTCATCTTTTCATGTTGGAGGAGTTCTAATAATAGGACTTTTGGTCATATATATCTTGTCATGTATAAAATATTGGAACATGATATGCTTAAATTATAGGAAAGGTACAAAGAGAAAACTTAAAACATTCACTATAACACTTGGATACTAAAACTGAAATGCAACAAAATATAATCTCTTTTACTATACTGTGATAACATTTTATTTTGGTTCTGTTGATACCATACTGTGCAAGTTCACCACAAAGATTTTTAAACTTTTAATAATGCATGTCATTTTGGTATTGTTGATTATGATAAATTAGACATAACTCCATAAAATCACCACAAAGAACTGAAATAATCACCAATATTACAATGTACTAAAAACCTATATTAAATGTCAAAATAGAAAGATGTCATTTACATAAGTGATAAATTACAAAAATGTTCTGCAAATTCAGAAAACTAAATATAGAAAAAAAAATATACTTCACAAAAACATTCTGTTAGAAAAAATTTTAACATACCTATTTTTAATATCGATGAAGTCATTTACATAAATGAAACACTTATATTCCACAAAAACATCTTACGAAAAAATGAAAATAATTGATATCTAAAAATGTATATTAATAGGTCAATGTTGCTCCAATCAAACAACCAGGCGTTTCTTCTTTTTGGAACAAGCCGCAAATTGCTTCTTTTTTGGACAACCTCTTTTATCGTGCACATACGAAAGACATAATGAGCACTACCTTTTCCTCTTCTTGACTTTCACTATGGCTTTTACCCTTTCGCTAAGAAGCCTCTTTAGACCGGAACCTTTGTTTTTACACTGGAGAGGTGGATGAATTGTAATTTCTCCATCTGGCTGCTTACCTATCAAAGTTGCCAAAAAATCTTTTTTGGTAGAAACAGAATCATCATCACCCAGAGAAGAATGTAAATCTGTGATTGTTTTTCTAACTAGCTCGAGTTTAGTAAGATCACTCCCTGCGTTATTCACACACTTATGGAAATTAAACCATATATTTGTAACTTCCGCAGATACAATCTCCATATTCAGAACTTCATTTGAAACAACAACTTGTGACGAAGGCTTACTTTCAGCATTTTTCATCCCGCGATTAAGAACAAGTCACCTAGGTATCTTGAACACTTCAAAATGATTAAGAGCACAAAACGCGTGTCTGCATAAAATGTCGCACAAAAGGAACTTCTTACAAGAACAATTAACATGTGTCTTACTGACTTCAACCTAAAACACAAAACAAAGAGTTACAATGCAAAACTAAACAAATCATAAAAAAATCACCAAAAGAAATGGATTAATCACTGATAAGAGAAAAAAAATTGACTGGATATAGATTAATCACAAAAATTACATGAACTAAAAAATTACCTTAAAAATCATGTCTTTCATTTTGACATCTCTCATTTCATAACACTTAATGCCATTTATCTCCGGACCAATAGTTTGAATTCGCATATCATCACGAGCTGCCACAATTTCATCTTGCACTTTGTAAAAAATTTCATGCGTGTATAACTCTGCGGCATCATCTTCAAGGAAGAATTTAGTAACAGTAGTTGGTTTACCTGATGTAGATTCATGATTCAACCTTTTTGTTTCGTTAAGTTGCTTATCTATGGCACATTCAAAGTGAATATAGAACTCTGATAATGTACTGCCATTTTGATGAAAATGACTAAAAAAATAATTCTCACTTTCAGATCTAGACGTCGTCCGAATTAAACCATGCATTGGCTTATCACGAAAATATGCAGGGATCCATGACTCTCTCATATCATACATATCAGACAACCAAACATGATCTTCTAACTTGAATTCTTTCATAATTGCTTTCCAACCTTCTTCAAACTCATCAATATCTATACTCATGGACCATATAACCTTTTTAATCTTTTCCATGAAATCAGTTTCTTTGCACCCCTAGCTATAAAGTTTTTAAAAATACAAAGATCAAACAAATAAACAACTAAGAACGACATCCACATCACATTAAACAATTAAATCGCCACTCTCAAGAAAAATACAAACAAAGCAAAATAAATATACCTTAGCATGTTGGATATATTTGAGATGTCATGTCTAATATGTTTCATGTTTAGTTTTCAGATCTTAACTAACAGGAAATATCACTTCTTACTGGAATCGGGACTTACTGGAAGTCAGGACTTAAGGATATCAGGACTTAGATTATCAGAAGATAATATCAGAAGATGGATATCAGAACTTAAGTACCGGAGGACTAACAGTTAAGGAAGGAAGCTGATTTACAGGAAAGAAGATCGAGACTAATACAAGAAGAAGATATGCATGGAAAGAGTTAGAGGACTAGAAGAATTATATAAGATATCTGGTTGATATATTTTAGAAGACAGAATTATATTCTATATCAATTAAAAGTTATCTTGTAACTGTGTGTCTATATAAACACAGACATAGGTTTACTCTATAAGAGTTACGATCATCGAGAAGATCATACAATTGTAACCTAGCAGCTCTCGTGATATTTGTTCATCATTGAGAGAGAACAGTTCCATTGTAACAGAGTTTATTATATCGAATACATCTATTTTCTTTTACTTGTGCTTTAAATCAATTTGATTGTATTCTACACTGTATTCAACCCCCTTCTACAGTATTGTGTGACCTAACAAGTGGTATCAGAGCTCATCCGTTAACACACATACAGTAAAGATCCAAAATAATCATGTCTGAAGAAGCAAAAAATCCAACCAAGCCCGCCAAAACTGAAGAAACTCCAAAGACTCAAACCCATAGTCGATATAAGACTATCAGGGTTCCCATGTTGAGACCTTCTGAGTATCCCATATGGAAAGTGAAGATGGCTATGTTTCTGGAAGCTACAGATCCAGAATACCTTGACAGACTTTATGAAGGACCGCATAAGCCAACCAAGCTCTCTGTTGTAGTTGCAGATCAGTCAACAAAGACCATACCAAAGGAGAAAAGTGAATACACGGCTGAAGATATCTCATATATTGCCAAGGATGCAAAGGTAAGGCATTTGTTGCATAGTGCCATTGATAATGTCATGTCAAATAGGGTAATTCAATGTAAGACTACAAAGAAGATATGGGATGCTTTGGAAATAAGGTGTTAGGGAACTGATGCAATCAAGAAAAATAGGAGGACTATACTCACTCAAGAGTATGAGCACTTTGACTCAAAAAGTGATGAGTCATTAACGGACTTATATGACAGGTTTGTTAAACTCTTGAATGATCTGTCACTGGTGGACAAGGAATATGACATTGAAGATTCAAATCTAAAATTTCTTTTAGCTCTTCCTGAAAGTTGGGATTTGAAAGCTACTATTATAAGAGATAACTATGCTCTTGATGAAACTACTCTTGATGAAATTTATGGAATGCTCAAGACTTATGAACTTGAGATGGATCAAAGAAGCAAGTGACATGGGAGAAAGTCAAGAACAAGTGCTCTTAATGCTGAGGAGGAATCCCCCAAAGTGGCTGTCTCAAAGAAAGGAAAAGGAAAAGCTCTCATCATAAAGTCTGATTCAGAATCATCAAGTTCTGATGATGATGATTTAGAAACTGAAAGTCTACCTGACGTAGATGCTGATAAAGAGATGATGAAGCTGTGTGCTCTTATGGTGAAGGGTATTACAAAGATAGCCTACAGGAAATTCAGAAGGGGAAAGAAGTTTTCAAGGAAAGGTAGAAGTTCTGATAAGAAGGGCTTCAGAAAATCTGAAGGCAAAGGAGGAAAGTCTGACAGAGGAGATTACTCAAATGTCAAATGCTACAACTGTGGTGAGAAAGCCCACATATCTCCTGACTGCAAGAAAGTAAAGAGTGACAAAGGCAAGGCTCTTGTCACAAAGAAGAAAAGCTGGACAGACACTTCAGATTCTGAAGATGAGGAGAACTATGCCTTGATGGCAAATGTTGATAGCAGTTCTGATGCTGCTGAGTTAAAGGTACCTCAAACAACTTATGCCTTTCATACTGATGATATTACTGAGTTGAGATTATATCTTAAAACCATGTTTATTAGCTATAGAGATCAAACTTTAACATGTGAAAGATTAAATTCTGAAAATCTTGCTTTTTAAAAGAGGAATGATTATTTAGAAAAAAAGTTAGTTATGTTCCATCAAACTCAGAAGGATAGAGATGATGCTTTCTATGTTAGAGATGAAGTGCTAAAAATGAATAAATCTCTAAAAACTGAGTCAGAAAAGGAGAGAGAGATTATTAGGACTTGGACTAACTCTGGCAGAACAACTCAGAATATACTAAGTAGTGGGAACTGGAAAGAGGGCTTAGGTTATGGAGATGAGAAAAGTGAAAAAGGAACTGAACAAGTTAAGCCAATTATTGTTAAACAGACTACTAAGCCAAAGGTAAATCCTATTAAATTTGTAGCTAAAACTGTAAAGTCTGATTATGAAAAGATGAAAGATATTGAGACTGAAGTGATAGCATAGTCAACTTCTGACAAATTAGAACAGGATAAACCAACTGAAGTTAACATAGGCTTAATGACAAAGAAGCAGCTTTAACATAAGATGAAAGAGATTACCACTGTAAACAAGGTAAAGGCAGCTAGGAAAAATAGGAATGGAAAGGAAGGAGTGAATAAAGCAACAATTATATGCATGTTCCTAATGCTCCTAGAAAGAAATGCTATAGCTGTGGAAACTCTAACCATCTGGCTTCTTTTTGCAGGAAGAATAAGAATATAAACTCCTTACCTTCTAAGTCAGGAGTTAAGAGTTAGTCTGTTAGGTTTAAGCCATAAAATCCTTATTTTCATTGTGGTAGTATATGGCATTCCATTTATACTTGTAAGGAATATCATAGTTTGTACTATGATTATTATCAGATAAAACCTTCTTTGAAGAAAGTTGCTTTAATTCCTTCTAGTGTAAAGTATGATGCAAAGTCTGATGCTGTTAATACTGATAAGAAAAATGTTAGCATAAACTCTGATGTTAAATACGCTGCAAATGTTAACAAACTTAAAAAGGCCAAAGGATCCAAGCAAGTCTGGGTCCTTAAAACTAACCATTAGTGGTCTTTGTGATTGCAGGGCAACAGGAAGAACATCCTAGTTCTAGAAAGTGGATGTTCAGGACATATGACTGGAAATAAAGCCCTGCTATCAGACTTTGTGGAGAAAGCTGGCCCAGGAGTTTCTTATGGAGATGGCAACATGGGAAAAACTCTGGGATATGGCAATATCAATCTTGGGAATGTCATCATTGAAAAAGTAGTTCTAGTCTCAGGACTTAAACATAATCTGTTGAGTATAAGTCAAATCTGTGACATAGGTTATCATGTGGATTTCTTTGAAGAACACTGTGAAGTTATAAGTAATTCAACAGGCAAAGTGGTTCTGAAAGGTTACAGACATGGTAACATTAATGAAGCCAGACTTTCAACAAGTACTGATGGTTCTGCAATCTGTCTGTTAAGTGGAGCATCAATTGAAGAAAGATGGAATTGGCACAGCTGGATAAATTGATCAAAGATTCTGTTAAAATAATAAGGAGTGATAATGGCACTGAGTTCAAGGATTTAATCATGGAAGAGTTCTGCAAAGATCATGGAATCAAACAAGAATTTTCTGCACCTGGAACTCCACAGCAAAATGGAGTTGTAGAAAGAAAGAACAGGACTCTGATTCAAGCTACATGAACAATGCTTGATGAAGCAAAGCTACCAACCTATTTTTGGGCTGAAGCTGTGCAGACTACTTGTTTTACACAAAATGTTACACTTATAACATAGTATGGAAAAACACCATATGAGATGGTGAAGAAAAAGAAGCCAAATCTGAAATACTTTCATGTATTTGGTTGTAAGTGTTTTGTTCTTAAGACTCATCCTGAACAGCTGTCAAAATTTGATCTAAAAGCTGATGAAGGAATCTTTGTTGGATATCCACTTTCCACAAAAGCCTTCAGAGTCTACAATTTAAGAACAAGAGTTGTCATGGAATCTATCAATGTCTCTTTTGATGATAAGAAGATTACTGGACTTGAAGATTTCGATTATCATGATTAGCTGAGATTTGAGAGTGAAGATTTAAATTCTGATTCTGGAAATTCTAATGACTTAAATTCTGATCCTTTAAGTTCTGATGGATTAAGTCCTGATGTCGTTGAAACTGTGGTAATAACTCCAAAGGAAAATACACCTGTCCAGGGGGAGCAAGCTGAAGAACCTACAACATCTCAAGACTCTCGAGAAGCATCAGAACCTGTCACTGGCTCTTCAAGATCAAATTTATCTAGTTCTGATGAGCCAAATTCTGTAATTTTGGAAGCTCTGATTCTTCAACTCCTGAAAAATCAAATTCAAATCATGGGGGAGGATCCAGTTCTAGAGATCAACTTCCATCTGCAAGGAAGTGGACCAAAGCACATACACCTGATTTAATTATTGAAGATCCTGAAGCAGGTGTCAGAATTAGAACCACAACTTCAAATAAATGTCTTTATCATTCTTTTCTATCTCAGACTGAACCAAAGAAAGTGGAAGAAGCTCTTCAAGATGTTAATTGGGTGCAAGCAATATAAGAAGAGTTAAATGAATTTAAAAGAAATAAAGTCTGGACCCTAGTGCCAAGAACAAAGAACAGATCAGTTGTTGGTACAAAATGGGTGTTCAAAAACAAAACTGGCATAATTACAAGGAATAAAGCAAGACTGGTTGCTAAAGGCTACTCTCAACAGGAGGGTATTGATTATGATGAAACATTTGTACCAGTTGCTAGATTAGAAGCCATAAGGATCTTTTTGGCTTATGCTGCTCACAAGAAGTTTAAAGTCTTTCAAATGGATGTAAAAAGTGTTTTTCTCAATAGAGAATTGGAAGAAGAGGTATATGTTGAACAACCTCCAGGCTTTGTAGATCCTAAATTTCCCAATCATTTCTATAGGCTTGACAAAGCACTTTATGGCCTTAAGCAAGCTCCAAGAGCATGGTATGAGGCTTTAGCTCAATTCCTTCTGGAAAGTGGATTTCACAGAGGCGCAATTGACAAGACTTTATTCTACCTCAACCATGGAAAGGACTTACTTTTGGTATAGATATATGTTGATGATATCATATTTAGTTCTACTAATTCCAAACTGTGTGAGAAGTTTGCAAAGCTAATGCAGTCAAGATATCAAATGAGTATGATGGGAGAACTCAGAACAATCTGAAGAAGGCACTTTTATCTGTCAATCCAAGTATACCAGAAATTTACTGAAGAAATTTGGAATGCAAGATTGTTCAACTGCATCCACTCCCATGGCAACTGCAACCAAGTTAGATAAGGATACTGGTAAATCAGTAGATTTTACTAACTACAGAGGTATGATTGGCTCCTTACTCTATCTAACTGCAAGTAGACCTGATATCATGTATGCTACATGTCTTTGTGCAAGAATTCAGGCTGATCCAAGAGAACCTTACTTATTAGCTGTGAAAAAAAAATTCAAGTACCTTAAGGGTACAGCTGATCTAGGATTATGGTATTCTAGGGAATCAGATTTTAAGCTAATTGGTTACTCAGATGCAGATTTTGCAGGATACAAAATAGACAGGAAAAGCACTAGTGGAAGCTGTCAATTTCTTGGAGGCAGATTGGTTTCTTGGTTTAGCAAGAAATAAAAGTCAATTTCTACATTAACTGTAGAAGCAGAATATATTGCTGCAGGAAGCTGTTGTGCATAGATTCTTTGGATGAAGAATCAGTTACTAGATTATGGGTTAGAATTTTCTAAAATCCCTATTTACTGTGATAATCAAAGTGCTATTGCTATGACTGGTAATCTAGTTCAACACTCAATGACAAAGCACATCAGCATTAGGTACCATTTCATAAGGGAACATGTGGATGAAGGTACAGTGGAATTGCATTTTATTCCAACAGATCAACAACTAGCAGATATCTTCACAAAACCACTATGAGAAGCTACTTTTATAAGATTGGTAAATGAACTTGGAATGGTTTCGGGTTCTTTCTCTAAATCTGCTTAGTTTTTGTTTTCATGCATCAGACTTTATGATCAGTGTTTACAGATTATATTATCTATATATAATCTGTGCTTAATTTGAAAATTCATTAAATGCTGATTGTTATCTGATGTGGATCTTTAAACTCTGATAGTGTTTTGAATGTTCTGTGACAATTCAATCCAGTGAGGATAACTGTGCTAGATGCTGACCTAGTAGTCTTTAACATACTAGAAATCCCATGTTTGAATTAGTTGTTTATGTGGAAACTCATTAACACAAGCAGATTCTGATATTGAGCTTAGTCAAGTTTACTTTGCGTATCTTATTACTAAGTCACAAACTAGATTCTTATTTCTTATCTGTCAAATTCTGATGTCAGTAAATCTTAAGAATGAACTAAGTGCTGATAAGCCTCACTTATCAAAAGAAAAGAAAAGAAAAGAAAAGAATAAAAGTCAGGTACTCCTTTGAGATCTAGAGTAAAAATGTGGAAGGGAAGACCCAAGTGCATTGCTGGTATTAAGTAATATGCATTAGAAAAGCAAAAAAAATTATTGGTGACTTTTCACACTCTATGATTACTGGAGAAATACTCTGATAACAACATAAATTCTGATAAGCAGTCGTGACTCACTTACACTGCGAAGCCACTGTAAAAAGAAATTTCAAAAGATGCATAAAATGAGCACAACCAGTTGAGGTGGACTCATGCATAAATTTGTTCTATAGTAGACATCATGACTGATGAAAGATTTTAAGCATTTTTCTTAGTTATGCCTTATTTCTAAGATGTACTAAGTTGATCAGACTTTAATCTTTATCTGATATTTTGCAGAATGCACACACTTTCACTCCATATGAATGATGAAAATTACTGTGGTGATTAAGTTATTTTTGACAAATAGTTAAGTGTCATTGGCATAAATTCTGAGGATAAATTCTGATGGAAGTTCTGATGATTAAACTCTGAAGAAAACAAGTCAGTATTTGTATGAAGAATCACAAAAAAAAAGATATTCACTTTTTGAGTACAGAAGCCATGTTCTGATGACTGTTAAAATCTGATATAAGTTAAGTTCTGATATTAAATCCTGATGGAATCTTTGATGCTTACGTGGCATTTTTCTTTACTTGACTTATTTGTGGTAAAATCTGAAACAGTCATATTTAAATCTGAATAAATTTGGGTGAGATAAAAACAGTCATAATTATTATGGGTTAGTGGTTAACGTGTATGTCTTGAAAAACTGTATGTGCACAGTAATTGTTATTTATTTCCCGTGCCCATTAACTCTTGCTTTAGATCTTTTACTGACTGTTATTATTACACATCAGTCTAAGGAGTCGAGGGATCATTATTTTTACTTGTAATTGTTAACCAGTCCTCGCGTCCCTTGGTATTCTATTGGCTTTTTAAACCGACTATTCATTCCAGCCAAAACATCTTTCTTTTTCTCACAAACTCACTCTCTTTTTATTCTCGTCAACAAAAATGGTTCGTTTCAACTTGTTCCTGAACTATGAAATTTTCAACATCGAGTTGAGTTGTGATGATTGGCAACAGGAGTGGCATGTCACCACTATTCCTGAAGAGCTCTGGAACTCAGTTCCACAAGAGGTTCACACAGACCTCTTGTTCTTTTCGATGGAATACCATCTCCATCTTGATCGGTTGGAAGAGGAATGGAGAGAAGCTCTCCATCAACAAGAATGGATCATCCATCTTGCAGTGCTCTTTGTCTGCAGCAGAAGGAGCTAGTTGATAGGTCTTCTTAGACTAGGACTAAGGCTGTTGATGTTAAGAATCTTAGAATAGGACTATCTTGTAAATTTTGCATGTAATTGATAAATTTCATGAAATGTACTCATCTGAAATATTAATGAAATTTCCTTTAAATTGCAAGATTTGGTCTTTGTTTCTCAAATTATGTGACTGTGCATGTTTTAATTGCAATTTGTTAATCTTTACTTCATCATTTTTTTTTAACTTTATCCTGTGATGAATGTTTTGATTCAATAATGGTCAATAATAAATTTTGATGATTTAAGGAAATAATTGAAGCACGATTTCATGCATCTGAACCTGTGATAATTGAAGCTGAGGATGTTACTTCTCAGAAAGAGAAAGCAGCTCAAAGTTCTGATACTTTGAAAAGGAAATCTGTAAATTCTGATGCTGTTGAAGCAACTCCTTCATTGGCAAGGAGATTGTAGAAAATGAAGGCTAAGAGGTATTTGGCTAAGGCTATATCAGAAGATACTGAAGAAGCTGGGGAAGGGGATCATGAATCTCTGATCTCACAAGAACCAATTATCATTGAAGCCCTTCCAGCTCAAGCCAAAGACACTGCAATGACACAGTTGTTACCCCTCATGTCTCTCCTATTAAAGCTATAGATGATGCTAAAGAACAAACTGATAATTCTGAAATAGATATTCATAATTTGAATATACCTGAAGTTCTTTATCTGGAAGCTCCATCTACATCAAAGACACCAGCTCTGGAGATAAATTCTACTGATCAGAATTTAGATGATGGTATTCCTGAATCTCCAGTTGCTTCACACACTGTTGAGCTATCAGAATAGAATGAGTCTTCCTCAAGTTCTGATGAAAGTGTTTCTGTTGAGACTCTAGTACCTACTCTGGGCAAGGAAGAATTGGTGAAGAAATTTGTTGAAAAGGAAGCACCTATTCCTTGGGAGGATACTCAGAGAGGTGTTGAGTGGACCAAGAAGTGGAATGAATCAAATTTTATTCCATGTTCTAAAATTCTGACAGAGCATATTGCAAAAGCTGATGAGTTGCTCACAAATGCTAATTTCAAGACACAACTCAAGATCACAGCTCTGTCTACAAAACATCTTCAAGGTCTACATACTTCTACTCATGAAAAGGTTGATACACTCAGGGAACAAGCTGATAAGTTCAATCTACAGATCAAGCTTGACAAGAACAGGTATATCAGACCTATTTCTGAAAAAGTTGCAGCCATTGAGAAAACTCAAGAGAAGCAACAGGCCCAAATTGTTGAGGTTCTGGCTAATCAAGCTTCTCAGAAAGCTCAATTGGATGACATTCAATCTTCAGTTGAACTTCTTCTTTCTCTCTTACTTCCTAATGATGCCAAAAAGGGGGAGAAGGTAGTTCAGTCCAAATGCTCACCTACTCAAGAACTGAAGAAAAAGGATGATAAAGGTGATGACCAGGAAAACTCTGAAAAGAGCAGAGGTCAAAGAAAAGTTCAAGGAAAATCTTTTATTCATAACAAGTCAAGTTCTGATGCTGTGAATGCTCAAAGATTGAAGTCAAGTGGTGATAAGCAAAGTCTGATGTCAAGTTCTGATATTCTGATTCAGTCAGGATCTGAAGACTCTCAGAAGTTTTTGCAAACTCTGAAGTTAAGGGGGAAGCAGACTACTTCTTATTACAAAGATCTAAAAATCCAGACACTTGATGAGGAGATAGCATGAAGATTATTTCTGAAACACAATCCGGGAATGGATTTAGAAACTCTCAAGAGGAAGAAGCTAGATTTGCTGCTGAAAAGACAAATCCTAAGTCTAAAGCTTTTGATGCAAAGAAACCTCCAAAGCCTAAGGAAAAAGGCATTGTGATCAAGGAAAAGTCAAATTCTGAAACTTCAAAGTTCAAGACTAGATCACAGACTGAGAGTGATCCCAAGGACAAATGGAAAGGAAAAATTTATGAATCAACCAAGTCACTGGACTTGAAAACTTCTCAAGATCTGATGAAACCAGTGTGTAAAATGGTTCAAGTAACTGATGATAATCTTGTTGAAGATGAAATTGTTCAAATTCTGAAAAGAAGAAAGATAATTGAAGATTCTAAAATAACCTCTGACACTGCTCAAGTTGTTATTCAGAATAAAGGACAGGAAGGTACAGAAGAAACAACAAATTCTAATCAAGCTATCAAGACATCAACTACTGACAATGCTCAAGTTGATTTGGATAAAATGATAATTGTTGATAAGAAGAAGCTGTTATGGAAGAAAGCTACTCCAGTTGAACCAAAATCCAATCTCATGATTTATCAACTTGCTACATTTGGGTTGAAAGCCAAGCAACCTAGAGATAGAGCTGGATTAGGTTCTGACGAAGAGAAGATTCAAACAGGAGTAGAGGTTACTCTAAGAGATCCTTTCATATTGACAGACAAACCATATAAACAAATCAAACAAAGGCACCTTGACAAGGTGTTGTCTGTAACCACCCAAATCTGGGGTCAAGATTTGGTGTCACTAAACAATCTTTACATGAAATAAAATAATATTCAATTAACCCCTTGAATCCGGATCGTTTACAGGTTATGGTATAAAATAAGAATCTAACCTTCTACAATTCACAGCAACTACAATACGAGTGTAAGTACCTTTATGCTAATGTCCTTGTCATATTTTTCTAACATCTTTGTCCTTTCGCGGTGGAGATTTCTCTAACTTCTGCTATCTAACGAAAGCTATTCACTTCTATCCTTATCTGCTTCTGAAAGATATGAGAATTTACAAAGCAAGAGTGAGCCAAAAATGCCCAGCAAGTATATAATTTGAGTTTCAAGCATTAATATCAAAGGAAAATTTCCGGAAAAAATCTTTAAACAATTTTTAACAATTCTATTTATTTGAGGGAGTTGAGCGAATAAACGTTGGTTGTTACCAGCCTTTAATTATAAATCCAAAAGTGACAAGCGATTCCCAGATTCATCTCCTGAATCAGGGTTTTGTCCCGTTTTGGAATCATAGAACTTTCGAGAGAGAATGTCGTTAATGGCGATCAACAACAAATTAGACTGGACACTAGTTCATATCTATATCCTGCTGATCATCCAGGATACAGTGCAGATCTATATCTCCATATATAGATCCAGTCGGGTACCCAGGCTCTATGGCCCATCTCAAGGATCCGGTTATGTCCTGGTCCTTAGGATTAAGAACACTTAATCCCATACATTACTATCCAGCCCGTAGAGTATTTTGATGTCAAATTATTTTGATTTCAAAACATCCCAATTCAGGGTTCGCAAATAACCCGAAAGAATGGGTATTTGCTCAAGAGAACAATCGATAATATAGGAACAATAATGAAAAGAACTGACATAATGAGAGTAATTGCAGCGAAATATAAAACAGTTAACTATTCTGAACTTAGAATAGGAATGAAGAAATATTTGCAGTATTTTAAAAGAAAGTTTAGGAATACTTGCCTCGAGAAGCTTTTAACCACTATTATCGGTTGACTTTTGAATTGCCTTGAACGTTTGGCTTTATCGTCAAACCACTATCCTATTTTGGATACAATCCCATCCTTCATGTCCTTCGATTGGAATCTTGTTGAGTCTGATAATTAATCACCGGATCATTCCTAGTCCAATGTCAAATCTCGGGTCTTCCGACTAGGACCTACAGGGTTAAAATACCTTAGTTCAGATAATCGTCTAGCTTGACATAACACCACTATCATATTATACCTATATGATTTCATAACCCAACTCATATATATATGTATTACTGAAATACACATAGCAATTATGGTTCACATCTTCGAAACTCAGTTTGGTGTTTATTTTTCGGAAAATACGTATACTCGTCATTTTGAAAAACAGGGTAATCGATCGTCTATAAATTATCTTGTCTCAACCGCAATTAAGTTCATATAATATAATTATATATGGTTATTCGACGTCTTATAGGTTACGTTCCCGTGTTTTTAGAATTAATTTTCCGAAAATCGGGCAGCGTCTCCTTTGTTTATCGGCCTACCCGTCGAAAGAATTCGACGTTAACAATTCAACAATTACTCCAATTTCACAATCAACAATCCCAATTCCAGAATTCCAATCACCGACATAAATTTAATTATTAATTATTATTATTTGTATTTTTATGTTTTTATTCGTAGGACTCAGATTATATCATCACAGTCCACCGTCGGCTCGCGAAGCTCATCGCCGACGACGATAAAATTCGCGGGTTCCCGTTTATAACGGATCCAACACGAATTTCATCGATTCATCATATTATTTTCCTGCGCAAAAATCATTATTTTTATTATCATGAAATGAGTCAAATAATCCCTGTAATTAAATTAATTATTCGAATTAAAAATAATACTGAACAAAATCACAATCACAACACAGGGCACCTCACACGCATACGCGCTGCACACACGCCGCCACAACTGCGGCACACACACCGCCACAACTGCGGTACAAACGCGCACACACACCCAATAACGTGCGCGCACACACACACAACTTTACACATACACACACACACACACACATATATATATATACACATACGTTTATATATTGAATAAACAGGAGCAAAGCAAAGCACACAGGCAAAACCAACCGGAAACAGATGGCCGGAAACAGAGGCGGCGACCGGAAATAATCACGGCGGCTCAACCAGAAAATGGGGAAAAGAATAGAGGGGTAGGAGAGATTGATGTTGAGGGAGAGAGGGAGAGAGGATTAAAGAGAGAGATAGAGAGAGATAGCGAGAGATTGAGAGAGAAATTAGGGTCGAGGGAGAGAGATGAGGAACCGGGTCGAAAGGGGGGGGGTAAAACAGGGTGCACGCGTGTGTGTTTATATATATATATATATATATATTTCTTTTTCTTTTGTTGTTTTCTTTCTGTTCTGCAACTGCCACGTACCGATTAATTTGCATTTTAACGAATAATTTGTGGGTGACAATAATCTGAAAAATACTAAATTAATTTTAGACACTCTCGTAATAATTAAAAAAAAACAAAATAAAACTTTCGTAATTTTTAAATTGTTTCTCACTCGCACACTATACCCGTATTTTACGATTTAACGAACAAACGTGCGGTTAAATACAAGCCAAAAAATTACCGAAATAATTTTAAAATTCTAAAAATATTCAATAGTTAATAAAATAATTTTTTTATGATTTTTGATGTATTCTGGAATTAAATACTGATTTACAATTAAAGGAGATCAGAAAATCATTTAAAGTTAAATAACTAATAAAATATTAATTTCTGAATTTTATAAACCTCTAAAAATAATAAATTGTTAGGTCACACACACTGTAGAAGGGGATTGAATACAGTGTTTACTACAATCAAATTGAATTAAGAACACAAGTAACTGAACACAGATTTTATTCAACACAATAAACTTTGTTACAATATGGAATTGTCCTCTCTCAGTGATGAACAAATTATCACGAGAGCTACTGGGGTTACAATGAATAATAAACTCAATTATGATAACACATATAGTGTAAACCCTATGGCTGTGTTTATATACTACATAGTTACAAGATAATCTTCTAATTGATATTGAATATAATTTTGCTTCCTAAAATATATCAATCAGTTATCTTTTCTTCCAAGTATTCTATTCTTCATAGAATTCCTTCTTCATGCATATCTCTTCTTGCGTTTGTCTTGATCTTCTTTCCTTTCAATCAGCCGCCTTCCTTATCTGAAAGTCTCCTTAAGTCCTGATATTATCTCCTGATAAATATCTCCTGATAACTTAAATTCTGATAACTTAAGTTCTGATATCTTAAGTCCTGACTTCAGTATAAGTACTGATTTCCAGTTAAGTACTGATTTGTCCTGTTAAGTAAGATCTGAAAACTAAACACAAATCATATTAGACATGACATCTCAAATATATCTAACAATCTCCCCCAACTAGTAAATTAGCATAATATACAAGTTTAACAGATATTTGATGATGTTAAAAACATTAAGTACAAATGCATGATAATTTGACTAGATAACTACAACTTACAGTCCTTGTAGCTTTACCATCCTTAAAGTCTGATATCTGCTTCAGTCTGTATAGACTTCAGAATTTAAGCAGTTGTAGATCTTCAAATTGGCTTCAATTTCTGATCTCTATGATGTCAGGAGTTGTTCTGAGATAATTCTTCAAAAGATATCTCTCAGCATATTCAAGTTCATTAATCATCCTCCTTTTAGCATTTTTCAATTCAGCTGTATCTTTACCAGTTTGAAAAATAGCTGCTCTGAGATCATTTATCTTAGCTTTTCTTATGTACTGGTCTAGTCTGATCAGATATGCCTTGTCAGACTCTAGATTGAATTTCACAGCCTTATAACCCAGAAAAGTAGTTATGATCTTAGCAGTGTTAGGCTTCATTTCAACAATATCACCTTTGTGATCTTTGTACTTGGGAAAGTATGGGCTATCAGACTTTACAGAGTAAAGCCTCTTCTGTCTTTGAATATTTGATTTTAAATAATTAGCAGCACCATTTGTAGATCTATTTTTCACTTGAAGTAAAAATAGAACATGTTCCAGTTCTTCAAAATACTTCAATGGAATAACATTCTTCCTGATCTGGAATACCCTACCATCTGTCATAAAATATAACATGATGTGTTCTTTCAAAACAGAATGGTAAACCATTTGTACAGATTCAAGTTGATTCAATCTTTCAGGAGTTGCTCCTACTCCTGGTTCACTTAAGGAAGTTGGATCATTGGTAGTGTTGTGTATCTTTTTTCATCAGAACTACCCAATCCAGATTTATCTCTTGCTTCCTTTCATGTAACAACTCTTGCTTCAAAACCACTTGTTGTAGTCTTCAAAAGTTGAGTCTGTTTAGCTTTGATGAATCCTGGTAGGAGTATCTTTGAAGGTTTAACATGAGCAATATCAGAGGTTTCCTTTTCCTTAACTTCTGATATCAAGTCAACTTGAGCTATGTCAGAGGTTGCTTGCTTCACTGTTATATCAAAACTTACTACATCTTGACTCTGAACAACATGAGCCATGTCAGAGGTTGTTTGAGAAATCTTCTTTTTCATCAGAGTAAGACTAGCATCTTCTTCATCAATTATTTCTTCATCCATGACTGACATATAAACCCTTACAAGTTCATCAACTTTTTCTTTGCCCTTGGACCTTGGATCTACTTCCACTTGTGATTTAGCTTTGGTTGCCTCAAAATTTGTTCTTTCCTTTATCACAATACCCTTAAGCTTTGGAAGTTTCTTTTCAACAACAGAAGCTTTAGATTTTGTCTTGACACTTTCTGCTTTGAATCTAGCTTCTTCTTCCTTTAGACTCTCAAAGTCCATTCCTGGATTTTCTTTAAGAAATAATTTCTTTGAAATTTCTTCATCAAGTTCCAGATGTTCACCAGAACTTATCCTTTTACTAGTATCAGAACTTATTCTTCTCCCAATATCAGAACTTATTCCTTGACTTGTAATTCTAGCTTTACTTGATGAAAATCCTTTTCCTTGACCTTGACCTCTACCCTTATCAAAGTTTCCCTGGTCATCATTTCCATCATCCTTTCCCTTCAGTGTCTGAATAGATTTGCATTTGGACTTGATCACTTTCTCTCCCTTTTTGGCATCAGCGGGTAAAAGAAGAGAGACAAGCAATCCACTGAGGATTGGATCTCATTGAGTTGAGTTTGCTGAGAAGCTTGATTCTTTAGAATTTCATCAATATGAGTTTGTTGCTTCTCCTGAGTTTTCTCAATGTAGGCAATTCTGTCAAAGGCAGGCTTGAAAAATCTGTTCTTTTCAAGTTTCACATTCATATCTTGCTGGATCAAGGTTCTTGAATTTTATTCACCTTGGCATGAGTTGTTGAGTGTTGACCTTGAAGGTTCCTAGTACTCAATGCAGTAACTCTCAGCTGTGCCTTGAAATCATCATTTATCAACATTTCATCAGCTTTTGCCAGATGCTCAGCAAGAATCTTTTCAGTAGGAACAAAACTAACTGTGTTCCATTCCTTAGTCCACTCCTTTCCTCTAGGAGTTTCACTCCAAGGTACTGGTGCTTCCTCTTTAACAAACTTCTTGATTAGATCAGCTTTATTAACTGTTTGTTGATGTGCATGTCCTGATGGACCAGCTGCATCAGCATCTAAATTGGCAGTAGCTTCACCAGTAATATCATCATTGGCAGCATCAGAACTTGTAGATCCTGTAATATCAGCATCCTCTGATAAAATAACAGTATGTGAGACTATAGAGGCTTCAACATCATCCTCTAAATTCTGATCTGCAGCTAAGTTATGATCAACATCCACATTTTGATGCTCACCTAAAATCTGATCTTCAGCATCTAGATCCAGAATTGGTGTTGATGGAATATTGGCATTGAAATCAGCATCCAAAATTGGTGTTGTTGGTGGAGTGAGTTGAGTTGGTGGAGCTTCCAAGTATAGAATCTCAGGCACATTCAAGTTGTGAATGTCAATTTCATCACTTGTACCTGGATCTGTAGTGTGTACTTGTTCAATTATAGGTGACACAGGAGGTGTAGGCACTCTGTCTTGAGCATTTTCTGGTTGTGTAGAAGGAAGTGATTCAATAACAATTGGTTTTGTTGGGATCAGAGATTCCTGACCCCCTTTCTTAGCTGCTTCCTCGACTTCTGAATCTGACTCAACTGTGTCCCTGTGAGCTCTTTGCTTTTTCATTTTTTTCAAGGGTGGAGACACTGTAGGAGCTTTATCATCAGGATTTAGCTTTTTTAAGCCTTTTGAGAGGCCTAGAACTCCCAGTTACAGTATCTTTCTGAGAAAAGACCTTCTCAGCTTCGACAACAACAGGTTCTGATATGGGAACCAGTTCCTCAGTATCTGATTCATCTCTCAGAATAATTCTCCTTTTCTTCTGTTGAGACTGAGGCACAGTCTTTATCCTCTTTGGTTTGGAAGATGAAGGCTTTACTGTAGGTACTGAAGGTTGAGGTTGAGTTGACTGTGTTGGTTTGAAAAATGTCCTGATGGAGGGTTGAGATGGTTGAGGTTGAGAAGTTTGAGATGTTGGTGTAGTTGTGGTAGGTACTGATGGAGTTTGGGTTGGTTGTGATGAGTTGGTGGGTTGGACATCGGGATAGACAGATGTGTATGTATGTGGATCAGCATTTACCAAGACTTATTTTACAGACTGAGGTATCTGTAAGGGTCTAACCACTTGTTTCTTATTGTCAGCATTTAACAAATCATTAAAAGCCCTTTTTACAAGCTTAAAGGGTGGAATTAAATTACTGGTAGGTTGGGGTTCATCAGCACAACGGAAAGTATATATAAGCTGACATAATCTAGCAAAGTATACTACATTCATATCCTCTGTTATCCTATCCCCTATGAAACCTAGCACAGCACTTGCAAAATCAAAATGAGTTTGATGAATAAGGGCATACCCGATTTGCTGACTCATGATAGGAATAGCATCAAAATTGGAGCACTTATTGGCGAATGCTTTAGTGATACAATCAAAGAAAAAAGCTCCATTCCTTTCTGATATTTGGTCTTTTCAATTGACCCAGCTTTCCCAAACTTTTCTCATAGCCCAAACTGGCCATGAACTGCTGTAAAACAGGGTCCTCCACTGTTGAGAATGTGCAACCTTCAGGTAAGTGGAGAGCTTTACGAACTGCTCCAGGAGTAACCACATGCTCGACATATCCTGATGTGAAAACGATGCTTGGAGTACCGGTAGCTCCACCATCATCAAAAAACCCAGTTCTCCAAAGTGTCAGCACTTGTTGACTTGAAATAGTTTGAGGTTGGGTCAAAGCATACCCAATCTCACTATGAGCTAATAAATCCTGCACAAAGTGCAAATCTGATGGAGCTTCAGCCTTGTTTAAGATTGCAGCATAGTTATTTGGTACAAACTTGGCTTCATCAATAAATAAATCTTTGGGTGCCATCGGAAATAAATGAGAAATTAGAGTGCATGTAAGGTGTTTGAGAAAATGTCTATAAAGAAAACCGAAAGAAAATGTGAGAGAGAATAAGAAAAGAGAGAGAGTAGAATAAAAATGAAAATCTTTTATCTCTTTTACTTAGACACCCCACGTGACAGCCGTTAATAAGAAGTGGAACATACCTTTACACATGTCAGGCATGAAGGGTTTTTAGCACATAAACGCAGCGAAAACGTTAATTTAATCTTAAAAAAAACGAAACCCTCCGCAGGATCCATGCGAAAAAATAATATTTAATTCGTAGTTCAGTATGTTTACCTTAAGAAGCTTTACGTTAATGGAAAGATGGAGGTCTTTAATAGCGATCCAAGAACGATGAACGGAGATCCTTAGCAGCTGCTCCTCAAGTGTGAAGCACTCCACCGGTATCCACCAAGAAAACGATGTAATGAAGGAGGAGGAGATGGAGAGAATTAGGGTTTTGTAAATCTTTTTGGTTGAGGCAAAAATAGGGTTTATAATAGTTTATTTATAGGCAAAATTTTCAGCTGAAAATTTTCCCATAAAATATTATTATTATTAACCCTTTATTATTCTCACTAATAATTAAAACACCTTTTAATTATTAATCCTTTTTCTAAACTCTTTAGAAATAATTCTCTCACTTGATTTAATTTTTAAAAATTAAATTCTTAATTAATAATATTAAGAATCTTTTCTTAATTAATTTATAATCAATTAAATCTCATTTAATCAATTATTAAATTGGCCAATTAATTACTTATTTCATAAATAAATAATTATCAGCCATTATTAATTAATTTCTCCACCATTAAATTATTCTCTTTTATGGTGTGACCCTGTAGGTTCAATATTAAGCCGGTAGTAGAAATAAATAATAATAAAACTATTTTATCATTATTTATATAAATTCTCTAATTCATTAAATATGATTAATTAATTAATCATATTTATTCTACATCATGAGGGATACTTCTCAGCATATCGCGACTATCCGGATAATACGAATTTACTGCTTAGAATACCAAGAACCTATTCAGTGAGTAGTTACCGTACAATCAATTCCTTCTACCCTGCAATGTCACGATTAAATACAAGGCATGGAACTTGTGTCAAGCCTATCTTATTTAATCACTTGCTTTCCCATTCACTATGCTTAGTTCTATTTAATGTAAATTAGAAACTCCTTTCTAATTTCATTCACTCTGGCCAGAGATTCCTGAACTAACATAAGTGGATCAGCATTGAACATTCTCTTCCTACACTGGAAGGGGTAGATCCTTTATTGATCATACACTATCTTCGTGTACAAATTCCTATACCCAGTAGAGCCCTTATAATTGTCCCTTGAGACTAAGAACTAAACCAAAGCATAGTTCAGTGTACACAAGATGACTATGATGACCTCGAGTCTAAGGATACTTGTACAACTATCACTATGTGAACAACTGCTGACACGTGAGTGAATTCCATCAGTTGTTCAGCTGTGTGAGTCATGTTCAGTAAACTTATTCTATAATAAGCACCTACATACTAGCTATAGTGTCACCACACAAATGTCTATGAGAACAGACATCCTTCATAATGAAGCAAGCATAGTATGTACCGATCTTTGCGGATTATTAATTACCAGTTAGTAATCCTACGACCAGGAACTATTTAAGTTTAGAGTTATCATCTTTTAGGTCTCATTATTATGATCTCATCACAATCTATAAAAAGCTTTACTCTAAACTATGGTATATCTTATTTAAACATTAAAATAGATAGAGCCCGCAATAAAAACAAAACAAGCCTTTTATTAATAACAATAAAATCAAAACAGATTACATAAAAGTTATTCCTAAATCCTCATACATGATTGGACTTAGGACATATCTCTTTCAAGGCATGCAGCAGTTAAGGCGAAAGTTAATGGGCACGGTAAATAAGTAATAATTACATTGCGTGTTCATTTTTAAAAAAAACTGTTCCTACTAAACAAATGATTATGACTGCTTTATTTCACATAACCAATATTCTGTAAAAATATGACCGTTCATGGTAATGACCAAAAATAAACCAAGTAAATAAATACTGCCACGTCAGCATCAGAACTTGATTATTATCAGGATTTAAAAGTCATCAGAATATGGCTCCTTTACTCGAAAAGTGAATGTTTATTCCTGTAATTCTTCACACAAATACTGATATGGGTACATCAGAACTTAATCATTAGAACTTCCATCAGAACTTGTCCTCGGAATTTATGCAACTGACACTTAAACTGTTCATCTAAAACAACATTTATCACCACAGTAATTTTCATCATTCATATGGAGTGTATGTGTGTGCAATAAGCTAAATATCAGACAAAGAGTAAAGTCTGATTCACTTCAGTACATCTTAGAAATAAGGCATAACTAAGAACTTTACTTAAAATCTGTCATTATTCTGAAGTCTACTATAGAATGAGTTCATGCATGAGTCCACCTCAACTGTTTTGTGCTCATTTTATGCATCTTTTGAAATTCCATTTTACAGTGGCTTCTCAGTGTAAGTGAGTCACGACTGCTTATCAGAATTTATGTTGTTATCAGAGTATTTCTCCAGTAATCAGAGAATGTGAAAAGTCACCATGAAAATTTTATTATGCTTTTCTAATGCATATTACTTAATACCAGCAATGCACTTGGGTCTTCCCTTCCAAATTTTTACTCTAGATCTCAAAGGAGTACATGATTTTTATTTCTTTTCTTTTTCTTTTTCTTTTGATAAGTGAGGCTTATCAGCACCTAGTACATCCACCAGATTTACTAACATCAGAACTTAACAGATAAGAAGCACTATTCTAGTTTTTGACTTAGTAATAAGATACACAAAATAAACTTCAACTAAGCTCAGTATCAGAATTTGCTAGTGTTAAAATATTTCCACATAAACAATTACTTCATACATGGGATCTTTAGTATATTAAAGACTACATCAGCATCTAGCACAGTTATCCTCATTGGATTGAATAGTCACAGAAACATTCATATCACTATCAGAGTTTAGAAATTCACATCAGACAACAATCAGCACTTCAAATTAAGCACAGAATACACAAAGATAGTAATATCTGTAAATACTGATCATAAAGTCTGATGTATCAGAACATAAACTAAGCAGATTTAGAGAAAGAACCTGAAACCATTCCAAGTTCATTTACCAATCTTGTAAAAGTAGCTTCACACAGTGGTTTTATGAAGATATCTGCTAGTTGTTGATCTATTGGAACAAAATGCAATTCCACTGTATTTTCATCCACATGTTCCCTTATGAAGTGGTACATGATGCTGATGTGCTTTGTCATTGAGTGTTGAATTGGATTACCTGTCATAGCAATAGCACTTTGATTATCACAGTAAATAGGGATTTTAGAATATGTTAACCCATAATCCAGTAACTGATTCTTCATCCAAAGAATCTGTGCACAACAGCTTCCTGCAGCAATGTATTCTGCTTTTGCAGTTGATGTGGAAATTGACTTTTGTTTCTTGCTAAACCAAGAAACCAATCTGCCTCCAAGAAATTGGCAGCTTCCATTTGTGCTTTTCCTGTCAATTTTGCATCATGCAAAATCTGCATCTGAGTAACCTATTAGCTTAAAGTCTGATTCTCTAGGATACCACAATCCCAGATCAGCTGTACCCTTAAAGTACTTGAAAATTCTTTTCACGGCTGTTAAGTGAGGTTCTCTTGGATCTGCTTGAAATCTTGCACAAAGACAGGTGGCATACATGATATCAGGTCTACTTGCAGTTAGATAGAGTAATGAGCCAATCATACCTCTGTTAATGAGTGTTGCATTCTGATTAAAACAAGTAGTTTGCACAGCTTCAGCCCAAAAGTAGGTTGGCAACTTTGCTTCATCAAGCATAGTTCGTGCAGTTTCAATAAGAGTTTTATTCTTTCTTTCAACAACTCCATTTTGCTGTGGAGTTCCAGGAGCAGAGAATTCCTGCTTTATTCCATGGTCTTTGCAGAACTCTTCCATTATCAAATTCTTGAACTCAGTGCCATTATCACTTCTTATGATTTTCACATAGTCTTTGACCAATTTATCCAGTTGTTTGACATGATCAATCAAGATAGATGCAGTTTCACTTTTTGTGTGCAAGAAATACACCCATGTGTATCTGGTAAACTCATCTACTATGACCATAGCATATTTCTTCTTTGCAATAGACATGACATTCACTGGACCAAATAGATCAACATGTAGTAGGTGATAAGGCTCAAGAATTGATGATTCAGTCTTGCTCTCGAATGAAGATTTTCTTTGTTTTTCCTTATGACATGAATCACAAAGGCCATCAGGAGCAAATACTGATTTTGGCAGTCCTCTCACAAGATCTTTCTTGACTAGTTCATTTATATTGTTGAAATTTAAATGAGAGAGTTTCTTGTGCCAATTCCAGCTTTCTTCAATTGATGCTCTACTTAACAGACAGATTGCAGAACCATCAGAACTTGTTGAAAGCTTGGCTTCATAAATGTTACCATGCCTGAATCCTTTCAGAACAACTTTGGCTGTAAATTTGCTTATAACTTCACAGTGTTCTTCAAAGAAATCCACATGATAACCTCTGTCACAGATTTGACTAACACTCAGCAAATTGTGTTTAAGTCCTGAGACAAGAGCTACTTTTTCAATGATGACATTCCCAAGATTGATATTGCCATATCCCATAGTTTTTTCAATGTTGCCATCTCCATAAGAAACACCTGGGTCAGCTTTCTCCACAAAGTCTGATAGCAGGACTTTATTTCCAGTCATATGTCCTGAACATCCACTGTCCAGAACTAGGATGTTTTTCCTGTTGCCCTGCAATCACAAAGACCACTAATGATTAGTTTTAAGGACCCAGACTTGCTTGGATCCTTTGGCCTTATTAAGTTTATTAACATTTGCAGCGGATTTCGCATCAGAGTTTATGTTAACAGTTTTCTTATCAGAATTTACAATATCAGACTTTGCATCAGAACTTACACTAGAAGGAATAATACTAACTTTCTTTAAAGAAGGTTTTATTTGATAATAATCATAGTATAAACTATGATATTCCTTACAAGTATAAATGGAATGCCACAAACTACCACAATGAAAACAAGGATTTTGTGGCCTATATCTAACAGACCGACTCTTAACTCCTGACATTGAAGGTAAGGAGTGTATGTTCTTATTCTTCCTGCAAAAAGAAGCCAGATGGTTAGAATTTCCACAGTTATAACATTTCTTTCTAGGATCATTAGGAACAGGCTTATAATCATTGCTTTTATTCACACCTTCCTTTCCATTCCTATTTTTCCTAGGTGGATTTACCTTGTTTACATTCTTAACATCTTTCAGCTTATGCTTAAGCTGCTTCTTAGTCATTAAGCCTATGTTAACTTCAGTTGGCTTATCCTGTTTTGGTTTGTCAGAAGTTAATTTCTCTTTAACTTCTAATTTATCAATATCAGACTTTATAGCTACAAACTTAACAGGATTTACCTTTAGCTTTTGCTTAACAACTATAGGCTCAATTTCCATAGTTCCTTTATCATTCTTATCATCTCCATAACCTAAACCCTCTTTCCAGTTTACACTACTTAACAAATTCTGAGTTGTTCTGCCAGAGTTAGTCCAAGTCCTGATAATCCCTCTTTCCTTTTCTAACTCAGTTTTTAGAGATTCATTCATTTTAAGTACTTCATCCCTAACATAAAAAGCATCAAATCTGTCTTTCTGAGTTTGATGAAACATGACCAACTCTTTTTCTAAATAATCATTCCTTTTTTTATAAGCAAGATTTTCAGAAGTTAATCTTTCACATGTTAAAGTTTGATCTCTATAACTAATGAACATGGTTTTAAGATATCTTCTCAACTCAGTAATATCATCAGTATGAAAGGCATAAGTAGTTTGAGGTACCTTTAACTCAGCAGCATCGGAACTGCTATCAGCATTTGCCATTAAGGCATAGTTCACCTCACTTTCAGAATCTGAAGTGTCTGTCCAGCTTTTCTTCTTTGTGACAAGTGCCTTGCCTTTGTCACTCTTCACTTTCTTGCAATCAGGAGATATATGGCCTTTCTCACCACAGTTGTAGCATTTGACATTTGAGTAATCTCCTCTGTCAGACTTTTCTCCTTTGCCTTCAGATTTTCTGAAACCCTTCTTATCAGAACCTGCACCTTTCCTGGAAAATTTCTTTCCCTTTCTTAATTTCCTGTATGCAATCCTTGTGATTCCTTTCACCATAAGAGCACACAGCTTCATCATCTCTTCATCAGGATCCATCTCAGGTAAGCTTTCAATTTCTGATTCATCATCACTATCAGAACTTGATGACTCAGTATCAGACTTTGTGATGAGAGCTTTTCCCTTGCTTTTTCTTGAGGCAGCTACTTTGGGGACATCCTCCTCAGCCTTAAGAGCAATCGTCCTTGACTTTCTTCCATTCCTCTTGCTTCTTTGTTCCATCTCAAGTTCATGAGTCTTGAGCATCCCATAAATTTCATCAAGAGTTGTTTCATCAAGAACATAGTTGTCTCTTATAGTGGTGGCCTTCAAATCCCAACTTTCAGGAAGAGCTAACAGGAATTTAAGATTTGAATCTTCAAGTTCATATTCCTTGTCCACTAGTGACAGATCATTCAAGAGTTTGACAAATCTGTCATATAATGTAGTTAATGACTCATCAGGTTTTGAGTCAAAGTGCTCATACTCTTGAGTGAGTATAGTCCTCCTGTTCTTCTTAATTGAATCAGTTCCCTGACATCTTGTTTCCATGGCATCCCAAATCTCCTTTGCAGTCTTGCAGTTGATTACCCGGTTTGACATGACATTATCAATGGCACTATGCAGCAAATGTCGTACCTTTGCATCCTTAGCAATAGATGAGATATCTTCAGCTGTATATTCACTTTTCTCCTTTGGTACTGTCTGTGCTGGCTGATCTGCAACTACAATAGAGAGCTTGGTTGGCTTATGTGGTCCTTCATTGATTCTGTCAAGGTATTCTGGATCTGTAGCTTCCAGAAATATAGACATCCCCACCTTCCATATGGGATATTCAGATGGTTTCAGTATGGGAACCCTAATAGTCTCATATCGATTATGGATTTGAGTCTTTGGAGGTTCTTCAGTTTTGGTGGGCTTGGTTGGAGTTTGTGTTTCTTCAGACATGATTGATTTTGGATCATAAACTGTTTGTGTGTTAACAGATTGCTCTGATACCACTTGTTAGGTCACACACGCTATAGAAGGGGGTTGAATACAGTGTTTACTACAATCAAATCGAATTAAGAACACAAGTAACTGAACACAGATTTTATTCAACACAATAAACTCTGTTACAATATGGAACTGTCCTCTCTCAGTGATGAACAAATTATCACGAGAGCTGCTAGGGTTACAATGAATAATAAACTCGATTATGATAACACATATAGTGTAAACCTTATGTCTGTGTTTATATACTACACAGTTAAAAGATAATCTTCTAATTGATATTGAATATAATTCTGCTTCCTAAAATACATCAATTAGTTATCTTTTCTTCCAAGTATTCTATTCTTCATAGAATTCCTTCTTCATGCATATCTCTTCTTGCGTTTGTCTTGATCTTCTTTCCTTTCAATCAGCCGCCTTATCTGAAAATCTCCTTAAGTCCTGATATTATCTCCTGATATATATCTCCTGATAACTTAAGTTCTGATATCTTAAGTCCTGACTTCAGTATAAGTACTGATTTCCAGTTAAGTACTTATTTGTCATGTTAAGTAAGATCTGAAAACTAAACACAAATCATATTAGACATGACATCACAAATATATCTAACATAAATAAAATTATAAAACAACAAAAATAATTTTAGAAACAATTTTTGCATTTATAAGAATAAATATTCAATAAAATTACTTTAAAAATGAATTACGTTCATACAACTTGATATTTAATTACAAAATTAATCTCCGCATCCAACAAATCACAAACAATAAGTAATACAACAATACATAGCTGAAAGAACCATCACATATTTTATTTATCTAATAATTTCATACTTACATTTACATATCGGATCCAAAAATAGGTTACTTAGCCGCTAAGTAACTACAAAGACGATACGATTTTAATACCAAATTTGGATAATTATCAAAACAGAACTTCCTATAAAATACTTGATACAACAATAAGGTAATAATATCTCGCCTTTTGAGAATACGGATTTTTATCGGACTATAAAACGATTTGCGTATCGTAAATTTCACACCGGGACTCGTACAGGTCAAACCGTACCCAGGATCGAAAAAGTCAAAACACGAAAAATGTTCAGAATTATCAGATGCGGTTAGGAAGGAGTTTTCGGAAGAGTTTCGGGTTGTAAAAATGCAAAAATAGTTGAAGTGGAACGATTTCTGATTCTAAAAAAGTAATTTTATAATTATGTAAAAATAATCATTATTAATTCTATAAATTCTTATAAATTCACATAACAATCCAAAAATTCCCAGAAAAATACCAAAATTACCTATATTTTATTCTGGATAATTAAAGATTAAAATATCTAAATTTTATCAGAAATAAACATCCAAATATTATTACCCATCATCAAATAATTCACCAAAATTCACATAAAATCAAATAATAAAAATTTATTGATAAAAATAACTACGTAATATTTCTCGAACGTTACATTTTCTGCTCAAGTTGTGATAGATGCTCATGATAAGGAGAATCTAAAAGAGAAATTGATCTTATTTCTCAATGATGGAAGGACTTATAGATTAGCTAATACTGATGTATTAAAGAAGTCTATCAAAGAACTTCAACATATTCACTATCTTCTGGAAGTAAAATCCGATGTTATAAGAAGATGGTCAGAATACATTATGAAGGCTATAAGAGATCTATTCAGAATCTCTAGTACAAAGACTTCTCATTACAGTCCAATGATTACTGAAGGTGATGGAAGAGAAATTCCTACGCTGAAGAATTCTGCTAAGGTGGAAGTTATTCTTAAAGGAAGATGATTATGTTATAATGAAAACTCTTCACATCCTAAGGTTATCAGACTTGGTGATGGACTTGAAAGAACATCCATTCAAGTTCTCAGAACAGTCATTTATCAAATTGGTGATAGTAAGGAAGAAGAACTGATGCAGGTCAAATCACAGTTAGCTGAAGTTCTGAAGAAAGCTGAAGATAATCTGATAAATGATTTTGTTAAGAATCATTATGGATTCAAATTGATTCAGTGATGTTGGTAAAGCTGAATGTTTTGTAAGTTGTAATTAATAGTCTTATTAAACTCTTATTGCATTTGAACTTAAATGTTTTTGATATCATCAAATCTATTAACTTGTATATTCTTGCATAATTTACAAGTTGGGGGAGATTGTTGGATATATTTGAGATGTCATGTCTAATATGTTTCATGTTTAGTTTTCAGATCTTAACTAACGGGAAATATCAGTTTTTACTGGAATCAGGACTTACTGGAAGTCAGGACTTAAGGATATCAGGACTTAGATTATCAGAAGATAATATCAGAAGATGGATATCAGAACTTAAGTACTGGAGGACAAATAGTTAAGGAAGGAAGCTGATTTACAGGAAAGAAGATCGAGACTAATACAAGAAGAAGATATGCATGGAAAGAGTTAGAGGACTAGAAGAATTATATAAGATATCTGGTTGATATATTTTAGGAGACAAAATTATATTCTATATCAATTAGAAGTTATCTTGTAACTGTGTGTCTATATAAACACAGACATAGGTTTACTCTATAAGAGTTACGATCATCGAGAAGATCATACAATTGTAACCTAGCAGCTCTCGTAATATTTGTTCATCACTGAGAGAGAACAGTTCCATTGTAACAGAGTTTATTATATCGAATACATCTATTTTCTGTTACTTGTGCTTTAAATCGATTTGATTGTATTCAACACTGTATTCAACCCCCTTTCTACAGTGTTGTGTGACCTAACATAGCAGGGAACTTTTCAGTTATATGTCACATACACAAGCGGTGCCTGGTAGCAGGAAGATCATCGGTTGCTTTAAAAACAGCTGGTATGGCCTGCTTCATAGCCGAACATTGATCAGTGACTAAACAAATTGGATTACGACCCATAGCCTTTAAAAATGTTTTAAACACCCAAGTGAAATGTGTTACATCTTCTTTTGAAAGAAGAGTAGATGCAAACGTAACACACTTATTGTGTTTATCAACACCTGTAAATGGAGCAAAAACCATGTTGTACCTAGCAATAACAGTAATAAAATGACAGTAAATAGAAAAACAATAATTAATCACTACTAAACTTGCAGCCTTAATCATAATTTAAACATGGTTCTTACTTGTTTGTATTGAGTGTTAGATCAAATGAAACTGCATCACCATAAAGCTCATAATTCCTTATTTACGTCGAATCAGCCCAAAACAGTTTGGTAATATGGCCAACAGAATCGACTTCATAGTCATAAAAAAAAGAAGGATATGTTTCTTTTTTCACCTTAAATTTCTCAATTAACATTTGACCATCATAAGGACCAACATAAGATTTTAAATCTCGATCAAAATTACTGAAATCCTTTAACGTAGCTCCAACATTTTCATAACCCCCAACCAACTCTTTTATGAATCTAAAGGATTTACTTTTTACCAATGTTCACTTTACTAGCATCAAACACAAAGTTCATTGAGAATTTAGACATTTGATGATTACTTTTCAAGATATGGCTACAATCTTTGGGAACAAATGGATGATTATGTACTTCAACAAAATTGGAGACATAATACCTCTTTCCAGGCACAAATTTTAGCACCATTTTAGCATCACAACCGCATCTGAAAGACTTAGTCCTCCTCTTCTTAACTGATTTGCAATTATTTTCATTAAAACCAGATTTGTTGCAAAGCAAATACTTACTTATTACTGTACCATCATCATCAGTTTTCTCAGCACTACGACGAACTTCAAATCCATATAAGTTTGCATACATCTTATAAAATTCAATACCAGATACCAAACTTTCAAACACTTTGTGCACAAACGGTTTCGCATCATCTTCAACAGAAAAAGGAACATAATACTTATGTCCACCAGGACTAACAGAAAAACCAGAATCAACTTCTCCATTTTCATTACCTTCAATACTATGACTAATGTCAGAAGTATTATCAACAAAACTGACCGCTGCAATAAATAATGTACAAACATATTAAAATCACTAATAATCTACATAATAATCAAGACTAATAATCTAAACTTAAAGGTAAGACATATAAAATCACCGATATAAGGATAAAATCAATGAACAATTATAAAATTTAAATCTTGTTAAAAAATCATTGAATTTTAAAAAGAAAATAACATAATCACTTATCATATACAATAGAACAGAATCCTAAGTCTAAAACACAAAAAAGCACCGATGTAAATGAAAAATCACTAAATTATAACAATTTAAAAACAAATATCAGAAAATCAATGTATCAACATGAAAAATAACATAATCACAACTAATAATCACCAAAAACTATAAAAAAGCAGAAAATCACTAAGATTTCTAGAAATCGGTAATGAGAAGATAGATACAACTACGAAAGGTAGTTGCATCAAAACATCAATATGAAGTGAAAACAGAAACTTCGATTTACCTTGATTTGAGCTAATCTTCAATAAATCCTCAGAAATCATGATTAAAGCATAAAATCGACGAATCGAAACTGAAACTGAAGACGATGACCTCAATGATATCGGTGTTAAGAATTTTTTATGAATATCAGTTTAATCGAAAGTTTAATGGAGCTCAGTGATCGATGATGAAGTTAAAGAGAGAAAGAGAGAGAAGAAGAAGGAGATGAGAGAGAAAAAAACGGTTAGGCACAGTTAATGAGCGTAATCTTTGTCTTATAATAGTTAATGTATAATAATATATATTTAATAATTGGATGACTGAGATTTAAGGATTGCACTAAATTTGAATGGCCGAGATCTGATCTCATATCTCATATTAAAAAGGGTTCTCATTTGAGTAAAAGCCTATATATATATATATAGGGAGATTATTAAATAGAAACCAAATTTAAACTAGAAACTAATATCAACCGTTAGTATTTTTAACTTAAATAAATCTGGACAACATATTATATTTCTATCCTGTAGTCTATATTTCACTCATTAGTCTCTCCAGTAACATTATCCACCCATACTTAGATATTACATACATATACATACATCTGGTATATTGACCTGAACTTTCATCTCCGTTAATCACCGCATCCATCTCTGTCGACTATCATTAATAATCACTCTCATCTCCATCATTATCTTTAAAGCAACCTAATCTACCTCCAATTTCATCAGACCCCCTATTTCTCATCACCACATCGCTTGCTAAATTTCTGACAATATTTACACACCACCACCACCGACGACTACAAATTTATAGTAGATACCAACGATTATAACGAGTAGTTTATCATTATTTTTATAAATACAATTATGAATACTGATTAAAAGACATAAATCACTAAAATTACAGTAATGTAAATTAGTGATTTATTCAATATATATTAGTGATATTTTTAATACGAATTAGTGATTTTATGTAGTACTCCCTCTGTCCATCCCATTTGTTTACACTTTCCTTTTTGTGATGTTACTTCCAATTGTTTAAATTTCAAAATTTTCCAAAAATAGTAAAGTTTTTATAATTTTTAAAATAACTACATCCACTACTTTTCTCCATTATACCCACTTTATACATATAATATTAATCGGTACCACTACTTTACTCACTTTTTTAACTTTCCTCCACTAATTTATCATTTTTCTTAAATTCCGTACCCAACCCAAATGTAAATACTTGGGAGGGACGTAGGGAGTATATAATAATAACTTTTGTTACAAAATTGGTAATTCATATATTTATGTAATTGTAGTGGCCGGTGTAGTTGGAGATCTTAACTCGATGCTATAACAGCGACAATGAGTTATTTTCGATGATTGGAAGTGATTGTAATGTTGAGACACTATTAGTTTGATGTTGATGGTTATTGAAGTTACATCCGAGCTGGAGATGGTGGAGATTTACGGAGACGAGGATGAATAGAGGTGATGTTGATAAAAAACAATAAGATTGTTATATGTGTTGATGATGAACAATGTCAATAATATATTCGAGAGGCAGCATAAAAACTGATTTTTTTTTATGTAATTGGACCGAACCTCTTGCTTTTTTTTGGGTTGGACCGTAGAGTTCTAGTTTTTATTTTAACTTAATTTTTATTTGAGTAACCCTTGTATATATATACTCTTTTTAAAAGTTTACTCTTTAAAGCTTCTATGAGGTTTATAATAAGTAAACGAAAGTACTTTTCTTCGACACTAGTAAAACGTATAATACTGACTTTGGGTAGACTAGGCTTGTCAGTTGTGGCGGATGAAATGAATTTAATTGTTTTGCTACCACAGGCACAAAGCCCACGAGGCCATGACATACTTGGGGCTGCACTTTCATTTCAGTTTGCGGTCACCCGTCATGTTTTGATCTAATGGGCCTCAATAATATTTAGGTCCATAAAAACTGTATGCTCGAGGTCTCACACCCCTTGTAAATTTGTAATATGCCCAGTGTTTGATGACTCAAAAGATACTTCTCCATTTTGAAAAAACAACGTGGCGGCTAAATGCAGTAAAAAAAATTTTGCCCAATAATCAGTAATTATTATTATATCCCTCACCTCTAATCCTACCGGCATTAAATAGCAACTTATCTTGCAAGCATTAAATAGCCCGACACATGTTTTGCTTTTTTTTTAAATTTTACTACAAATCTTGTAATCTTTTATTAACTAAAATTAATCAAATTGTACTGATTTGTTAACTGAAATTGTCTTATTGACTAATATTTTTGATATAATAATAATTTAATATAATACAATTATTTGAAAAAATATGGAAATAGTATTATTGAATTAAAAAATATTTATACTTAATTCAAATAATAATAATTATTATAAAATAAAAAGTGAACATATAAAAGTCACAAAATTTAGTAAACTATGTTTGTAATCGGAATAAAATAATAGAAAAAATTGCTTATAGAAAGTAAAAATATATACTTAAAAAAAGGAGGAAAGAGATAAAAAAGATTGAACTAAGGAGATAAAAACAAAACATTTTTTATATGAGTTTTGATTTTTCACGTATTTTAATATTTTTTGATTGAATAATTAAAAATATTATTTGTATTTTTTTGTAAATAAAATAGACAATATGCATATATTTTAATTTATAAAATATTCCTTAAAAATTATATTTTTAACTAATCACTCAAAGTATATTAAAAATATTAATATATATACAAAGTGAAAATGTTTTATAAAACATAAAACACACCAGGAAGTGTATGTGAAATTGAGAATTTATAAGTTATTCATGACCATGTATATATTTAATATATTACTATTTTTGTCAAAAAGATAAAGAAGTAATTACTGATTACTGGAGGGAAATTTTTTTTACTGCATTTAGATTTGTGTCGTTTTCTGTGAAGGCAAATATTTACATTGGGGTGCTGAATGCTGATAATTATCAAACGAACGTGCATGAATTGTTTCAATGTGATTCATGTACACATAACAGCTCATTTGATACAACTTCAACTGATGCATGCACGGATTGTGATGTTGCTATTTCTTGCGTAGAGTGCTCTATTTTTTCTTGTTTGGAAGTTATGTAAATATCAGCAAAAAATTCAAATTCAATCCGTATACATTTGCTTCCAATTCTAAATTATTTGTTCAAGATATAGTAACTGAGATTGTGGAGTGAAGTCTGTGGACCATTATTACTATTAAAAGCTGGTAGGCATGTTTTCCGGTTTTGAGCTTGTAGGAAATACCCAAATTTCATGTGACTTCTTTTACTTGTTCTGCTCTTGTAGTTGCCCGGAGAATTGCAGTTCCACATAATTCAGTAAAACTTGGATCGACTCGATAAACTTAACGAGCATATTTTCTTGTTTGAACTCGAGCTCGATTACTTAACGAGTCGAGTCGAGTCGAGTAGAGTCAATTCGAGCCTAACAATCAACTCGGTTCGTTTACCACCCTACTTACAATGTCATTATCACGCTGTCAGTTTTATTCAAGCCTATTAGATTCTTGTCATCCGGCCTTCCTACAAATTGTAGGAATAGACACGTTTATGTATACAAAAAACAATGGTGTACTTTGCCCGGTGATTTCGCCTTCTTAACCCCTTAACGAGATGTTAAGGCCTTGAGGGTGTACGGCACGTAATTTATTAAATAAAGATATGGAGATAACCGACAAGAATGCATTGTACACATCACATGGTTAGGGGAAGTTGCGAATTTCTCATGTAATGCGTTCAAGTGGCTTTTTATCAATCAAATTTTCTAATTCTGCAATCGAAATGAATGATTCTTGCAAAAATGTATTAATTCCATTTGCAGTAGCTGCGAGTGTTTCAGTGGTGACTCCGGGTTGCTATTGCTTAATTTTGGAAATCATTTAATTTTCCGAGAGTGATTCCTTAGCTTTTTTGACAATCGATATTGGCATCTTCTCGGAATGGTTGTTCTATTTCTGAAACCTGAAGCTTGAAGCTTCTACTCTTTTCAGACATCTTGCATTACATGTATCTTGCTTGAAGTTTTTCTCCGGAGATCATGATGTATGTATCATCAGTAGACAAGAAGCAGAGGATAGCCTTGCTGCAGATTTGTTTAATTTGACTCATGAACTAGTGCAATTTTTTTTAAAAATGACACGGATCATACTGAATATGATTGCATATATAGAATATTATCTCTATGCACGGATACAGTTGCACATGACATTAGTCCTACCCTGCCTCCCAAATTTATATTCCGTTTAAACCAGAAAAAGAAGATCGTTAGTTAGGTCCGTTCATTTTTAGGGTGTAGAAATGCTGTACGCTAATGCGAATGAAATAATTTACGGAAACTCGAAATTCGTTAACATATAATCACATTATTACTTGCATTAGGTTACACCTTTTTCGCTTCTTACACCACAAGGACCATATGCAACTGTACATAAACAAAGTAACATGTAGCTAAGATCTAACAGCCCTCAGAGTTGATTGCGCTTTCTCCCTTGTACGCAAGCAACGCTCCTTTCTTAGAGAACTGCAGCTGCGAGTCTTCTTTTAAGCTCCATTCTGCAATGCAGAATAAACAAATCATTGAAATGGGAAAATAATGAACGTCTAAATTCATGAATGGTCAAGTAGTTATTTTTAAAGCTGTTTCTCCCTGTATACCTCATCAGTTGTCTGTCAATGGCCGATGAAGATAACATTCCTTTGTTCTCTTCAGCTCTTCTTAGGAGGTAAGGCATAATCTGGTCCACGGGTCCGAAAGGCAAATACTTGCTCACCTCAAAGCCTGCATTTCTTAAACCATAACTCAGAGCTTCTGCCATTCCATATAGCTGCGCAAATTGGACCTTTTGGTTTCCGTTTGCAATCCCTAACTCTTGCGCTTTCAGTGCAGCTAATCTCCCTACAATAGATCACCAATAACATGTCAAACAATGGTCATACATAAATAATATACATTTGCACAAAAGAGTATAATTAGATTAAAATGAATAAATATAAAAGTTACCTGATTCGAAATTGTGAGTTGCCAGAACAAGAGCCCCCGGGCCATTTGCAATTTCGTGGAGCATAAAAGAAGCACAGTCATTATAGCAAGCATGAGTCTGCTTGATTCCATTATGAATAGGAGATTCATGTCCTAAAGCAGCAGCTACCTGTGCTTCACTAGACATATACGCTCCTCTAACTAACTTCACACCTAAAGGCAAGCCCATTTCGTCTGCAGCAGCCTTCAACAATACTAATCTCTCTTTGGCATCTTTTAAATAAGCTTGAATTGTTCCGAAAATAAGTGGCTTGTCACCTTTATTGTACAAGATTGCCGCAGAGTGTGTGAAGTAATCAATGGCAGGTTGAATTTGTGTGTCCTCCGCATCAATTACTAACGGAACATTTGATGCAAGACATTTTTCGATTATGTTTGTTAGCCTTTGCTGGGCTAGTCGAAAGTCTTGTTCTTCTTGTGGAGTCAAAGGCTCTGGTTTTGTAAGAGTGTGGTACAAAGGGCTTGATTCAGAGAAAATTGGAAGAGTGTTTTGTTTCCAAGGAAGATCATTTGATTTTGTCTTGTATTCCCATCTGAGCAAATCACTAATTCTTCTTAGTATACTCACTGGACAAATTGCTGTGATCTTCACCACAACAGAACTAACCTGTAAAATATAATTAAACAGAAAGCTACACATTAGATTCTTTGAATACTAATTTTTTAATCATTAGATTAAAAGAAGCATGTAGAAGAATATTGTGTAAATCAACATCAATGACTTGATTTTAACTTTTAGCTTGATAACAACAAGTTCCAAAGTGAGAAATGAATTGTCAAACATGTATCTTCTAGATTAATCATTTGAGCTTACTGCTTACATATCATCTGGTCAAACTATTACGTATTCGATATTATCCTTGGTTTGGTCAATAACTCAATCCATGATTATGATCTACGAAACAAAGTCATAACTTCCTGGAAACTATTCTGAAAGTTCCCATCTCTACACAAACCAAGCTGAATAAATCCTCTGTTAAAAGATCATAGTGTATCCCAACATCAAATCTAGAAATGTTAAAAGACACAACCGAAAAATTATAAAATTTGTGCATATCGTACTCCTACGATAAATTTTTAAAAAATGCTAATGTATCCCGACTTCAAATCTAGGAATTTTAAAATACACAACCGAAGAATTATAAGATTTATGCATATCCTACTTTTACGGTAATTAAAATAAAAATATTAAATTTGTGTAAGAAGAGAGAAATTTTACAAAATCCAAGCAAGGAAAGCTTACAGAAGTAGCAGGAAGTGACTTGGTGGAATCAACTGTGTTGATGAAGGCCTCGGAGTTTCGATCACAGGACTGATTATCATCCACATGTTCCAAACCATAATCCAACATGCCTCTAAATCCATCATCCCACAACATCTTAACAGTCTCGCCAGCCTCATTAACGTTACGCCCCGCAACAAAATGATCATAAAATGTACACTTAGTAAACCCCATTACAACATCCTTAAACACCCCCACGTTCATTAACTTAGAATTTATAACCCACGTGCCTAGATCAACCACGGTCTCCACCGCAGCCATTTTAAGCGTTAAGGTTGATTTTAACAATTTTGCCGTTGAAATTGACGCGAAAAGGTCCTTACTATCTTCAAAAGAAAGAAGTGAACCAGAACGAGAACCGAAACCAGAACATGAAGCCGAACCGAAGCCACCAAAGGTGGCAGTGGTTGGTGTTGGTGTTTCGGAGAAAGTATCAGGGGAGATGATGGTGGAGGGAGGGGTGGTGGTGGAGGAAAGAGTGGTGAGAGGCTTAAGTAACCTGTAGTTTTGAAGAAGAAGCTTTGAGGTTGTTGAAATGGAAGATGCACCACGGATGGCCATAAACATATATGTGCTGCTTAAGATTATGAATCAATGGATTTTTCGCTACTAAATTTTGTGCTGCTCTTTTGGACAACTTAGCTAAGTTATATATATAGGCGCACAGGTTACTTGGATACAGCTTGTTATTTACTGGAATTTGTTCTTTTGTTTTTCTTTCAATTCTATTTATTTATAACGGAGGGAATCTACATTCTCTTGTAACTTCTTTTTTCTTTGGGATTTTAACGGTCAGTGTATTGAGTTACGTTTGGTATTCAATTAAATTTTTTAAAAATAAGTTTAAACTAAACAGTATTTAATATGAAACTAAACGATTAAACGATTTTATTCAAATTTAGCAGTAATTTCTGTTCTTGATGGTTTTTTTATTTGCAAATTTTGTTAAATTTTACTTTTATTTTTTAAAAAAAAAATCAGAATTTCTTTATTGTTCCCAACTCCCAGTTACGGTCACATGAAATCTTAGAATTTTTAAAATTTATAATTATAAAGTTAATAAGAATCGATTATCCTCTTGAATCTTCCAAATATTAAATTCGAATACATCCAAGTTAGATTGCCTACGAAGTCTGTGTAGGACTAGGATAGTCAGGAATTGGTACATATCCGGTCATTTAGGAGAAATGTATATATATTAATACTAGCATAACTCGGGCTAAATAGTAGGTTTAAATATTATTGAATACTTTTCAAAAATAATAATTTATGTATACATAATTGTTAGTTTGTTTTTAATTGATCAATGCTTTATTTTATTCCTATTTTATTTTTTTTAAAAAAGAGCCTGTAATAATTTTTTTTTATTTTATTAGTTTGTGAATTCCTAAAGCATAAAATTAAGTACAAATAATGATATTTTTTATGTTATGGTCATTTGTTAACATATTTTTGTATTTTTTTAAAATTTATTTTGATTTAAATATGAATATCATTTTAACGAGTTAGGTGTAATTTTATTAAAATAATTAATATTCTAAACTACTCCTAAAGTTAACATATGTCAACATATGTTAATTAGTTAATTTTTTTAATAAAATAATATGAATGTTATAGACGTATAAGAAAATCAGTTACTATATAATTCCGTTATATTAATCAAATCTAATTAAATTTAACTTTTTTTTAAATTTAATTTTAGCTCGGATTGAACATTATTTTTTTTAACACAGATGAGTAGTATATATTATTTTGGTTTACTTGATATCATTATATTGACCAATAAATTATTTTTCAATATTTATTTTATTTTAACTCGATTCAATATTATCATTTTTTAACTGCATAATTAATATTTATTATTTTGTTTAAATCTCATAAAATTTTTGATATTTCATTTTTAATATAACTAACTATAATTAATATTATTAGTTATAAATAGTTATATTCTTCCAATTCACTAAAGTAACAGTCCGGGGAAGTATACTGATTAAAGTAAATAGAAATTTAGGTCGAGTTCAAGTAAATAAGTGTAAAAGATGTTACTTTTAAACCTCCAAAGTAAATAGATGTTGAATATGTATTTTAAATTAAATTTATTTATAATAACTAAGTATATTTTAGTTAAATTATTTTTTAAAAATAATTAAGTCTATCAAATAGTTTTAAAATAAATGAATGTATCACCCGTCGTAGATTAAATGGACAAAACTCTTAACTTTTTAATATTAAAAATTGAAAAATTTAAACCTCCTAAATAAATAGATATTGAATATGTATTTTAAATTAAATTTATTTATAATAACTAATTATATTTTAGTTAAAATATATTTTTTTAAATAATCAAGTCTATCAAATATTTTTAAAATAAATGAATGCATCACCCGTCGTAGAATAAATGGACAAAACTCTTGACTTTTTAATATTAAACATTGAAAAATTCTCCGATTAACATTATTTTTTAGTGTGTTTCGATAGTTTCGTTGACGCATGTGATTTATACTATCATACGGAGGTTAGAGAGAAGTTTTATGGGCTGAAGAACTTGTGTGAGCACGAGTTCTACTTCTCTATTAAGTGTCCGAAGAATAACTATATTAATTTTGTATTATTAATTTGTAGAATGCTTTAAATTATTATTTTTTGGAAGGCCTTGACAAAATTTTGAAAGGTATTATGTTTACTTTAATAGTATGTTATAGATGATAAATTATTACTTGAATTACTAAAATTAATTTTTGAAGTGTTTGATTCCTTAAGGAATATATAACAAAGAAGTTGAGTTCGATTATAAATTAAGTTGGATAACAATTCATAGAGTTTGTAGTTATAGTAGATAAATATTTAATTTTTTAATTAAATTATATTTGTTTAAACTTTATCGTGGAAGGTATAAATATACTTTTCAGGAAGGTGTTAACCAACCGACTAAACGAAATCTGAAAATAAACCTAAAGGGGTGAATTGGTTATTATGGCTAACTAAGATTAGTTTTAAAATTTACCCGATAATAGCTTACTGAGATTTTATAAGCAGTTCAATAATCTGACAATGATAGCAAGCTGCGATGACTAAATGCAGTGCAGAAATTAATATGCAGAAAAGTAATAAGAACACACAAGAATTTTAGCCAGGTTCGACCACTAATCCCCTATACTCTACGTCCTGGTCCCTTATCAACTTGGTAAGAGAATATATTATTGAATCACAATAAGTTTACAACTACAAGATACAATAATATATCTCCCTTTATCCCAGCTGCTGATAATGGCTTGCTGAAACCCTGTTTCTCAACCTGCCCTCTAAGTACTATACTACCCTGTCGTACAAACTTCTCTAGCACTAGTTCACCAAACTCTTGTTTCCCTTAGCCAACTATCCAACAACTACACAATATAAATTAAACAATACAAATCGAATAATAAAGAGATTACAATTCAAACTATAGACTCTCTAAGATATAACGTATATATAATTAAAGGCTTAAGAGAATCTTTTGTTTCAATGAAAGCAATGAGTTGTAGGTGTTCTTGCTACAATTAGTTCATCATAAAAAAAACTGCAAGAAACCTCATATCTTAACATACACTAACGTTCAAAACAATCTCAACAACTTACAAAGGTTAGAATTTAATTCTAACGTTTAAGTTCGTTAGGATGGTTTCCAACGTTCATGCATATGTTTGATAGAAGAGAGAAAGAATGTTTAACGTTCAGTAAAAACCTCTTCTATTTTGTTTAAGTATAAAACGTTTTAATCAGGTTTGTAGGAGATAGAGTTTGATGATTAAACAAACTTCTACAAATTAGGAAAACTGTTTTAATGCTTGAAAACATTTTATATCTGAGCTCTATTATATATAAAACACGTATAATATAATAGAGAAGTCCTTACAATTCGCTAAAAGAGATTCCTAAAATTTCTCCTTGAAAATCTATTTCCTTGTTGAATCTGGAATGTCCATCTTGGCTTGCTGTTATTCTGAATAACGTGATCATAGCTTGCTGAAATAGATCATTGTCTTATGACAGCTTGCTGTCATGATACTTAAACAGCAATGTCATTAAGCTGATATATCCTGCAAACTGTCTTAAATAACAACATGATGGCTTGCTGTTTTGTGATCATCAAAACTAAGGAGTTACAATCTCCCCCTTTTTGATGATTACACACATTTAGGAGAATTATAAAACTCCCCCTAAATCTATGCATATCTCAAAATTAAGCAATACTTTATAACACAACACTGCAAATAATTAAATTGCAAATAGCAACAAATGCATATCCAACACAACCAACATAGCAACATATCATTACATCACCAAGTCTTAACATAACCAAAGCAAATCAAATCTTAAACAAAAACATCCAACATAAACCAAGTAACAAACCACACCAGATTCAACATAAGCCAACAGATGAAACAAGTCTTAAACAAACATAAATCTCCTAAATTTCTCCCCCTTAAAGCATCAAAAAGATCTAGGTTAAGGGCTGATCAGAAGTGTTGAGAACATCCTCTTTTGGAGAAAATAAAGCATCTTGTTGATCCTGATTGTCCATATCCTCAGCAGAATTAACCAGATCATCCAATCCAGTATCCAAATCTGCATTAGACTGGGAAACAGAGGGTTTGGCAGCAGACATGAAGTTTAGCAGAATGTCCTTCAAACCCTTAATCTCTCTCTTGAGCTAGTTTACTTGTTCTGTAGTAGCAACCACATGACCAAATAGCAGAGTATTGTCATCTTGTATTCCCTTAAGCAACTGAATCACTTCAGAATCTGATTGAACAGTAGGGACAACAACATCAAAGGATTTAGGAGGTAGAGTTAGAGTAATCCTTACCAGCTCACCATTCTCAATATGTAAATTTAACATGGCTATAGTCTTGAAATCCAACACTTCCTTGACAGTTAGCTTAGCAGCAGTCTTGAGATCAAGCTTAAAAGAATCAAAAATTATGGACAACAAAAGACCAGCAGGCAGGCCTATCTTCTTTTCACAACAGCTAGCATGTTCTTAAGGATCAAATGAGATAAATCAAATACCCTACCAGATAATATCATGGTAACTACTGTCACATCCTGACAACTGAAAGTAGATTTGTTTCCTCCTCTAGGACACAAATTAGCACGATAGATCTTAAACAGAAAATGAGCCATTTGGGTAACTATAGTAGTGGATGGAGGTAGGGGTTTTCTTCAACATTGTTGTCTGAACCTAAAAGAACCTTAAATTGATCCAAAATAGAGAAATATGGCAACACAACATAACATTTTCCCATAAAGATCTCAACTTCAGTAGGATTCTCAAACTTAATTAAGGTACTAAGGAAAGGGAGATTCAGTCGAATATGCTTATCACGGATAATTGAAACACAATTTCCAAACTTATCCTCATGAAGATTTGCATAAAACTCACAAATCAAATCAGGATAGTATGTCTTAGGCAAATCTAGAATAAAACTATCCATACCAATAGTTTGAAATAAAGAAAATGCACCAGACTATTGAAGGAACTTACCATTAACTGGAATACCAAGAAGGATGGGACGAGTATCCAAAGCATTTTCTGTAAATCTCTGTTCCAAGTCAGGCGAATCAAAAGAGAGGGTGATCTTGAGCTTCTTAGAGTCGGGGGTATGAGACACTTCATCCGCACTCTCGGTTCCCAAATCAACCACAATATTATAATGTTTAGAGGTAGAACGATTTGCTAGAAGGCTGAATTTACGTGTTGCACGAGCCATGGTGAAACAATCTCTGTAATTATTGAGGAGCGGAGGTAGAAAGGATGCAGCGTGAAATAAGGTTAAAAACCCTAACCCGAGTGTGATAGACTTTTTATGGGAGAAATTTAGGATTAATTAAAAAAACATAAATAATTATCTTAAATCTAACAACTATTCAAAAATAAAATAAAATAATATCTATCTATTAAAAACTACCACATGTTATCAGTCAAAAAAAATAAGATAAAGCATCAAAACTCACAAACAAGTAAGCAGCAATAAACAGATAATGGCATGTCAAAATGAATAAATCAAATTAAACATAAATTATGACATTTAATAAACAATCATAGTAAGCTAACATGAAAATTGATAGTAAACTAACATTACCAAATTTCCAAAGATAGCTTGCCATTATACACTACACATGCCAAGTTCCCTTCAAATGGTAGAAAATATTGCTTCGCCAAGGGGTTTTGTAAGGATATCTGCCAATTGATATTCAGTAGGCACAAAAACTAATTCAATCTTACCTTTGTCAGTCTTATCTCTCAAGAAATGGTGACGAACATCAATATGCTTTGTTCTTGAGTGATTCACCAGATTCTTTGATATGTTGATGGTGCTAGTATTGTCACAATAGATTGGAACTTTGCCACACTTGATTTTAAAATCTCGTAGAGTCTGAATCATCCATAAAATTTGAGAACAACAGCTACCAGCTGCCAAATACTCACCTTCTGCTGTGGATAATGCGACTGAAGTTTGTTTCTTACATTGCCTATAAACACCACTTGTGCTCTTTCTATCATTTTGACATCCTACATAATCTGCATCACCATACCCCCAAAAGATCAAATGTGCTTATAATAGGATACAATAAAACAAGATTAATAGTTCCACTTAAATATCGAAATATTCTTTTAACTGTATTTAAGTGTGATTCCTTAGATTTGGATTGAAAATGAGCATATACACTATACATAATATCCGGCTGAGAAGCAGTAAGATATAAAAGATAACCAATCATGCCTCTATACCTTTTGATATCAACTGCCTTACCGTTTTCATCTGAAGTCAGCTTGCTGTTTTAATTCATTGGTGTAGATTTTGGCTTGACATGCTCAAATCCAAATCTAGTCAGCAAGTTCTTCACATACTTTGACTGATGAACATATATGTATCCTTTGATTGCTTGATTTGGAGTCCCAAGAAATAGTTGAGCTCACCCATTATGCTCATGTAAAATTCACTGCGCATACACTTAGAAAACCACTTACACATAGAATCATTAGTGGATCCAAAAATTATATCAACTACATATATCTGGACAATCAAAATATCATTACCATTTTGCCTAATAAATAAAGTAGGATCGATTTTACCTCGAACGAAGCCATTTTTGATCAAAAACTTACTAAGACTCTTGCCAAACCTTTGGTGCTTGCTTATAGCCATATAATGCCTTCTTGAGCTTGTAAACATAGTCTGAATGTTGTTCATGTTCAAAACCAGGGGGTTGCTTGACATAAACTTCCTCTTCCAGAAATCCATTAAGAAAAGCATTTTTGACGTCCATTTGATGTATCTTGATCTTCTTGTAGCATGCATAAGCAAGAAGCATCCTAATTGATTCCAATCTAGCTACTGGAACATAAGTTTGATCAAAGGCAATGCCTTCTTGTTGATTGTACCCTTTTTCCACGAGCCTTGCTTTGTTTCTAGTAACGGTACCAAATTCATCCACTTTATTCTTGAAAATCCATTTTGTACCAATGATTGAAGCATTCTTTGGTGGCTTGACAAGTTCCCAAACATCACATCGTTCGAATTGATTGAGTTCTTCTTGCATAGCCGTGATCCAAATTTCATCTTCGAGTGCTTCTCTGACATTCTTGGGTTCCTCTTAAGCTAGAAATGCCGCATAAGCACAAAAATTTGCATTGCCCTTCCTTGTCTTGAGTCCATCAGTAATTTCAACAATAACCTGCTCTAGAGGGTGATTATTCACTGTCTTTGTAGCATTTGGAAATGAATGCTTCGAAATATCTTCATGAGAGGTCTTCCTTATCTTAGATGGATGAGCGAAGTCTTCACCATCATAGATTGGCATTTTATCCTTTGCTCTATTTCCTCTAGGATCATTGAGAGTCATATTTGCCATCTTTACAATTTCATATCAACTGGAATAGAAGTTTCTGATTGCTGATTTCCAGAGGCAGTTTCAGTTTCAAATTGCTCTTTTCCAGAATCAGTCTTTGTTTCAGCTTGCTGTTTTGAAGTAGCCTTCTCTGTTTCAGCTTGCTGTTGTCCAGCTTCACCTGCATCATCTTCCTCGTCTCTTGGAAGATCATTGTTAGGTTCTTGAAAAATAACATCTAGAGATTCCTCAACAATATGCTTAGACAAATTATAAACTCTATAGGTTTTACTAGTCATAGAATAACCAATAAAAATAGCTTTATAAGATTTAACATCGAATTTACCATCTTCTTTGCTTTGTGAGTACTTCTAATTTGCTTGCCTAATTGGCATGCCGTACACACCTCAGTCTTGACATACTTGATTTTGGATAAACCTCTGACTAGTTTCTTCTTTGAAAGCTTATTAAGCAAGTCCATGTGAGCATGACCCAATCTTTTATGGCAAACATAAGGATCCATGTCTATTGCAGCAAGACAGCAAGCTGTTTTCTGCAACTCAAAGTCCAAAATATATATATATTTCCTTCCCTTCTAGCAACTAGGGGGGCTTTGTTAGTACCAATAGTAATAATACACTTCTCAATACCAAAATCAACCTTATGACCATCATCATATAACTGACTTATACTAAGAAGATTATATTTTAGACCTTTAACATATTGAACTTTATCAGTTGAAATGTGTTTATTACCTATTTTACCTTTTCCAAGGATTTGAAGAGTTTTGCTATCACCAATAGTCACTCTTCCACCCTTTTTCATCTGAAGACTCAAGAATTGTGCTTTGTCTCTACTCATATGCCTAGTACATCCGATATCTAAGATCCATTGAGTTGATTTGACTCGTGCGGCAAGACACATCTACAAAACAAATAAAACAACTCAACCATTTGGTACCCAAAGTTTGTTGGATCCAACATGGTTAGCAGATAAAACATATAAAACATGTAAATCAGATTTCTTTATCCATTTTTGGATAAATCTAGGTGATTTAACTCTGCCAGCCTGATGATAGTAAGCTATCTTTGTTCTGCCATTCTGACCATAGTAAGCTATTTTCTGTTTATTTCCTCCATGGTATGATTTCTGTCCATTCTGAACTCTGCAATGTTTTTCCAGATACCCTTTCTTTCCACATATGTTGCATATCTTCCAAGGCATAACATAATCATAGGGTATGCCATGTTTTCCTTCATATCTTAGAGCTTTGTCCTTCTTGTTGGCATTCATTCCAATTCCTTCTCTGACCAATGAAATATTTGTATTGTTCAACATTGATTTGAGACTCTCTTCTCCTTGTACAAAAGATCTCATGCCACTTTTCAGATCCTCGACTTCCTTTGTGAGCAGATAAATCTTTTCAGCTTGCTGACTTATAATTTCAGCTTGCTGAGATGGTTCTTCTGCTTGATTTGTAGGTTATGCATTTATTGCTTCTCTGAGTTTGAACAGTTCCAAACATTCATCCCTTGCTTCAATCTCCTTCTTTAGCTATGTGATCTCCATTAAATGAGTCTTGTTTCTTTTGAGGAGAATTTTATTGAAGTTTTCCACATGACTGACTTTAGCTTGAAGATCCTTGATTTCAGCCTCTTTGTCAGCTTGTGTAGGTACCTTCTTGTCAATCCAGGTATCCACTTTGGTCATCAAATCTTGTATCATGGTCTTGAGATAATCATTCTTCTCTTTTAACTTGCTATTTTCAGCTTTATAAGAATGATATTCTCCCATAGATACTGTTAGATATATTTGTGATGTCATGTCTAATCTGATTTGTTTAGTTTCACAACTTAATATCAGAACTTAACTGGAAATCAGAGCTTACTGAAGACAGGAAGTTATCAGAACTTAAGCCATCAGGACTTACATCAGAACTTAAGTGCGGATACACTTCAGGGATGAAAAACGGCTGATTTACAGGAGAGGATCTGGATTAAACAAAAGAAGATATGCTTGGAGAGTTGTACAACTAAAGGAATACAATAGATAATCTCTGGTTGATGTATTTTAGGAAACAGAACATATCATATCAATTAGGAGATATCTTGTAACTGTGTAGTATATAAACACAGATTAGGGTTTACACTATATGTGTTATCATTCACGAGAATATTATTTATTGTAACCCTAGCAGCTCTTAGTGATATCATACATCACTGAGAGAGTAGATTAAACCTACTGTAACAGAGTTTGATATATTGAATAAACTTGTTTTCTGTTACAAACTTGTGTTTATAATCGAATTGATTGTAGATACTATATTCAACCCCCTTCTATAGTATCATTGAGGCCTAACAAGTGGTTACAGAGCCAATCTGTTAAGCTTATAAACAGTTAAGATCCAAAAAAACAATCAATTATGTCTGATCAATCAAAAACACAATACCCTCAAGAACCTACAAAGGTTCAACCCATTCAAAACACCAGTAGATATGAAACCATTAGGGTTCCTATGCTCAGGGTGTCTGAGTACCCTGTATGGAATGTGAAGATGGCCATATTTATGGAAGCTACAAATCCAGAATATTTAGATAGAATTTATGATGGTCTATACAAGCCCACAAAGCTTTCTGTTGCAGTTGGGAATGAGCCACAGAAGATGATTCCCAAAGAAAAGAGAGAACTTACCACTGAAGACATCTCTTCACTAGGCAGGGATGCAAAAGTAAGACACTTGCTTTATAGTGCACTTGACAATGTCATGTCAAACAGGGTGATTGGATGTAAGACTGCAAAAGAAATCTGGGATGCATCGGAAGTGAGATGTCAAGGAACCAATGCCATCAAAAGAACAGGAAGAAAATACTCACACAGGAGTATGAGCACTTTGACTCAAAATCTGATGAGTCACTAACTGATACATATGACAGATTCACAAAGCTGTTGAATGACCTGTCATTAGTGGATAAGGAATATGATCCAGAAGATTCAAATCTGAAATTCCTACTAGCTCTTCCTGAAAAGTGGGATTTGAAAGCTACTACAATAAGAGACAACTATAAACTTGCTGATATGTCTCTTGATGAAATTTACGGGATGTTCAAGAATCGTGAACTTGAGATGGAGCAAAAAAAGAAGAGGCATGGAGGGAAGTCTAAGACAATTGCTTTAAAGACTGAAGAAAAGCCAATTATCTCTAGGAAGGCAAAGGAAAGGCTCTCATCATACAGTCTGATTCAGAGTTATCAGATTCTGATGATGATGATTCAGAACCTGAAAATTTATCTGAAGTGGATGTTGATGCAGAGATGATGCAACTGTGTGCTCTTATGGTGAAGGTTATCATAAAGATAGCCTACAAGAAATTCATAAAGGGTAATAAGTTTTCCAGGAAAGGTGGAAGTTTTGACAAAAAAGGGTTCAGAAAGACTGAAGGCAAAGGAGGAAAGTCTGACAGAGGAGACAACTCAAATGTCAAATGCTACAATTGTGGTAAAAGAGGCCACATCTCTCCTGATTGCAAGAAAGGAAAAGGTGATAAAGGCCAAACACTTATCACACAGAAGAAAAACTGGGCAGACACTTCAGAATCTGAAGAAGAGGTGAAATATGCCTTAATGGTAAATGCTGATAGCAATTCTGATGCTGCTGAACTAAAGGTACCTCTATCAACTCTTGCTTTTGGTACATAAGATATTATTGAGTTGAGATTATTTCTGAAAAACATTTATATTAGCTATAGAGATCAGACTTTAGAGAATGAAAGATTAAAATCTGAAAATCTAAAGTACAAAAACAGAAATAGTTATCTTGAAGAAGAGTTAGTTAAGATGAAAACTATTCAGACAGAGAGAGATAATGCTGTGTATGTTAAGAATGAATTACTTAAATAGAATGATTATCCAAAAATTGAATTAGAAAAAGAAAGAGAAATCATCAGGACTTGGACTAACTCAGGTAGAACAACTCGAAATATTCTAAGTAGTGGAAACTGAAAAGAGGGGTTAGGTTATAAAGATGGTAAAAGTGAGAAAGGGACTTTGCCAATTAAGCCAATTGCTATCAAACAGACTGAAAAGCCAAAGGTAAATCCTGTTAAATTTGTTGCAAAAACTGTTGTGCCTGATTCTGAAGAGATGAAAGACTATAAAATAGAAGTAAAAGAAAAGTCAACTTTTGACAAATTAAAACAGGATAAACCAGTTTTGGTAAACATTGGCTTAATGACAAAGAAGCAGCTTAAGTATAAGCTGAAAGAGATTAAAAATGTGAACAAGGTAAATGAAGCTAGTAAAAATAGGAATGGAAAGGAAGGTGTGAATAAAAGTAATAATTATATGCCTGTTCCTAATGCTCCTAGAAAGAAATGCTATAATTGTGGAAACTCTAACCATCTTGCTTCTTTTTGCAGGAAAAATAAAGATATAAACTCTTTACCTCCTAGATTAGGAGTTAAGAGTCAGTCTGTTAGGTTTAAACCACAAAATCCTTATTTTCATTGTGGTAGTTTATGGCATTCTATTTATACTTGTAAGGAATATCATAGTTTGTACTATGATTATTATGAAATAAAACCTTCTTTAAAGAAAATTGGTGTAATTCCTTCTAGTGTAAATTCTGATGCAAAGTCTGATATAAAGTCTGATAAAAAGCATGTTAGCATAAACTCTAAAACTAAATCCGCTGCAAATGCTAACAAACTTAACAAGGCCAAAGGATCCAAGCAAATCTGGGTCCTTAAAACTAATCAATAGTGGTCTTTGTGATTCCAGGGCAACAGGAAAAACATCCTGGTTCTGGACAGTGGATGTTCAAGACATATGACTGGAAATAAAGCCATGCTATCAGACTTTATAGAGAAAGCTGGCCCAGGAGTTTCTTATGGAGATGACAACATGGGAAAGACTCTGGGATATGGCAATATCAATCTTGGGAATGTCATAATTGAAATAGTAGCTCTTGTCTCAGGACTTAAACATAATCTGCTAACCGTGAGTCAAATCTGTGACAGAGGTTATCATGTGGATTTTTTTGAAGAACACTGTGAAGTTGTAAGTAATTCTACAGGAAAAGTGGTTCTGAAAGGTTACAGACATGGTAACATATATGAAGCCAGACTTTCAATAAATTCTGATGGTTCTGCAATCTGTCTGTTAAGCAGAGCATCAATTGAAGAAAGCTGAAATTGGCACAAGAGACTCTCTCATTTAAATTTCAACAACATAAATGAGCTAGTAAAGAAAGATCTTGTGAGAGGACTGCCAAAATCAATATTTTCTGCTGATGGTCTTTGTGACTCATATCAAAAGGCAAAACAAAGAAAATCTTCATTCAAGAGCAAAACTGAATCCTCAATTCTTGAGCCTTATCACTTACTGCATGTTGATCTATTTAGTCTAGTCAATGTCATGTATATTGCAAAGAAGAAATATGTTATGGTTATAGTGGATGAGTTCACAAGATACACTTGGGTGTATTTCTTGCACAAGAAGAATGAAACTGCATCTACTCTAACTGATCATGTCAGACAGCTGGATAAGTTAGTCAAAGATTCTGTTAAAATAATAAGAAGTGATAATGGCACTGAGTTCAAGAATTCAATCATGGAAGAGTTCTGTAAAGAGCAAGGAATAAAGCAGGAATTTTCTGCACCTGGAACTCCACAGCAGAATGGAGTTGTATAAATAAAGAACAGGACTCTTATTGAAGCTGCACGAACTATGCTTGATGAAGCAAAGCTGCCAACCTATTTTTGGGCTGAAGCTGTGCAGACTGCTCGTTTTACACAGCATGCTACACTCATAAATAAGCATGGAAAAACACCATATGAGATGGTAAAGAAAAAGAAGCCAAATCTCAAATACTTTCATGTATTTGGATGTAAGTGTTTTATTCTTAAGACTCATCCTAAGCAGCTGTCAAAATTTGATCTAAAAGCTGATGAAGGAATTTTTGTTGGATATCCACTTTCCACAAAAGCCTTCAGAGTCTACAATTTAAGAACAAGGGTTGGCATGGAATCTATCAATGTATCTTTTGATGATAAAAAGATTACTGGACTTGAAGATTTCAATGATCATGATCAGCTGAGATTTGAAAATGAAGATGTAAATTCTGATGACCTAAATCCTGATCCTGTAAGTTCTAACGGGTTAAATTCTGATATCATTGAAACTGTGGTAACTGCTCTAAAGGAAAATACACCTGTTCAGGGGGAGTAAGCTGATGATCATACCACATCTCAAGACTCTCAAGAAGCATCAGAACCAGTCACTGGCTCTTCAAGTTATGGTTCATCAAGTTCTGATGAGCCAAATTCTGACAATTCTGGAAACTCTAATTCTTCAATTCCTGAAGGATCCAACTCAAATTCTGGAATCTCAGAGAGCATAACTTCAGGGGGAGCATCAGAAAATGCTGATGGAGACAGCATGGATCATGGGGGAGGATCCAGTTCTAGAGATCAACTTCCATCTGCAAGGAAGTGGACTAAATTACACACACCTGACTTAATAATTGGAGATCCTGAAGCAGGTGTCAGAACTAGAACAGCAACAACAAATAAATGTCTCTATCATTCTTTTCTATCTCAGACTGAACCAAAGAAAGTGGAAGAAGTTTTTCAAGATGCTGATTGGGTGCAAGTAATGCAGGAAGAGTAAAATAAATTTGAAAGAAATAAAATCTGGACCCTAGTACAAAGACCAAAGGACAAATTAATTGTTGGTATAAAATGGGTGTTCAGAAATAAAACTGACAGTGATGGCATAATTATAAGAAACAAAGCAAGGCTGGTTGCTAAAGGTTACTCTCAACATGAGGGTATTGGCTATGATGAAACATTTGCTCCAGTTGCTAGATTGGAAGCCATAAGAATCTTTTTGGATTGTGCTGCTCACAAGAAGTTTAAAGTCTTTCAAATGGATGTGAAAAGTGTTTTTCTCAATGGAGAATTGGAAGAAGAGGTATATGTTGAACAACCTCCAGGCTTTGTAGATCCAAAATTTCCAAATCATGTCTACAAGCTTGACAAAGTACTTTATGGCCTTAAGCAAGCTCCTAGAGCATTGTATGAGACTCTGGCTCAATTCCTTCTGGAAGGTGGATTTCACAGAGGCACAATTGACAAGACTTTATTCTACCTCAACCATGGAAAGGACTTACTTTTGGTACACATATATGTGGATGATATCATCTTTGGCTCTACAAATACAAAACTTTATGAAAGATTTTCCAAGTTAATGCAATCAAGATATCAAATGAGTATGATGGGAGAGTTGAGTTATTTTTTGGGACTTCATGTCAAACAAATTGAAGAAGGTACTTTTATCAGTCAATCCAAGTACACCAGAAACTTACTCAAGAAATTTGGAATGCAAGACAGTTCTACTGCATCAACTCTCATGGCCACTGCCACTAAGTTAGATAGAGATACTGGAGCATCGGTAGATATTACTAACTACAGAGGTATGATTGGCTCTTTACTCTATTTAACTGCAAGTAGACCAGATGTTATGTATGCTACCTGTCTTTGTGCAAGATTTCAGGCTGATCCAAGATAACCTCATCTAATAGCTGTGAAAAGAATTTTCAAGTACCTCAAGGGTATAGCTGATCTAGGATTGTGGTATTCTAGGGAATCAGATTTTAAGCTAATAGGTTACTCAGATGCAGATTTTACAGGATGCAAAATAGACAGGAAAAATACTAGTGAAAGCTGCCAATTTCTTGGAGGCAGATTGGTTTCTTGGTTTAGCAAGAAACAGAAATCAATTTCCACATCAACTGCAGAAGCAGAATATATTGCTGCAGGAAGTTGTTGTGCACAGATTATGTGGATGAAGAATCATTTACTGGAGTATGGGTTAGAATTTTCTAAAATACCCATTTACGGTGATGATCAAAGTGCTATTGCTATGACAGAAAATTCAGTTCAACACTCAATGACAAAGCACATCAGCATTAGGTACCATTTTATAAGGGAATATGTGATGGAAGGTACAGTGGAATTATATTTTGTTCCAACAGATCAACAACTAGCATATATCTTCACAAAACCACTATGTGAAGCTACTTTTACAAGACTGGTAAATGAACTTGGAATGGTTTCAGGTTCTTTCTCAAAATCTGTTTAGTTTTTGTTCTCATACATCAGACTTTATGATCAGTGTTTACAGATTTTCCTATCTCAATGTAATATGTGCTTAAATTGTAACATATTAAACACTACTTATTGTCTGATATGATTCTATAAATTCTGAAAGTGTTTTGAATATTTTATGACTATTCAACCCAATTAGGATTATCTTGTTAGATGCTGACTTAGTAGTCTTTAACAAACTATGTATCCCATGTTTGAATTAGTTATTTATGTGGAAATCAATAACACAAGCAAATTATGATTTTGATCTTAGTCAAATTTACTTCCTGTATCTTATTACTAAGTCACAAATTAGATTATTGCTTCTTATCTGTCAAATTCTGATGTTAGTAAATCTTAAGAATGAACTATATGCTTGATAAGCCTCACTTATTTGAAGAAAATAAAAGAAAAGAAAAAATTTAAATCAGGTACTCCTTTGAGATCTAGAGTAATTTATGTGAAAGGGAAGATCCAAGTGCATTGCTGGTATTAAGTTATATGCATTAGAAAAGCAAATTAATTTTTCTTGGTGACTTTTCACATTCTCTGATTACTGGAGAAATATTCTGATAACAACATTAATTCTGATGGCAGTTGTAACTCATTTACACTGAGAAGCCCTTGCCAAAATAATTTCAACAGATGCATAAAATAAGCACAAACAGTTGAGGTAGATTCTTGCATAACTTTATTCTACAGTAGACTTCACAATTCAAGACATATTTTAAGCATTTTTCTTAGTTATGCCTTATTTATAAGATATATTGAAGTTTATCAGACTTTAATCTTTATCTGATCATTTGCACATACACACACTATCACTCCATATGAATGATGAAAATTACTGTGGTGATTAAGTTGTTTCTGATAAACAGTTAAGTATTATTTGCATAAATTCTGAGGACAAGTTCTGATTATGTTCTGATGATTAAACTCTGAAGAAACTAGTCAGTATTTATGTGAAGAAACACAGAAACGGTCATTCACTTTTTGAGTACATAAGTCATGTTCTGATGACCGTTAAATTCTGATAATAGTCAAGTTCTGATGCAAATCCTGATGCTTGCGTGGCGTTATTTATTTACTTGACTTATTTTTGGTATTTACTGTAATGGTTATATTTCTCAGAAAAATAATTAGATGAGGAGATTCTAGCAAGTTCTGGAGAGTCAGCTCTGGTAAACACTCCAGTGCCTACAGGAAAGGAGGCATTATTCCAGTTTGAGGAAGAGGCTGCTCCAGTTCCACGGGAGGAAACCTTTAGAGGGGCTGAGTGGATGCATAAATGGAATGATACTGATTTTATTCCCAGACCACATGTTCTGAGAGAACATGTTTCAAAAGCTGATGAGTTGCTGACAAGTTCTGACTTCAAGCATTAACTAAAGGTCACTGCTCTCAGTACAAGAACTCTACAAGGTCAACACTCCAAGACTCATGCAAAGGTTGATAAACTTCAGGAAACAGCTGATAAGCTAGACATGATGCAAGATCTAGACAAGAAGAGGTTTATCAGACCAATTCAAGAAAAAGTGGATGCTATTGAGCTTGTTCAAGCCAAGCAGCAGTCCCAACTTGATGAGGTATTACAAAATCAAGCTGTTTAACAGACTCAGTTAAATGAGATCCAATATTCAGTGGAACTCCTTCTTTCTCTACTCCTGACAGATGATGCCAAAAAGAGGGAGAAGGTAGTTAAGTCCAAATGCTCACCAAGCCAAACACTGAAGAAAAATGATGATCATGGAGATGACCAGGGAAACTCTGAAAAGAGTAGAGGTCAAAGTCAAGGGAAGCAGCTGAGCAGAATTCCCACTCAACAGACAAGTTCTCATCAGAGAATGTCTGGTAGCAAGAACTCTGATAGATCTGCTATGCAAGGGAGGAATAAGAAAGGAAAGAAGCCAAGCAAGCTAGAGAAACTTATGGATTAGGTTCTGACAGAGAGAAATTCCAGACTGGGATATAAGTTGATATTAGAGATCCATTCATATTGACTGACAAGACATATGAAGAGATCACACAGAAGCACCTTGACAAAGTGCTTTCTGCTCAAGTAGTGATGGATACTCATGATGGTTATGAAGAAAAAGAGAAATTGATCTTATTTATGATTGATGGCATAACTTATAGATTATCTGACTCTGATGTGCTAAAGAAATCTGTCAAAGAGCTCCAATATATTCATTATCTACTAGAGGTAAATTCTGATGTAACCAGGAAATGGTCAGAATATATTCTGAAGACAATAAGAGATTTACTCAGAATTTCTGGTGCAAGAATGACGGGGTATACTCCAATGATGACTGAGGATGATGGAAGAGAAATTCCTATGAGGAAGAATTCTGCTAAGGTAGAAGTAATTCTGAAAGGAAGATGCCTATGCTATAATGAAGATTCTACACATCCAAGGGTAATCATACTGGGAGATGGACTTGAAAGAAATCAAATTTCTACACTCAGAGCTGCCATATATCAGATTGGTGATACTGAAGATGAAGAACTGCAGCAAGTCAAAGCTCAGTTACTTGAAGTTAAAAAAAATGCAGAGACCAAGCTGGTATCAGACTTTGTAAGGAATCATTATGGATTCAGGCTGATTCAGTGAATTTGGTAAAAGCTGCATGGACTGTAAGTTATATTTAGTTGTACATATAAACTCTCATTGCATTTGTACTTAAATGTTTTTAACATCATCAAATCTATAAACTTGTATATTTTTATAATTTATATGTTGGGGGAGATTGTTAGATATATTTGTGATGTCATGTCTAATCTGATTTGTTTAGTTTCAGAACTTACTATCAGAAATTAACTGGAAATCAGAGCTTACTGAAGACAGGAAGTAATCAAAACTTAAGCCACCAGGACTTACATCAGAACTTAAGTGCGGATACACTTCAGGGATGAAAAGCGGCTGATTTACAGGAGAGGATCTGGATTAAATAAAAGAAGATATGCTTGGAGAGTTGTACAGCTAAAGGACTACAGTAGATAATCTCTGATTGATGTATTTTAGGAAACAGAACATATCATATCAATTAGGAGATATCTTGTAATTGTGTAGTATATAAACACAGATTAGGGTTTACACTATATGTGTTATCATTCACGAGAATATTATTTATTGTAACCCTAGCAGCTCTTAGTGATATCATACATCACTGAGAGAGTAGATTAAACCTAATGTAACAGAGTTTGATATATTGAATAAACTTGTTTTCTGTTACAAACTTGTGTTTATAATCGAATTGATTGTAGATACTATATTCAACCCCTTTCTATAGTATCATTGAGGCCTAACAGATACATCCTCACATTCCTGCATGATTAGTGGTTCTAAAACAATATTTTTAGAAGATAAATTATATTTACAAGAGTTTACCTCACTCTGATCTTCTTCTGAATCACTTTCTAGATAGCCACTTTCTGAATTTCCTCGAACAGAATCATCATCAAGTCCAACTAGGGCAAGATTAACCATGTCTCCACTTGAATCATCACTGGAAACTGAGTCATCATCACTCCAAGTCATTAGAGCTTTAGCTTTCTTCTTATCCTTGAAGATAACTTGATGTTTTGACTTTAATTTGTAACAGTCCCGCTTATAATGGCCTGGCTTTCCACATTCAAAGCATGTCTGATCTTTAGAATCCTTGTTGACCTTCTTGTTGTTGAAAAATCTTCCTTTATCTCTTTGCAGCATGTTCTTCTTTTCGATCATCTTTCTGATCTTCCTGGATATTAAAGCTAGTTCTTCATCTGACTCATCTTCAGATTCCAGTAAGCTGTTATTAGTGTTAAGAGCTAACTGCTTCATTTGAGCAACTGGATCTTGCATAGAACTTGACTGGCTTTCCTTGATTTTTCTTTCAAATTTTTCCAATTCTGCAAAAACATCCAATTGATCCATAGTATATATAGTTGGAGAGGATTCCAAAGCTGTTACCTTTGGTACATAGATAAATGACACAACACTAACTATCTTCATGTTAATTTCCTCTTGAGGGATATGTTTGCCGAGTTGCTTTAAGGCATTCAGATTTGTCTGGAATCTAGCTTGACTTTCTCGAATAGTTTCTCCATCTCGAAGCTTGAAATTTCCAAACTCATTCATTAGTTTGCTCAATTTCACCTTCTTTAAGCTCTTGGATCATTCGTGATACAATTCCAGAGTATCCCATATCTCTTTAGCTGATTTGCATGAAGAGAATTTATCACATTTAGGACATAACCCATTCATGAGAGAATTCCTAGCCTTTCCATTGAAATTGTATTTGAGTAGTTCAGCCTCCGTGAGATCATCAATGTCTTTCACTTTACCTTCTTTGTCCTTGAACTCAAATGGAACCTTCTGAACAACTCTCAATGCTAGTGGCTCCCTGGATAGGTAGAATTATGTGCGACTTTTCCACCAGTAATAGTTTTCTGTACCAAGCAAGAGAGGTGCTCGGTAATCCGACGTTCCTTCCGGATATTTGTCAGCCATTTCGATCGAATACTATTCCTGTTACAGAAAGATTAATATACCAAAGCTCTGATACCAATTGAAAATACACCTAGAGGGGGGTGAATAGGTGATTATGGCTAACTAATATTAGTTTTAAATTTTACCCGATAGTAACATACTGAGATTTTATAAACAGTTCAATAATCTGACAATGATAGCAAATTGAGATGACTAAATACAGTGCAGAAATTAATATGCAGAAAAGTAATAAGAACACATAAGAATTTTAGCCAGGTTCGACCCCTAATCCCCTATGGTATACGCCCTAGTCCCTTACCAACTTGGTAAGAAAATATATTATTGAATCACAATAAGTTTACAACTACAAGATACAATAATATATCTCCTTTTATCCCAGCTGCTGATAATGGCTTGCTGAAACCCGGTTTCTCAACCTGCCCTCTAAGTACTATACTACCCCGTAGTACAAACTTCTCTAGCACTAGTTCACCAAACCCTTGTTTCCCTTAGCCAACTATCCAACAACTACACAATACAAATTGAACAATACAAATCAAATAATAAAGATATTACAACTCAAACTATAGATTCTCTAAGATATAACATATATATAATCAAGAGCTCAAGAGAATCTTTTGTTTCAATGAAAGCAATGAGTTGTAGGTGTTCTTGCTACAATTAGTTCATCATAAAAAAAAACTGCAAGAAACCTCATATATTAACATACACTAACGTTCAAAACAATCTCAATAACTTACAACAGTTAGAATTTAATTCTCACGTTTAAGTTCGTTACGTTGGTTTCCAACGTTCATGTATACGTTTGATAGAAGAGAGAAAGAATGTATAATGTTCAGTAAAAGCCTCTTTTATTTTGTATGAGTATAAAACGTTTTAATCAGGTTTGTAGGAGATAGAGTTTGATGATTAAACAAACTAAAGTCCTTACAATTCGTTAAAAGAGATTCCTAAAATTTCTCCTTGAAAATCTGTTTTCTTGTTGAATCTGGACTGTCCATCTTGGCTTGCTGTTATTCTGAATAACGTGATCATAGCTTGCTGAAATAGATCACTGTCTTATGACAGCTTGTTGTCATGATACTTAAACAACAATATCATTAAGCTGATATATCCTATAAACGGTCTTAAATAACAACATGATGGCTTGCTGTGTTGTAATCATCAAAACTAAGGAGTTACAAAATCATGTTTCGCTTATTATAGTATAGTATAAAAGGGACTTTCTCGAAAAATATACATATATAGAAATATTTTTGTCAAAATATATTCTTTTTAAAAGTTTTTGCAAAGATGTAATTGTTTGAAAAAAGAATTTGCGAAAATATTTTTGCAATTTTACAATTATATTTACAATTAAAATAAAACACAATCACATGTAATTGTAATTTCAAAATTAGTAATTAAAATAATTTTTCGTAATTCGATAGCTAAACAAGTTGCATCAACTAAATCAATAGTGGTGTTAAATATACTAAAATAATTCTTCGAAATAATTTCCAAAAAGATATAAATCATATTTCAATTAGTAACATACTCAAAATAAAACACTGTGAAATTATTTGCATTAATGAGAAAATAACCTATAAAAATCGACCCCTCAAATTTTGGAAAAAAATATTGATTTTTTTTATAAATCTATATTTACTCTTAAATTAAATGTAATCTAAAATGCAACCAAAAACATAATTTAATTATTTTACTAAAAAACAATAAAAGAATTGCATTTTGCTGATTTTAATTGTAAAAAAATTTCACAAATTTTTTTAAAAAATGGACGAAAAAAGGCCTAAAATAATATTTTTGATAAGTTCCATTCATAATTAATAAGACATATTACCTAGAGAGGGAAGGGGGTAATATTTCTTAAAATAAAACTGTTAGCAAGTATAATTTATTTTAAATAATTTACGGCATTAACAAAAATTGAAGAATATTTTTTATTTGTATTTTTTGATAAAGAAAATTATAAATGTGTCATACTACGATCTATATATTTAATAATCAGTTTTTTAAACCCTAAGGAATTCATTATTCTAAATTGCTTTGATTAAAACAATTTAAAACTAAGATGGAGTTAAAAAAGTATGGTTATTAGTTTTAGTAAAGTTGTTCGAGATTACATAGAAAAAGTTAATACTAATATTTATAGAAAGTCCGGTTGAAGGGGGATTGTTTGTAACAATCCAAATCCGGGGTCAAGATTTGGTGTCACTAAACTATCTTTACATAAAATAAAACAATAAACAAATAACCCCTTGAATCCGGATCGTTTACAGGTTATGGTATGAAACAAGAATCTAATCTTCTTCAACTTACAACAACTAGAATACAAGTGCAAATACCTTTGTACTAATGATCCTGTCATATTCTTCTAACTTCTTCAACCTCTCGTAGCAGAGATTTCTCTAACTTCTACAGTCTATCAAAGCTATTCACTTTTATCCTTATCTGTTTCTGGCAGAAATAATAAGAATTTACAAAGCAAGAGTGAGCCAAAAATGCCCAGCAAGTATATAATTTGAGTTTCAAGCATTAATACCAAAGGAAAAACTTTCGGACAAAATCTTTAAATAAATTTAAACAATGCTATTTATTTGAGTGAGTGGAGCGAATAAACATTGGCTGTCACCAGCCTTCAACTATAAATCCAAAAGTGACAAGCGATTCCCCGATTCATCTCCTGAATCAGGGTTTTGTCCGGTTTTGGAATCATGAAACCTTTCGAGAGAGAATTCCGTTAATGGCGATCAACAACAAATTAGACTGGACACTAGCTCGCATCTATATCCTGCTGATCAGTCAGGATACAGTGCATATCTATACCTACCTGTATAGATCCAGTCGGGTCCCCAGGCACTACGGCCCATCTCAAGGCACCGGTCATGTCCCGATCCTTAGGATTAAGTAAAACTTCCCACACATCATCATTATCCAGCCCATGGAGTATTTTGATGTCAAATCATTTTGAATTCAAAACACCACAATTCAGGGTTCGCAAATAACCCGAAAGAATGGGTATTTGCTCAAGAGAGCAATCGATAATATAGGAACAATAATAAAAAGAACTGGCATAATAAGAGTAATTACAGCGAAATGTAAAATATTTAACTATTCTGAACTTAGAATAGAAACAAATAATTATTTACAGTATTTTAAAAGAAAAACCAGGAATACTTGCCTCAATAAGCTTTAATCGCTACTACTAGTTGACTTTGGTTCGACTTGAACGTTCGGCCTTATTGTCAAACTATTATCCCATTCTGGATATGATCCCAACACTCAGGCCCTTCGATTGGAACTTCGTTAATCTCAACATCTAATCGCTAGATCACTCCTAGTCCAACGTCAAATCCCGGGTCTTCCGACGAGGACCTACAGGGTTAAAATACCCTAATTCAGATAATCGCTCTGCTTAACATCACATCACTATCCTATTCTACTCGTACGATTTCATAATCCAACTTATATTTATATGTATTATTTTAATACACATAACAATTATGGTTCACATCTTTGAAACTTGGTTCGGTGTTTGTTTTCGGAAAGTACATACACTCGTCGTTTTGGAAAATAGGGTGATCAATTATTCATAAAATATTTTTGTCACGACACGTAATTTGGGTTCGTATAATCTAATTATATTTCCTCGTTCGATGTCTCCGATAATTACAGGATACGTCCCCGTATTATTTTTTTCGGAATTAATTTCCCGAAAATCGGGCAGCGTCTCCTTTGTTTATCGGCCTACCCGTCAAACATCCCGACGTCAAATCAATCACAATCAACAACAACATCCAATCTAACTTACAATCCCAAACACCAGTGTAACTTCAATTATTTAATATTATTATTCATACTTTTATATTTTTGTTTGTATTTTTCATTTCGCAATTAATTTTTTTTTACGGAACTAATTTTATTTAATTAATAAATGTAGGATTCAGATAAAAATCATCATCGCCCACCGTCTGCTCGCCGAGGCTCATCGCGGACGGCGATAAAACTCGCGGGTTTCCGTTTATCGGACGTCCTACACGAGTTTCATCGATTAATTAGTAATTTCCGCATAAAAATCTTGTTATTTCATGAATTGCAATCATACGATTTTCTGCAGAAGAATTAATATAAAATTTAATTAATAACAATTTCAATTCAACACAGAAACACGCGCAACAGTTCGTACAACAGGGAACCAATGAAACATAACCGGAAAAATACAGCACAACGATACACACACACACGAATTGATACATACACGCAAAGACAGATATACAGGTAGCAACACAAGCGCGCAGCAATCACACGCGCCGCCATCCCCTCACGGAAAAGTGAGAAGGGCGGCACCAACAGAGAATTAAACGGAACGGCACCCACGTATATATATATACGTATATATGTATGTATACCATCCAACAGAACCATAGCTATATAATCCAGAACTGGCCGGAAAAACAGAGCAACGATCGGACTTACCGGAAAGTGAGGACAAGAGTCGAACAGGAGAAGAACAGGGATGGGAAAAACAAAGAGAAGGGAGAGAGATTCAAAGAGAGTCGGGAGAGAGAGGGAACAGATACGCGAGAGAAAGAGAGTGAGCAGGAGAGAGATGTGAAGAAGAGGTGAGATTGAAGAGATTAGATAAGCCCCAATTTGCAATTATCTGTTAGCTTATCTTTTATTATTCCCAATACGACACTGTAATTAACACTTTAACGAACAATTAATGAGTATAATAACCCTAAAATTTATCAAAATAGTTTCTAAAATTTTCAGGATAATTTAAAACTAATAAAACAAAGTTTTCAAAATTTTTAAAGTATTTTTGAAACGCGTTACGTACCCGCATTTTATAATTTAACGAACAAACGCGCTGTTAAATAAAAGCCAGAAAGTTTCCGGAAAAATTTTAAAATTCTCGAAATATTAAAAACTTAAGAAAATATGAGTTTCGTAATTTTTGAAGTATTTTGGAATTTAATATTGAATTTACACTTCAATATCCTTAGAAAATCATTTTGGAATAAATAATTGATAAAATATTTATTTCAGTATTTTATAAATTCCTAAAAATAAATATTGAAACTATAAAAGCATAAAAATAATTTTAGAAACAATTATAATATTTATGAGAATAAATTTCCAATAAAATCACTATAAAAGCAAAAACAAACCATACAACTCAATAATTAATTATACAAATAATCTTCGTACCCAACCAATCAAACACAATTAATATTATGGCAACACATAGCTGATAAAACCATCATATATTTTATTTATTTAATAATTCAATGATTATATTTATATATCGGATTCGAAAATATATTACTTAACCGCTAAGTAACTAAAAAGACGATACGATTTTAATACCAAATTTGGATAATTATCAAAATAGAGCTTCCTATAAAATACTTTATACGAAATTAAGTTAATAATGTCTCGCCTTTTGAGAATATGGATTTTTATCGATATATAAAATGATTTGCGTATCTAAAATTTCACACCGGGACTCGTACAGGTCAAACCGTACCCCGGATCGAGAAAGTCAAAACACGGAAAGTGTTCAGAATTAACAGATTAGGCTAGGAAGGAGTTTTTGGAGGAGTTTCGAGTTGTAAAAACACAAAACGGTTGAAGTAGGATGATTTTTGATTCCAAAAAGTAATTTATAATTATGTAAAAATAATCATTATTAATTCTATAAATTCTTATAAAATCATACAGCAATCCAAAAATTACCAGAAAAATACCAAAGCAATCTATATTTTATTCTGGATAATTAAAGATTAAAATATCTAAATTTTATCAAAAATAAACATCCAAATATTATTATCCATCATCAAAATATTCACCAAAATTCACATAAAAAATCACATAATAATTATTTACTGATAAACATAATTACATAATATTTCTCATACGTTACATCCTTCCCCCCTTAAAAGGATTCTGTCCTCAGAATCATGCTAAGAAACAGGCCATGATATTTTTCGAGTATCTTACTTAAAACTTCTCGGAACTCATCACTTTAATCATTATTCAACAGTCCTCTACCGTCATCAAATTTATCAGTTGCTCATGCAACCCCTAACTCAATCTTTATTTGGTGCTAAATTACTCTTCATAGTCATACACACATGAATGTCTTATGAACTCGTTATACCTGTGACAACAAGACCAACTCATTCACAATCATTCTATCTACCTCATTGTTTCGAAGGACTAACTTAATTTACACTAACCTTCTTTTCTTTCTAATTCTAATAGTTCGTGTTCATGAAATTTCTATTTTCACTAACTGCTCTACTCTACTTTTCATGTCTCCTTTCGTTTGGTTAGTCTGGCCTATGATCATTCTCCAATTGTATTCGAGAAAATTGAATCGATCTCTTGTACTTTTTATTTATCTATGCCCGTATACTAAGCTCATGGTATCATATGTTTCAAAATGTTCTGAATCTATTCAAAAACTAAAAACTAAAGGAAAATCTTGGAAATTACATTTAACTCCCCACTTTGTAGTATATTTTAATTTCTTTTCAATCACTATCAAGTTTATTCATCAAGCGAGAATCTTTTACTATCTGAAAGGAAATATATTAATTTGGAACAGAATGAACCATAACTTTATTCAAAACCCTGTCTCTTGGTACTAATACTCGTTTTGTTGTCATATCAAATTAGATATCAACACGGACTTTGATGCTCACAACATCCCATACTGAAGTCAACATCAATCATCTGTATTAATATCACCTTTGATATCTAACAACAAAGTAAGTATCGGTATAACCCAGAAGACGGATCAAAACCTATTTTTCCATTTTTAACTTTTTCAATCCCATTATCCACTTTCCAGCTATCTTACTAACATTCACTCTTTCTTTTCTACTCTAGACATCTGTCTCTAAATGGATCTTGCGTGGTTGGTAATTAACCATACTTCCGTAGCTCATAATCTATTATAACCAGAATTCATACCCTTGAAGCTTAGAACGCAGTTGCTACTTTTCAACCCTCCGCAGGTATATCTTCAGACATTCAACTTGGTCTTCCTTAGTCCTTGAATGGGCGAGGATGTTATCAATAAATACAATTACACTATCCAATTACTCCCGGTACACTATGTTCATTTAATCTTCAGGCTTATAAGTTCTGATAATCGATGCGTAACTTCATACCTCCATTCTCTTTTTCCCATGATCACTTTTGTGCATAGTGTGAAACACTTCTTATCTTATTACTCCTCATTCTATATTCCTGAAGTTTCCTTAGCTCATTACTTCATCCCTACTGGGTTATACGATGCAGGTCTTTTGACACCAGCTCAACTCTGTGCAGTAATCGATGAAAAATTCTTACCTCATTCCCCGAGGTAATCTTGATAAATCATTTGTTCGAACCTTCAGGACTTCACTTTAATGCTAAAGAATTTTGATATGAGATTCATTGGATCGTTCTTCTCTAATAGTTTGCCATGAATACCTTCGTTTAATCTTCCCTATTTACACGTATTCTTTGAATGAAATTCCTATCTCCAATTATCGGCGTTTCACTTCATTCCCCTATCAGTTCTGGCACAACTGACGTTCGTAACTTGCATATATCCTGGATTATTTTATAAAATTTCTTTATCATCCTTTTGATTCCACTTCTTTTCTTAATTAGCTCTCCATTCTCATTATTCATTATCTCTTTTAGACATAAGGGATCTCTTTTTATTGACAATATTAATCTATTCATTATGAGATAAGTCACTTTGGAGTTCACACTAGAGTGAAGGCTTTTATTTATAATGTTTAAATTCTTACTAACAGAATTATTAAGATTCATCAGTAGCTATTTTCTTAGCCTCGCTTAAGTCATCATTGATCGCATCTTGGGCTTTCCCCAATTGATCAACATTTCTTTTTCCTGAGTTCACATGTGGACTTCATCAATCTCCGTTTTACATCAGATACTTGGATTTGCGAACTTTCCGCTATTTTACAGCAGCTTCCATTCAATCACCACTCAAAATGAGTAAGCATTCAAGTCCTTCCTGGAACGTCATTACAATTGATAAAATCTCTTTGCTTTATCTTGAACCTTCAGTTCTTGAAAATATTCTTCTCACTAGCATGAACCAATAACTTTCTGTTCCTTTTGTCTATTGAAAAGGCGTATTCATCTAGATAAAATCTCGCACAGGCTTGCAGCAACATCACACTACTTTTAAATTTCCACTTCTGCTGATGCCATTACTTCCTCCAAATTGCTAATTGCTTTGATTTCGGATTTGAAAATCATGTTAGAATTTGACTTAATCTAATTGGAATTGATCTTCATTTAACTGATCATTAGTTGGTAAAGTTGATCAATTAACTCTTTTTAACTGATCACTTAAACCAAGTGCTGACTAGCTAACGGGAATCAAAGACCAATTATATAAAGTCAATTTGGTCATAACGACTTTTTCCAGGAACCAAGATCGCAATCATTTAGAGTACTGATGAGAACGACAATATAATTCTTTATTGTAGGGTAATTTCTAAAAATTTGAGCAACACTTCCCCTACACCATTGACTACCAGTCGGACTCAAGCCGACACCATCAACCAACCAGGTCATCCACAATTATATCCATCCACTCCCATCCACCATATTCATTAATTCAACATAATTTAAAATACGTTATGTTGATAATCACATTTACTACTATCTTGACATAACATGCATTACTATTAATCGGACTAAAATTATACCTTTTCTCAGTTCTTTTAGAATATTATAGAATATTATTAATGAACTTAAGATTATCCTGTTGTTTTTCAAAAACTTTATTCCGCGATTTTCTTTAACTTATCTCTTGCCATCACTAATTGCATATAATTACGTTTAAGAATGATGCCGCATCTTTCAACTAATCACACCAATCCTCTATCTTTGACGATACACACTCAATTTTATTAATTATCTTGTTTATCTTTTAATAACCACACATGGTTTTCATTATTATCGTCGCAATTTGGTGGAAACTCAATCGTCAGATCATTATTTCTTAAAAGGTTCCACAATCGAGTCACCGTTGCCCTATCTCCACTTATGTCCCCGTATCGTACTTTGGTCACTGGTCCGGTTATGAGTATTAAATCCCCCATAACTTATTTACTCAATTTAGGGAACTTCACAATTTCTTGAAGAACACGTTCGGAATTCGATTACATTTAAGATTTCTTCTATCTTAAATCTTCACGACAAATATCTTCCCGCGACAAAGGGATGCTTCACGTATTAACCGCCTATCTGAGTAATTGTTCAGAATTCCCTTGATCTTCGATTGTTGTCCCAACACGCGCTTGCTTTGTCTGACGCACACAACTTTACTTTATTAGTTTGTAATTAATTTATTTGTTATGGTTCACTAACCATTCATTTCATGTCGAATCCTCTGATTTGAAGTGCATCGCGTTAACATAATCTGCCATACTGATGAGATCCTCGTAACACGAACAATTATATGATTTGATATCTTTGCCATGACCACGTTATCGGTGTATCCATTCTTCCTTGCTCTCAAATGTCCACCATTTATCGGCTTGCAATCATATCCTCCTTCGACACGTAATTCTACTTGTCACACGGAATTATTCCATTTATTTTGTATTCGTTAGAGAACAGACTCAATGCAAGATGAGAGTTTGCGAATATGATTTTGATTAAAAAACAGAATAAGGAATAACAATGCAACAAACGATTGGAAGAATTTCTAAATCAGAAAATTGAAGGAAGAAAATGAGTGAAGAATGAGACAACCATATTCGTACTCAAGATGTCCAGTTTTTCATACTATATGGCATACATCACATGATTAGGTGGCGTCCCACCCGACTCTTCATCATTTCGACAAAGCATCATGCCACAACACTGTTTGTCTCAATCAGGAATCCATAGTTTTGAGAAGAGAAATAATTTAGAGGGAATATAATAAATTTTCTTTCATTTTCACTTTCTACGATTTATCAATAGAGGAAACTCATACGCATTCAAGAATCAAAAGAACATATGCTACCGTGTTAGAAGAGAGAGTGTCAGTGCTAATCACCTTCCACGCTTTACTTACGTATGCCTTCAGAAACCATTCGAATGCGAGATTCACAGTCTGGATCACATTATTACTTCGGAATATCATCTAGAAATGCCTCCACATAACTGCTCTAATGATTCGATCATGATTGCGCTCCCACGAAATTTATAGTCATTTATTTTGATTTCATCTATGCCACATAGAATAATCGTTGATCATACCACACCTCAACTTCATCGATAGAAATGCGATTCTTCTCCAATCATCTGGAAAATTCTTCCATTTCCTTCAATCATCCTCCGTCCATTCGAATCACGAATCTCTTTAAATTTTAATATTTTTATAAATTGGGTAAATAATATTTTAACATGTTGATTCAATTATTGATTTTATTAAACAAAGTTTACTCTCGTCTTTTACGGAAAACTTTAAACTTTCTTCTTACTAGTGGGTCTACTTGGTCCTCCAAGTCTAATTCCATTATTTTTTTAAAGTCATTTTCTGTTTGTAATAACAAGAACATAAATATTAATTCGACAACCAAATTGTAAAACTGATTTCATGCAAAAAAATTCTGAAAGTTAATTAAGAAAATCTTTTTCAAAATCTCATTTTAAAGTTTTGGAAATCAAATATTTGGTCGTCATTACTATATAAGTTACTTGCTATTTTTATGATTTATTAATGAAATATCCAATTAAAAGAATGCCCATATAAGGGTCTCTCCACTTTGGTACCTCTTCCACTTTTCCTTGGATTCTGCTCGCACTTATTAGTCGACAAAACTTCATTTACTGTTGTTTATTATTTTATTCGCAATTCTACCTCAACGCTGACATCTGGTACTATCTTTGACATTCTTGTCATCGTCCGTGACGTTATGCTTACAACCACGTATGTGATTCAACGTTCTGTCTGTAGATAGGGTCGCACCTCCTTACTAGACTTTCCTATACCCAATAAGGTAGATGTCATTCCTCGCGGAGCGCCCGATACGTGATAAGAACCTTTTCGTAACGGTGGTGCCTTCGAAATGTGAAACGTTGGTTCTTCATCAGCTTCCATCAACTTGTTGCCTCCGACATGGGACTCGTCCTAATACCTAATTCTAAGTTAAATCGTAGCTTCTCTTACATAAATTCTCACAAGAATCGATCGCATTTTCCTTAAAGCCGCATGAAAAGTAGGGTAACATACCCAGTCTTCATCGATCTGTCGATTCCTCATTACTGTAGGATCGGAGAACTCAACATATTTATAGTGTTGTGATATTCGCCTTACACTTTCCTCCATAATCCTATCTTATTAATCCCATATCGGATCTACTATCCCTAATTCACACTCAATTCGAACTTAACATGAGTATGTCTAGGGTGTTTCCTATCCCGTACGACCTATTATCCCTATCTTATTATCACCTATTCTTATTTTAGTGACCAATAACCTGCAGCTCTGATACTAACTTGTAACAACCCAAATCCGGGGTCAAGATTTGGTGTCACTAAACAATCTTTACATAAAATAAAACAATAAACAAATAACCCCTTCAATCCGTATCATTTACAGGTTATGGTATGAAACAAGAATCTAATCTTCCTCAACTTACAACAACTAGAATACAAGTGCAAATACCTTTGTACTAATGCTCCTGTCATATTCTTCTAACTTCTTCAACCTCTCACAACGGAGATTTCTCTAACTTCTGTTGTCTATCAAAGCTATTCACTTTTATCCTTATCTGTTTCTGGCAGAAATAAGAATTTACAAAGCAAGAGTGAGCCAAAAATGCCCAGCAAGTATATAATTTGAGTTTCAAGCATTAATACCAAAGGAAAAACTTCCGGACAAAATCTTTAAATAAATTTAAACAATACTATTTATTTGAGTGAGTGGTGTTAGGAATATATGTGCATTAGTTTGATGATATGTTTAACAAAACACTTAAGTAGAAATTCAGTGTCTGTAGCCTCAACGGATAAGACCACTTTGGCTATCCGTTGATGGTGTAGCTTTACTTAGAAATAAGTCTAGTGTTGTAGCATATTTCAGTCTCTGTATTTAAGATGTAATTCTTAGAAGTTGAGAGAAACTATGAGTCATGTTGACTACTAGAAGATATGCAGATAGGAAGGCCAATTGTAAATATTTCATGCCTTGTAATTTTGTATAAATGAAGTGGTATCAACGGATGACTTAAAGACCTTCAACGGATGAGAAGCTAAGCTTCAACGGATAACATCCTTCAACGGATGAGTGCATCAACGGATGAAAGCTTCAACGGATGTTCTGTTGATTAACCGTTGATAAGTGGTAGTTGTACCTACAAACAGAGGCACGTGGGTGAACAGAGATAACTGAAATGTGGCAGCCTAATTTCAGGAACATCAGAAAAAGCAGCCGTTCTACTCTAGTATAAAGAGACATTAAGTCAACAAAGTACTGGAGTGAACTGGAGAAGAAACAAGTGGAGATCTTACTTTATTATTTTATTATATCCTTGCCTTCACTTGTAAACTTGGTAATATATAAACCAAGTAGTAGCTAGTAATTAGATAAGAATTTTTCCAGAGCTGTTTAGAAAAATCTTGAGAGAAAAATTATCTAGTTTGTACTAGGATGCAGCTGTGATCAAATTCTTAGATCACAGAATTTCTGAAATACCATCTCTGGTGGAACAACAAATCCACCAGAAAAGTTTTTAAAGGTTTATTGTGTTCTTTACATTTGTGTTTGAATATATATCTGTCTGTATCAGCCTAAAGCAATTCACACACTTGTTCATCTTGAACACACAGTCTTTATAAACTGCTCAAAACTTGAAAAAGTTTTGAGATTTACATTCAACCCCCCTTCTGTAAATCTCATTGTTAGTTCTCTAGAAATAACAATTGGTATCAGAGCAGGCTCTTGACAAACAAAGAGTTTAAAGATCTTGGAATCTAACAAAGATGAGTAAGAAGGATATTGGAGTAAAAATCCCAGTTCTTGACAGAGACAGTTATCACCACTGGAAGGTGAAAATGCACCTTCATCTACTCTCCCAAGATGAACGTTATGTAAACTGTATTGAGAATGGTCCTCACATTCCCCACAAAGTAGCCACAGTTGCTACGGCCACAATTGTTGTTGGTCAATCCATTCCAAAACCTAGAGCAGAATGGACAATGGAAGACACAGAAGAAGTCCACAAGGATAAGAAGGCTATGAACATTTTGTTTAATGGTCTTGACAAGGATATGTTTGATAATGTGATAAATTGCTCAACTGCCAAAGAGGTTTGGGACACAGTTCAGCTGCTGTGTGAAGGTACAGAACAAGTAAAAGAGAACAAGATGCAGCTTCTCATTCAACAGTATGAGTATTTTCATTTTGAAGAAAATGAATCTTTAAATGACACATTTAACAGATTCCAAAAGCTGTTGAATGGATTGAAGCTGTATGGTAGAGTGTACCAGGTGAAGGATTCAAATCTTAAATTCTTAAGATCCTTGCCAAAGGAATGGAAATCCATGACTGTCTCCTTAAGAAACTCTCAGGATTATAAGGACTTCACTCTTGAAAGATTATATGGAATCTTGAAGACTTATGAACTAGAGTTGGAACAGGATGAGGTATTGGAGAAGGGGAGAAAGAAAGGAAGTTCAGTTGCATTGGTAGCTGAAAATGAGAGGGAATGCAGACAAGAAACTGTGAGATCTACATCAAACTCCAAAGATGGTACAAGATATCAGGAATCAAGCAAAGGAAAAGAGCAAGTTGCTGAGAATGAAGACAACTCCAGTCAAGATGACTCTAATAGTGTTGATGAGCATCTTGCATTTCTGTCCAGGAGATTTGCAAAGATGAATTTTAAGAAAAACACTAGAGCCACTAAACATCATAAGAACATGGTGGACAAATCAAAGTTCAAGTGTTTCAATTGTGGTATAAGTGGACACTTTGCAAGTGAGTGCAGAAAGCCAACCTCTGAAAAGAAGAAATTTGACCAAGTAGATTACAAGAAGAAATATTTTGATCTGCTCAAGCAAAAGGAAAGGGCTTTCATTACTCAAGAAAAAGATTGGGCAGCTGATGGAGAGGAAGAGAATGAAGATGTGGAGTATGTCAACTTAGCTCTCATGGCTGATTTTGAGGAAAATGAAGTTAGTTCATCAAGCAATCAGGTAACAACTCAGGTAATCACTACTGATGTAACACAACTTACTAAAGAAGAGTGCAATGATGCTTTTAATGACATGTCTACTGAATTGTATCATTTGTGTGTGTCTCTTAAATCTCTTGCTAAAGAAAATAGTAGGATTAAAGAGAACAATTTGTTTTTAAGTAATAGAAATGCTATGTTAGAAGATAAGTTGATTGACCTAGAGAAAACCAAGCTGCATTGTATATCTGTTGAGAATGAACTAGCTGAATCTATTAAGAAAGTAGAAATACTTTCTAATCAATTAAAGAGAGAGCAAGAGGTGATTAAAGCCTGGAAAACATCTAGGGATGTTAGTGCTCAAATTGCCAAGGTCCAAGGAATTGAATCATTCTGTGAAACTGCCTGGGATAAAAACAAAAAGAAACTGGAATTAATTGATGGGCTGTCAACGGATGTGGAATCAACGGATGATGAAGATTATCCGTTGAAGGAAGAAAATGAGCATCCGTTGAAGGTTCCTCAATTAAAACAGGCAGATGTTTCTAATAGTGAAAATCTAAAGAAACTCAACAAAAAGTTTGGTTCAACTTCCAAGAACTTTGTTAAAGAAGAAGCAAGCACATCCAAAGATGTCAGTAAGGTGAATATAGGGCACATGACCTTAGAACAGTTAAATAATAGGCTCAAGATGGTTGAGGATAAAAAGGAAACTAAAAGAAAATCTAACAGAAATGGGAAGGTAGGTGTTAACAAACATAACAATTACACACCTGATAGGTATGCTCCTAGAAAAAGCTGTGTGCATTGTAGTAGTGTTAATCATCTATCTGCTAATTGCAAATCTATTAAGAAAACCCCCATAATTGTACCCTCTTCCATCCCTAACATGTCTGCATCATCTCTACATGCTATGCCTACTATGTCTCAACAGAATCCTTATGCACATTTTGCAAACATGCCATATTTTAACAATCCTTATCTTGCTGCATTTAGTATGCCTCAAATGCCATACAATATGCCTATATGGAATAACATGTATGCACAATCCATGCCTTATCATATTCCAAATGTGCTAAATGATTCTGTGACTAACCCTACACCTCAACCAACTACATCCAAGACCAAGGTTGACTCAAAGTTACCTAAGTCTAGAGATGTAGGAGGAATGAAGTCTAGGAGAAAGGCTAACAAGAATGGACCCAAGGAAACTTGGGTACCAAAATCAAATTGATTGATTTTATGGTGTGCAGGGAAATAGAAGAAATCTATGGTACTTGGACAGTGGCTGTTCAAGACACATGACAGGAGATTTCTCCCTGCTCACAGAGTTTAAGGAAAGAGCTGGCCCTAGCATAACCTTTGGAGATGACAGCAAAGGGTTTACTATGGGATATGGCTTGATTTCAACAAGGAATGTCATCATTGATGAAGTTGCATTAGTTGATGGTCTCAAACATAACTTACTGAGCATCAGTCAACTATGTGATAAAGAGAATATAGTTTCCTTCAATTCTGAAGCCTGTGTTGTCACTAGTAAGAAAGACAACAAAGTGGTTCTAACTGGAGTTAGAAAAGGAAATGTGTACTTAGCTGACTTCAACTCTGCAAATGCAGAATCTATTACTTGTCTCTTCAGCAAAGCAAGTTCAGTTGAGAGTTGGCTATGGCACAAGAAGCTATCCCATTTGAATTTCAAGACAATGAATGATCTAGTCAAAAAGGACCTAGTAAGAGGAATTCCTCTTGTTGAATTCTCAAGGGATGGTTTGTGTGATGCTTGTCAGAAAGGCAAACAAAGGAAAGCATCATTCAAAAAGAAGCTTGAAACAACAATTGATGAACCATTACAGCTGCTACATATGGATTTGTTTGGACCAGTCAATGTATTGTCAATTGAAAGAAAAAGATATTGCTTAGTGATTGTAGATGATTTCTCAAAGTTTTCATGGGTCTATTTTCTTGGATCAAAGAATGAAGCAAGTGAAATCATTATCAATCACATCAGGCAAGTCAATAATCATCCTGACCTGAAGGTTAGGAATATCAGGAGTGACAATGGAACTGAATTCAAGAATTTATCAATGAGGCTGTTCTGTGAAGAAAATGGAATCATGCATGAGTTCTCAGCTCCAAGAACACCTCAGCAAAATGGGGTAGTTGAAAGAAAGAACAGATCTTTAATTGAGGCTGCCAGAACAATGCTTGAAGAATCAAAGTTACCAACATATTTCTGGGCTGAAGCTGTTAATTGTGCCTGTTTCACTCAAAATATCTCTTTGATCAATCAAGCTAAAGGCATGACTCCTTATCAGTTGTTCAAGAGAAGAAAACCAACTCTAAACTTTCTTCATGTCTTTGGATGTAAATGCTTTATACTAAGGAATCAATCTGACCATAAAGGGAAGTTTGATGCAAAGGCTGATGAAGGGATATTTGTTGGTTATTCAGCTGGAAAATCTTATAGGGTCTACAATCTAAGAACCAACATTGTTATGGAATCTGTGCATGTTGTGTTTGATGATAAAAAGATTGATGGACTAACAGATGAGGGACAATATGAGAGACTCAAATTTGACAACATTGAGATATATTGTGATGATAGTGAAGAGGAGACTGATGGAGATAACACTTCAAAAGGGATTCAAAACATGCCCTTGGATAATGCACAAAATACTGCATCCGTTGAAAGTCAGAATTCAGCATCCGTTGATAGAGGCAATGCAGTATCCGTTGAAAGACATGGTGTATCATCCGTTAAAGTACTAAATGAAGCATCCGTTGATCATAGCTTATCAACGGATAATCGATTTACATCATCAGTTGATAGAACTCCAAGTTCCCTGCAAAGGACCAACAACTCAGGGGGAGTTTCAACTAGTCAACACTCTGTCTCACATCATGACAATACTGAGGCCACCTCATCTAGAGCACATCTTCCACTTCAAAGGAAATGGACCAAGAATCATCCCTTTGAACTGATCATTGGTGATGCATCATCTAAAGTGCAAACAAGAAGAGCTACTCAAGATGAATGTCTGTATAGTAGTTTTCTATCTCAGGAGGAACCTAAGAAAGTGGAAGAAGCCTTATTGGATCCAGATTGGATATTAGCTATGCAGGAAGAGCTAAACCAATTTGAGAAAAACCAAGTTTGGAAGCTGGTACCCAAACCAAAGAACAAGAGTCCTATTGACACAAAATGGGTATTCAGAAACAAGATGGATGAAAATGGCATTATCATAAGGAATAAAGCCAGATTGGTTGCTAAAGGCTATTCTCAGCAAGAGGGAATAGATTTTGATGAGACATATGCTCCTGTTGCAAGACTTGAAGCCATCAGAATTTTTCTAGCCTATGCAGCTCATGCCAATTTCAAAGTCTATCAAATGGATGTCAAGAGTGCATTTCTAAATGGGAAATTAGAGGAAGAAGTCTATGTAAGTCAACCTCCAGGATTTGAAGATCCAAATTTTCCAGACTATGTATATTATCTGTTGAAAGCACTCTATGGACTGAAGCAAGCACCTAGAGCCTGGTATGAAACCTTATCAAAATTTCTTTTGGAGAATCACTTCACTAGAGGTACTGTTGATAAAACTCTCTTCTTTAGGAATGTTAATGGCTCTAGTATACTTGTTCAAATTTATGTAGACGACATAATATTTGGTTCTAAAGATGATAAACTTTGTAAAAAGTTTGCTAAGCTAATGCAAAGTAATTATGAAATGAGCCTTATGGGAGAACTAACCTATTTTCTTGGTTTACAAATTAAACAAGTTAGTAATGGAATTTTCATTAGTCAAACTAAATATATTCATGATCTTTTAAAGAAGTTTGACTTAATGGAATGTTCATCTGCAAAAACTCCCATGGCCACTGCCACCAAACTTGAATTTAATAAGACTGAAAGGTCTGTGGACATTACAAGTTATAGAGGCATGGTTGGTTCACTTTTATATTTAACTGCTAGCAGACCAGATATAATGTTTGCTACATGTCTGTGTGCTAGATTTCAAGCTGATCCTAGGGAGTCTCATTTAATAGCTATCAAAAGGATTTTCAGATATCTCAAGGGTACACCAAATTTAGGTATTTGGTATCCTAGAGAATCTGGCTTTGATCTAATTGGTTATTCAGATGCAGACTATGCAGGTTGCAAAATAGACAGGAAAAGTACAACAGGCTCCTGCCAATTCCTGGGAAACAAGCTTGTATCATGGTTTAGCAAAAAGCAAAATTCAGTCTCTACTTCTACAGCTGAGGCTGAATACATTGCTGCTGGAAGTTGCTGCTCTCAAGTGTTATGGATGAGAAATCAACTCCTTGACTATGGACTTCATGTTGATAGAATTCCTATCTTTTGTGACAACACAAGTGCCATAGCCATAACAGAGAATCCTGTACAGCACTCAAGAACCAAGCACATTGATATCAAGTACCACTTCATTAGGGAGCATGTCATGAATGGTACAGTGGAACTACATTTTGTTCCAAGTGAACAACAAATTGCAGACATATTTACCAAGCCACTTGATGAATCAACATTCACAAGATTAGTAAGTGAGCTAGGTATGCTTAATTACTCTTAAAATTCATGTCCTTATTGCAATTTGAATTGAAGCCTGAAATATATTAGTTGCTAGAACAAATTTGACTTTTAACAAAGTTTATACCATCAACGGATGTTTCCTATCCGTTGAAAGTCAAAATTGCTCTATCAACGGATATTCATTATCCGTTGAAAGACAAATACATTTCTGGAATTTTTATCCGTCAACGGATAAAACTGAAGTACCTTTCAACGGATGACAATTTGCCTTATCCGTTGAAATGTCACATCAGTCGATTCAGGTGTTTCATAGCCGTTGATTCTATTTTCTTAACCGTTGATACTCATACATACATCTGTATGTATTGGTTTTAAAGGTAGTTGTTAGAATACTTACAGTTTATTCTTAAACGGCTGAAATTCACTAACATATACTTATTGATTAATCTTTTACTAATTTTTTTTTTTTTTGAAAGCATATAAGCCCTTTTGATTTTTCATTTTTACTTTACGCTTTCTTAAAATTTCAAGCATTTACCATTTTCTCTCTGCAAAACCTTCAAGTTATTCTCTGCAATTTCTACTCACAACAATGGCACCAGTCGTGAAAATTATGTCTCAATCTGGGTTCATCTATGAGAAGAACAATTTCATAGCTTTGGTAGAAAAGAATGAAGCCCATTCAGACTATCACAAAATGATGGACTTCATCAAAAACTGTAAACTTAGCTATGCAATGCTGGAAGCCCCAACGATTTACTGTGAAGTAGTTGAGGAGATTTGGACAACTGCTGAGTTCAACTCCATAGATATGACTATCTCCTTCACTCTCAAAGGTAAAAATCACTGTATTAACTGTGATGATTTACAAGCATGTTTTAAATTACCTGAGAACAATGCCATGACACCACACACTGATAATGACGTATCCAGCATGTTAGATTCCATAGGTTATTCTCTTAACTCTGCTAGTTTAGGGAGTATTAGAAGAAAAGGCCTTAGGAAAGAATGGAGTTTTCTTGGGGATGCCTTTATAAAGGTTTTCTCTGGGAAAATTAGTAATTTTGATGCCATAACTTCATCTCTTGTTAATATGCTCTATATGCTTGTTTCTGATAGGTATTTTAACCTTAGCAACTATGTGATGCTAGAATTGGGTACTAGATTAGGTAACAAAGCTAATAGACCTAATAACATCTATTATGCTAGATTCTTTATGTTATTGGCTAACCATGTTGCTGAAGGTTTGGTCATAATCAATGAGAATAATAAACTCAAGTGCTGGGCACAAGAGAAAAGAGTTCTTGCAGATTTATTGAGAATGGATCTCAACAGCAGTGTGCCATTGGTATATTTACCAATCATGAATGCACCTCAGGTAGGTGAGGTAATTGCTTCTACAACTCCTACTTCTTCCAACCCCTCTATTTCTTTATCTTCTAGTGTGGCCATGAAATCTGTGACAATGCCCCAACAGATTTCTACCAAGGTCACCAAAACTAAACTTTCAAAATCAAAGACAAAGAAAACCACCTCTGTTGTTTCTCAAAAGACAACAGTTGTAACACCAACCATTAACCCTGAGGGGAGTGAACAGGGTGTGAGTGGTGAGGGGAGGGGTGAACATCAAAGAAACCCCCAGGATAAGGAAGGAGAGTTAAGTGCTTCCCAAGCTAGCCAAGCCACAGTTTCTCAAAAAGCTGTGGTGGTTGAAAAGGTATCTAGCACATCCCTAGTTGCATCCTCCCAAAAGGATGTTACTATTGAAAATAGTTCCCAACCAGGAACACAGAACAAACGAGGGAGGGACACTGAAGCCAAACACTCACCAACAAAAGCTTTTATTAGAAGAAAGAAGGCTAGAACCCAATCTTCTACACAGGGTGCACACACTGCACAGATACATCCATCTGTATCTATGCCTTCTCAAACTCAGTTTGATGTGGCTCCAATAAATGTGGAGTCACAGCCCCATTCTCTCACAATAATCACACATCAATCACCAAACACTTCATCACCATCTCTGGATGTGGATATGTTATTCCCATCAATTCCTGATTCTCCCTCTTTACAACTCAGGGAGGAGCCCCACTCAAATACAGGTGATCATCATCTCTTAGATGATTTGTTGGATCACCCGCAAATTCTTTCAGATATAATTGAAGGATCTGTGTCACCATATCTCAAATCAATCTACACAGATTCAACAGTTATATCACTTTCAATTTCAACTTCTTTTCCTTCTTCAACGGATATCACTCATCCGTTGACAAGTGGTTGCTCTTCAACGGATAAGCTTAACAGCAGTTATCCGTTGATAACATCAGTTTCACCTTTAACGGATATTCCACATCCGTTGATAGTCTCTCCACACATAACTGAATCAATTCCAAGTGTAGAAGACATGAATACTGTGCAATCACTTTTAGGATTGAGGGAAGGGAGTGAAAATTTGAGTGAGAGGCTGGGTTGCTCCCAGGCAAAAGGAGAGATTGAGAGCTCAAAAATGCATGCTATTTCTTCCAGCATGGCAAAAGTAAGTGAGAGGAGTACCACCTTAGTAGGTGAAGGTGAGGGAGTGAGTTGTGTGAGCCAGGGGGAGCCCCTGATGCAAGAAAATAGAGAAAAAGAGAGAAAGGCAGGTACAGTAGATATAAGGGTGGAACCAGCCATTGCTAGTGAGTCAATGATTGTGGATGATGCTGAAAAGGAAAGACAATTTCAGCAACATTACAAAGCTGTAATTGATAACATTTCCTTGGATGCTGACACTTTTACTCATCCTGTGTCAGCCTATCAAATGTTGGCTGCTCAGGGCAATGAGGAGGCAGAAAAGACACTACATCTAGTACACACAACAGAATCTCTTCAAAGGGATAAAGCTGCTATTACCAAGATGCCTTCTACAGCTGGTGAGCCATCTGAGGAATTTGGAGTAAATTCTGATGATGATGACTCTGTTTCTTTTGATGGAAGCATGAACTTAGGGGGAGATGAAGGCCCTAGTTCAATTCCAAATCTACCTGAATGGGCTTTGACAAAGGAGTATAGATCAGGGGAATTCAATGTCTCCTTAGTCAAACAAATCAACACTATTCAACAGGCCATTCAGAACACTTCACATGCAAGTATCAAGGCTATCCTTCAAGCTCACCTGGACTCACTGCATCTCATGAAGTTGCAGCAAGTAAAGCAGAATCTGAGTATGGATGATCTCAGGAAGGATATTGCTGACTTGAAATCCTACAGTTCTGAAAAATTGGATTCAGTCATGCCCTATGGTACATTGCAGGACTTGGTTTTGAGATTGAAAAAGGAATCAGTTACTGAGAAAAGGCTGGCCAAGTTGGAAGACAGAGTTCAAGTTATTGAAGATTCTGTGGCCACCATTCTTCACAACCAACAATCTCAAACCAGTCTCCTAATGCAGCTGGCAAAAGCACAAGGCTTGACCCCTCTCCTTGATGATAACAAAAAGGGGGAGAGTAAAAGGGAAGGGGAAGGAGAGCCATCTACAAAAATCAAAATATCTAAAGTGCTAGTTCCTGCCATCACTACTTCTCCAATCATTCAAATCAAAGGAAAGCCTGATGGAATTGATTTGATTCAGCTAGCAGCAGCTGAAATTCAAATGAAAGAGCAAAGGAGGAGAATTGATGAAAGGTTGCAACTGTTGTTTGGCTCTACACAAGATAAATCAACATCTGTGAAATATAGCACAAAGATTGAACCAATCAACATGGAGCTCAAGCCAGTAGGGAGACATAAGGATGGAGAAGCTTCTTTCAAAGAACTACAAGCTATAATTCTCAAGCCCAATAAAAGATCCAATAAGGACTCTACAAAGAATCCTTTAAAAGAAGTGGACTTTCCTCCTCCAAAAGCTGATGAGAACAAGCTTTTAGGTAGGAGTATTGCTTATCTCAAAGAGACCATGGATGAGGATGTAAGGAGAAATAGGGCTATTATCTCTAGAGAGGGAAAGAGCATATGTGTGATGCAAGGACATCCCAAATTCTCAATAGCCAAGAAGGAAGAAGTCAAGCAACTAAAGGCTGACAAAAGAGCACAAGCAAAGCTTGAACAACAGCTAAAGTCAAGTCAAGTTGAAGAAGAGAAAGGAATTGAAGTCAGGGGTGAAGACAAGATTGCAAACCTAGATGAGGTTTTTGGGAGTATATTTGGTGAGAGTATGGAAGAAAGAGAGGAATGGCAGAAGGGAAACAGAAGAAAGGCCAAGGCACATAGAAGGAGTGAAGATAATACTGAAGTAACCAAATCTATATCTAAACCACTACCTTCCATACCTGAACCTCTTGTTGCTAATCCCACTATAAACATCCATGGTGAACCAATCATTCCAAAAGAGGAACCTATTGATTGGGACACCATCAAATTGCCTACCTTTCTAACCACTCTTCCACTACCAAAGAAACAGAAAAGAAAACCCAAATCTACACCTCCCATAACCTCTAAGAAATTCACTCAAAAACAAAAGCCTAAGCCTAAGCCATCCATTTCTAAAGATGATTATGTTCACATCTGTGACATAAAAGAAATTTCAGACATTGAACTCTATCTGGATGAGCTTGAGGATGTAAGAGGAATAGCTGCTTACAGACAGCTACCAGAGAGATTAGTGTTCAGATACAAAGGAGCTGGGGAAAGAACATGGCCTCTCCACAGGATTCTGAATGAAGGCTACTCTACCTTGATTAGAGTCTTTTCAGCTATACAAAAGGATTCTGACTTTACCAGAACTGCCAAGACTGAAATTCTCAACAAGATTGCCAATATAAGGAAAACTTGGAGGGAGCCCAATGCTTTACCCAGGACTTTACTCATTCAAGAAAGGGGAATTACAATTCACAAATCACCTCATTGGTTGATGGAATTTAGAGATGATAAAGGAGTCAGAAGATTTTTCAGACTTGAAGACCAACTCAAGATTGCCAGCAATGAAACTCTCAAGGAAATGCAATCTAAGTTGGATATCAGTGTTGAAGATGAAGCTGAATTCTTCAGACAACTCCAACTCCAAATTGAGGAAAATGACAAAGGGCTAGGAAAGAAAACCAGGGAACAAAGAAGAAAAAGATGATTTGCTCAGGCTAAAGGAGTATCCTTGGAAATACTGTAAATCTTCAATTTCCTCCTAATACATACATTTTTACAGCATTTTCAAATTTCTACTTAGTTTCAATTCATATATCTGTTAAGTGTTTTGTTATCATCAAGTTAACCCTGAATTTATGCCTACAATTCTTATAGACATAAATAGGGGGAGATTGTTAGGAATATATGTGCATTAGTTTGATGATATGTTTAACAAAACACTTAAGTAGAAATTCAGTGTCTGTAGCCTCAACGGATAAGACCACTTTGGCTATCCGTTGATGGTGTAGCTTTACTTAGAAATAAGTCTAGTGTTGTAGCATATTTCAGTCTCTGTATTTAAGATGTAATTCTTAGAAGTTGAGAGAAACTATGAGTCATGTTGACTACTAGAAGATATGCAGATAGGAAGGCCAATTGTAAATATTTCATGCCTTGTAATTTTGTATAAATGAAGTGGTATCAACGGATGACTTAAAGACCTTCAACGGATGAGAAGCTAAGCTTCAACGGATGTCTCTAAAGCTTCAACGGATAACATCCTTCAACGGATGAGTGCATCAACGGATGAAAGCTTCAACGGATGTTCTGTTGATTAACCGTTGATAAGTGGTAGTTGTACCTACAAACAGAGGCACGTGGGTGAACAGAGATAACTGAAATGTGGCAGCCTAATTTCAGGAACATCAGAAAAAGCAGCCGTTCTACTCTAGTATAAAGAGACATTAAGTCAACAAAGTACTGGAGTGAACTGGAGAAGAAACAAGTGGAGATCTTACTTTATTATTTTATTATATCCTTGCCTTCACTTGTAAACTTGGTAATATATAAACCAAGTAGTAGCTAGTAATTAGATAAGAATTTTTCCAGAGCTGTTTAGAAAAATCTTGAGAGAAAAATTATCTAGTTTGTACTAGGATGCAGCTGTGATCAAATTCTTAGATCACAGAATTTCTGAAATACCATCTCTGGTGGAACAACAAATCCACCAGAAAAGTTTTTAAAGGTTTATTGTGTTCTTTACATTTGTGTTTGAATATATATCTGTCTGTATCAGCCTAAAGCAATTCACACACTTGTTCATCTTGAACACACAGTCTTTATAAACTGCTCAAAACTTGAAAAAGTTTTGAGATTTACATTCAACCCCCCTTCTGTAAATCTCATTGTTAGTTCTCTAGAAATAACAAGTGGAGCGAATAAACATTGGCTGTCACCAGCCTTCAACTATAAATCCAAAAATGACAAGCGATTCCCCGATTCATCTCCTGAATCAGGGTTTTGTCCAGTTTTGGAATCATGAAATTAGAGAGAATGCCGTTAATGGCGATCAACAACAAATTAGACTGGACACTAGCTCGCATCTATATCCTGCTGATCAGTCAGGATACAGTGCAGATCTATACCTACCTGTATAGATCCTGTCGGGTCCCCATGCACTACGACCCATCTCAAGGCACCGGTCATGTCCCGGTCCTTAGGATTAAGTAAAACTTAATCCCACACATCATCATTATCCAGCCCATGGAGTATTTTGATGTCAAATCATTTTGAATTAAAAACATCCTAATTCAGGGTTCACAAATAACCCGAAAGAATGGGTATTTGGTCAAGAGAGCAATCGATAATATAGGAACAATAATGAAAAGAACTGGCATAATAAGAGTAATTGCAGCGAAATGTAAAACATTTAACTATTCTGAACTTAGAATATGAACGAATAAATATTTGCAGTATTTTAAAAGAAAAATCAGGAATACTTGCCTCAATAAGCTTTAATCGCTATTACTAGTTGACTTTGGTTCGACTTGAACGTTCGACCTTATCGTCAAACTATTATCCCATTCTGGATACGATCCCAACACCCAGGCCCTTCGATTGGAACTTCTTAATCTCAACATCTAATCGCTAGATCACTCCTATTCCAACGTCAAATCCCGGATCTTCCGACTAGGACCTACAGGGTTAAAATACCCTAATTCAGATAATCGCTCTGCTTAACATCACATCACTATCCTATTCTACTCGTACGATTTCATAATCCAACTTATATTTATATGTATTATTTAAATACACATAGCAATTATGGTGTTAGGAATATGTGTATTAGTTTGATAATAAGTTAAACAAAACACTTAAGTAGAAATCTAGTGTTTGTAGCCTCAACGGATAAGACCATTTGGGCTATCCATTGAAGGAGTAGCTTTACTTAGAAATAAGTTTAGTATTGTAGCACATTTCATTCTTTGTATTTAAGTTGTAATTCTTAGATGTTGTGGGAAATTATCAGTCATGTTGACTACTAGTGGATATGCAAATAGCAGGGATAATTGTAAATATTTCATGCCTTGTAATTTTGTATAAGTGAAGTAGTATCAACTGATATTAAAGGCCTTCAACGGATGAGAAACAAAGCTTCAACGGATGTCTCTAAAGCTTCAACGGATAACATCCATCAACGGATGAGTGCTTCAACGGATAAAACTTCAACTGCTAATACATCAACGGATAAAGCTTCAACGGATAAAGCTTGAACGGATAAAGCATCAACGGATGAAAGCTTCAACGGATGCTTAGTTCAATAGCAGTTGATAGTGACAATTCATAAGCTGACAGAGGCACATGGGTTGACAGAGACAAACTGGAATGTGGCAGCCTCTAGGAGGAATCAAGAAAATGCAGCATTTCCATTCTGGTGCAAACAAGGAAGTATTCAAAGATTCTTAGCTAAACCTAAATTGCATTGGATAGAGAAATGAAGAAGAAACATGTGAAGAATCTTTTAATTGTATTTTACAGTTTTGTCTTCACTTGTAAACTTGGTGTTATAAAAACCAAGTAGCAGCTAGTAATTAGAGTGTGAATTTTCCAGAGCTGTTTAGAAAAATCCAGAGAGAAAATCATCTAGTTTGTACTAGGACGCAGCTGTGATTTAATTCTTTGAATCACAGATTTTCTGAAATAACACATCTCTGGTGGAACAACAAATCCACCAGAAAAGTTTTTAAGTCTGTTGTGTTCTTTATATTTGTGTTTGAATATATATCTGTCTGTATTAGCTGAAAGCAAATCACACACTTGATCATCAAAACACATAAGCCTAGAAACTGCTCAAAACTTGAAAAAGTTTTGAGATTTACATTCAACCCCCTTCTGTAAATCTCATTGTTAGTTCATTGGGAATAACAATTGGTATCAGAGCAAGCTCTTAACATACAAAGAGTTTAAAGATCTATTCTACTAACATCATGAGTAAGAAGGATATTGGTGTAAAGATTCCAATCCTGGAAAGAGATAACTATCGTCACTGGAAAGTGAAGATGCATTTAACAATCTCTCTCAAGATGAAAGCTACATCAACTGCATTGAAAATGGTCCTCACATCCCTCACAAGGTGGCCACAGCTGCTACTGCAACAGTTGCTGTTGGACAGTCTATTCCCAAGCCAAAAGCAGAATGGACTATTGAAGATATTGAAGAGGTTCACAAGGACAAGAAAACCATAAACATTCTGTTTAATGGCCTAGATCAAGATATGTTTGACAATGTCATTAACAGCCAAACTGCTAAGGAAATTTGGGATACTGTACAACTTATCTGTGAAGGTACTGAGCAAGTTAGAGAAAACAAAATGCAGCTTCTCATTCAACAGTATGAATATTTTCATTTTGAAGAAGGAGAATCATTGAATGATACCTTCAACAGATTTCAGAAACTGTTGAATGGATTGAAGCTGTATGGCAGAGTGTACCAAGTCAAGGACTCCAATTTAAAATTTATGAGGTCTCTACCAAAGGAATGGAAGCCTATGACTGTTTCTCTAAGAAATTCTCAAGATTATAAGGATTTCACGCTTGAAAGATTATATGGAATTTTGAAGACATATGAACTTGAGATGGAGCAAGATGAGATGTTGGAAAAGGGAAAGAGAAAAGGAGGATCAGTTGCACTTGTAGCTGACAATGAGAAGATTGAAGCCAGGAATGAGGAAAAGACAATGCCAAGTCTCAAAATTGGCACAAGCAAATCAGAATCAAGCAAGGGAAAGGAGCAAGTAGCTGAAGATGAAGACAATTCCAGTCAAGATGACTCTGATGATGTTGATGAACATCTGGCCTTTCTGTCCAGGAGGTTTGCAAAGATGAAATTCAGGAAAAATACAAAATTCACTAAGCCAAACAAAAACATGGTGGACAAATCTAAGTTCAAATGTTATAACTGTGGCATTAGTGGACACTTTGCAAATGAGTGCAAGAAGCCAACCTCTGATAAGAAGAAATTTGAGCAAGTTGATTACAAAAAGAAGTATTTTGATTTGCTCAAACAAAAGGAAAGAGCTTTTCTGACTCAAGATGATTAGGCAGCAGATGGAGTCAATGAAGATGATGATATGGAATATGTCAACCTAGCCCTGATGGCTAATTTTGATGAAAATGAAACTAGTTCATCAAGCAACCAGGTAATTACTACTGATCTCTCTCAACTTTTTAAGATTGAATGCAATGAAGCCATAAATGATATGTCCAATGAATTATATCATTTGCGTGTTTCCCTTAAATCACTAGCTAAAGAAAACACAAGAATCAAAGAGAATAATATGTTTTTAAGTGATAGGAATGCTATGTTAGAGGATCAGGTAATTGAGCTTGAGAAGATTAAAATTAAATGCTTGACTGTTGAGAGTGAACTAGAAGAAGCTGTTAAGAAAGTAGAAATTCTTTCTAAACAGTTAGAAAGTGAGCAAGAGGTAATCAAGGCCTGGAAAACATCTAGGGATGTTAGTGCTCAGATTGTCAAGGTTCAGGGAATTGAATCATTCTGTGAGAATGCCTGGAAGAAAAATAAAAAGGAGTTAGAATTAATTGATGGATTGTCAACGGATGTGGAATCAACGGATGATGAAAGTTATCCGTTGAAGGAAGAAAAAGAGCATCCGTTGAAAGCTCATCAATTAAAACAGGCAAGTGAGTCTAAAAAGAATAATCTTAATAAGAAGGATGGTTCAACTTTCAAGAACTTTGTCAAAGAAGGAGCTAGCACATCCAAAGATACCAGTAAGGTGAATATAGGATACATGACTTCAGATCAGCTGAAAAATAGGCTTAAATTGGTTGAGGATAAAAAGGAAACTAAAAGAAAATCTAATAGAAATGGGAAGGTAGGGATTAACAAACACAACAATTACACACCTGATAAGTATGCTCCTAGAAAAAGCTGTGTGCATTGTAAAAGTGATAATCATCTATCTGATAACTGCAAATCTGTTAAGAATGCTGCCATGCCTTTAACTCCCTCCATGCCTAACATGTCTATGTCACCTATGCATGCTATGCCTGTTATGTCTCATCAGAATCCTCATGCACATTTTGCAAACATGCCATATGTTAATAATCCTTATTTTACTGAATTCAGTGTGCCTCAGATGCCATACAACATGCCTATGTGGAATAATATGCTTATACAATCCATGCCTTATCAAATTCAATCAAATGTGCTAAATGATTCTGTGACTAACCCTACACTTCAACCAACTACATCTGAGACCAAGGTTGACCCAAAGGTACCTAAGTCAAAAGATGTAGGAGGAATGAAGTCTAGGAAAAAGACTAACAAGGCTGGACCCAAGGAAACTTGGGTACCAAAATCAACTTGATTGATTTTGTTGTGTGCAGGGAAAAAGAAGGAATCTATGGTACTTGGACAGTGGCTGTTCAAGACACATGACAGGAGATTTCACCCTGCTCACAGAGTTCAAGGAAAGAGCTGGCCCTAGCATAACCTTTGGAGATGACAGCAAAGGGTTCACTATGGGATATGGCTTGATTTCAAAAGAAAATGTCATCATTGATGAAGTTGCATTAGTTGATGGTCTCAAACATAATCTTTTGAGCATCAGTCAACTATGTGACAGAGGGAATATTGTTTCCTTCAATTCTGAAGCCTGTGTTGTCACAAGTAAGAAGGACAACAAAGTGGTTCTAACTGGAGTTATAAAAGGGAATGTGTACTTAGCTGACTTCAACTCTACAGATTCAGAATCAATTACTTGTCTTCTCAGCAAAGCAAGTCCAGATGAAAGTTGGCTATGGCACAAGAAGCTATCCCATTTGAATTTGAAGACAATGAATGATCTAGTCAAAAAGGACTTAGTTAGAGGAATTCCTCTAGTGGAATTCACAAGGGATGGACTGTGTGATGCTTGTCAGAAAGGAAAGCAAAAGAAAGCATCATTCAGTAAGAAGCTTGAATCTGCAATTGATGAACCATTACAACTGCTACACATGGATCTTTTTAAACTAGTCAATGTATTGTTAATTTCAAGGAAAATATATTGCCTAGTGATTGTAGATGATTTCTCAAAGTTTTCATGGGTTTATTTCCTTGGATCAAAGAATGAAGCTAGTGAAATCATTATCAATCATATCAAGCAAGTCAATAATCATCCAGATTTCAAAGTAAGGAATATCAGGAGTGACAATAGAACTGAGTTCAAGAATAAAACCATGAAGTTGTTTTGTGAAGAAAATGGGATCATGCATGAGTTCTCAGCTCCAAGGACTCCACAACAAAATGGTGTGGTGGAAAGGAAGAACAGATCACTAATTGAAGCTGCAAGAACAATGCTTGAAGAGTCAAAACTCCCAACATACTTTTGGGCTGAGGCTGTTAACTGTGCATGTTACACTCAGAATATTTCTCTAATTAATCAGGCAAGAGGCATGACTCCCTATAAATTGTTCAAGAGAAGAAAACCAACTTTAAACTTTCTGCATGTCTTTGGTTGCAAATGTTACATTCTAAGGAATCAACCTGATCACAAAGGGAAGTTTGATGTAAAGGCTGATGAAGGAATATTTGTTGGTTATTCTGCTGGAAAATCATATAGAATCTACAATCTAAGAAACAACATTGTCATGGAATCTGTGCATGTTGTGTTTGATGATAAAAAGATTGATGGACTAACAGATGAGGGACATCATGAAGGACTCAAATTTGACAACAGTGAGATATATTGTGATGATAGTGAAGATGAGAATGATGGAGAAGGCATCTCAAAAAGAATTCAAAATCTGCCTTTGAATAATGCACAAAATGCTGCATCCGTTGAAAGTCATAATTCAGCTTCCGTTGATAGAAGCAATGCAGCATCCGTTGAAAGACAAAGTGCATCATCCGTTGAAGTTCATAATAAACCATCTGTTGATCACAGTCTGTCAACGGATAATCATTTCACTTCAACAGTTGATAGAACTCCCAATTCCTTTCAAAGGATCAGCAACTCAGGGGGAGTTTCAACCAATCAACATTCTATCTCACATCATGACAATACTGAGGCAACCTCATCTAGAGCTAATCTACCACCTCAAAGAAAATGGACCAAAAATCACCCTTTTGAACTAATCATTGGTTATGCTACATCTAAAGTGCAAACTAGAAGGGCTACTCAAGATGAATGTCTGTATAGTAGCTTTCTATCACAAGAGGAGCCTAAGAGAGTGGAAGAAGCTCTATTGGATCCAGATTGGATTTTAGCAATGCAAGAGGAGCTAAACCAATTTGAAAGGAACAAAGTATGGAAGCTGGTACCCAAGCCAAAGAACAAGAGTTCTATTGACACCAAATGGGTATTCAGAAACAAGATGGATGAAAATGGCATTATCATAAGGAATAAAGCCAGATTGGTTGCTAAAGGCTATTCTCAATAAGAGGGAATATATTTTGATGAGACATTTGCTCCAGTTGCCAGACTTGAAGCCATCAGAATCTTTCTAGCCTATGCAGCCCATGCCAATTTCAAGGTCTATCAAATGGATGTCAAGAGTGCATTTCTGAATGGGGAATTGGAGGAAGAAGTTTATGTAAGCCAACCTCCAGGATTTGAAGATCCAAATTTTCCAGACTATGTGTATTATCTGTTGAAAGCACTCTATGGACTAAAGCAAGCACCTAGAGCCTGGTATGAGACTTTGTCAAAATTTCTTCTAGATAATTACTTCACAAGAGGTACTGTTGACAAAACTCTTTTCTTTAGAAATGTTAATGGCTCTATAATACTTGTTCAAATTTATGTAGATGATATTATATTTGGTTCTACAGATGATAAGCTTTGTAAATAGTTTGCTAAGTTAATGCAAAGTAAATATGAAATGAGCATGATGGGAGAGCTAACTTATTTTCTTGGTTTACAAGTTAAACAAGTTAGTGGTGGAATTTTCATTAGTCAAACTAAATATATTTATGATCTTTTAAAGAAGTTTGACTTAATGGATTGTTCATCTGCAAAAACTCCCATGGCCACTGCCACCAAGCTTGAATTAAACAAGGCTGAAAAGTCTGTAGACATTTCAAGTTATAGAGGCATGGTTGGTTCACTTTTATATTTAACTGCTAGTAGACCTGATATAATGTTTTCTACATGTCTCTGTGCTAGATTTCAAGCTGACCCTAAAGAGTCTCACTTAGTGGCTATTAAAAGGATTTTCAGATATCTCAAAGGGACTCCAAATCTAGGAATTTGGTACCCCAGAGAGTGTGGTTTTGATCTAATTGGCTACTCAGATGCAGATTATGCAGGTTGCAAAATAGACAGGAAAAGCACAACTGGCACCTGTCAATTTCTAGGGAATAAGCTTGTGTCATGGTTCAGCAAGAAGCAAAATTATGTTTCAACATCAACAGCTGAAGCTGAGTACATTGCTGCTGGTAGTTGATGTGCACAGATACTGTGGATGAGAAATCAACTATTTGACTATGGACTAATTGTTGACAAAATTCCTATATTCTGTGACAATACAAGTGCCATTGCCATTATTGAAAATCCAGTGCAGCACTCAAGAACCAAGCACATTGACATCAAGTACCACTTCATAAGGGAACATGTGATGAAAGGTACAGTGGAACTTCATTTTGTTCCAAGTGAAAAGCAGATTGCAGACATATTTACCAAGCCACTTGATGAATCAACATTCACAAGATTAGTAAGTGAGCTAGGTATGCTTAATTATTAATAAATTTATGTCCTCATTACAATCTGCTTTGAAGCCTTAAATGAATCTGTGGCAAGAACAAAATTGGCTTTAAGTAAAGATTATTCTATCAATGGATATTCCCTATCCATTGAAAGTCAAAATTGTTCTATCAACGGATGTTCATTATCCGTTGAAAGACAAATACATTTCTGGTAATTTTATCCTTCAACGGATAAAACAGTGTTAATCTTCAACAGATAACTATTTACCTCATCCGTTGAAGTGTCACATCAGTTACTTTAAGTGAGTCACAGCCGTTGATTTGTTTACTTAACCGTTGATACATATATACACTGTTGTATGTATTTGTATTAAAGGCAGTTTTCGGAATTTCTACAGTTTTCTTTATTTTCAAACGGTTGTAATTTATTTAAAAGTATCATTTAATCATTTTATTTACATTTTAATTCGAGAAAGTATAAAAGCCCATTGAATTCTTATTTTCACTTTACGCTCTCTTGCAATTTTTACTCTCTTTCTCTCCCAAAACTCTCAATCTTTTCTCTGTAATCTCTACTCACAACAATGGCACCAGTAGTCAAGATTATGTCACAGTCTGGCTTTGTTTATGAAAAGAACAATTTCGTAGCCTTGGTGCAAAAGAATGAAGCCCACTCAGATTATCACAAAATGATGGACTTCATCAAGAACTGCAAACTAAGCTATGCAATGCTGGAAGCCCTAACTATCTATTGTGAGGTAATTGAGGAGATTTGGACAACTGCAGAGTTCAACTCCACAGATATGACCATTGCTTTCTCTCTCAAAGGTAAGGATTACTGTATTAACTGTGATGATATACAGTCTTGCTTTAAGCTACCTGAGAATAATGCCATGACACCACACACTGATAATGATGTATCTGCTATGTTAGATTCCATAGGCTATTCTTTTGATTCTGCTAGTTTAGGGAGCATTAGAAGAAAGGGCCTTAGGAAAGAATGGAGTTTTCTTGGAGATACCTTTATCAAGGTTTTCTCTGGGAAGATTAGAAATTTTGATGCCATAACTTCATCTCTTGTTAATATGCTCTACATGCTAGTTCTTGATAGGTACTTTAATTTTAGCAACTATGTCATGCTAGAATTAGGTTCCAGGTTAGGCAACAAAGCTAATAGACCTCATAACATCTACTATGCTAGATTCTTTATGTTATTGGCTAACCATGTTGCTGAAGGTTTGGTCATAACTAATGAGAGCAATAAACTCAAATGCTGGGCACAAGAGAAAAGGGTCCTTGCAGACCTTTTGAGAATTAACCTCAACAGCCAGGTGCCATTGGTATATTTACCAATAATGAATGCACCTCAGGTAAGTGAGGTAAATACTTCTGCAACTCCTACATCTTCCACCCCCATTGTTTCTTTGCCTTCTAGTGTGGCAATGGAATCTGTGTCTTTGTCCCAACAGATTCCTACCAAAGCCACCAAACCTAAAATTCCAAAACACAAGTCAAAGAAAACCACCTCTGTTGTCTCTCAAAAGACCACAGTTGTAACAACTACCATAAACCCTGAAGGGAGTGAACAGGGTGTGAGTGGTGAAGGGAGGGGTGAACATCAAGAAACTCCCCAGGATGAGGTGGGAGAGGTGAGTGGTACCCTAGCCAGCCAAGCCACAGTTTCTCAAAAGACTGTGGTGGTTCAAAAGGAGTCAAACACATCCCTAGTTGCATCCTCCCAAAAGGATGCAGCTATTGAAAATTGTTAGATATATTTGATAATGTCATGGCTAATATGTTTTATGTTTAGCTTTCAGATCTTACTTGAACAGGATAAATCAGTACTTAACTGTTGATTAGTACTTATACTGGAAGTCAGGACTTAAGGATATCAGTACATATGTTATCAGGAGATAATCGTCAGAAGATAGATATCAGAACTTAAGTGCTGAAGGACAATCAGATAAGGACAGTAGCTGATTAAAGGAAAGAAGATCAAGATAAACATAAGAAGAGATATGCATGAAGAAGGAATTTCGTGAAGAATGGAATACTTGGAAGAAAAGATATCTGATTGATATATTTTAGGAAGCAGAATTATATTCCATATCAATTAGCGATTATCTTGTAACTGTGTAGTATATAAACACAAATATAGGGTTTACACTATATGTGTTATCATTATTAGAGAAGATTATTCATTGTAACCCTAGCAGCTCTCGTGATATTTGTTCATCACTGAGAGGTAACAGTTCCATACTGTAACAGAGTTTATTATTTCAATAAAGTTTGTTTTCTGTTACTTAAGTTCTTAAAGTTCGATTTGAGTGTACTATACACTGTATTCACCCCCTCTACAGTGTGTGTGTGACCTAACAATGAAAATAGTCCCCAACCAAGGACACAGAACAAAAGAGGGAGGGACACTGTAGCCACACATTCACCTGTCAAAGCTTTTTCAAGAAGAAAGAAGGCTAAAACCCTAGTTTCCACACAGGGGGCACACACTGCACAAATACATCCACATGTATCTTTGCCTTCTCAAATTCAGCTTGATGTGGCTCCAGCAAATGTGGAGTTACAGCCCCATTCTCTCATAATAGACACACATCAATCACCAAATTCTCCATCACCCTCTCTGGATGTGGATATGATATTCACATCAATTCCTGATTCTCCCTCTTTAAAACTCAGGGAGGAGCCCCACTCAAATCCTGGTGATCATCATCTGTTAGATGATTTGTTCGATCATCAGCCAATTCTTTCAGACTTAGTTGAAGAACCTGTGTCACCTCACTTAAAATCAATTCACACAGACTCAACAATTATGTCACTTTCAAAATCTACATCTTTTCCTTCTTTAACGGATATCTCTCATCCGTTGACAAGTGGTTGTTCTTCGACAGATAAGCTTAACATCAGTTATCCGTTGATATCATCAGTTTCCACTTCAACGGATACTCCTTATCCGTTGATGGTCTCTACACAAACAACTGAATTAATTCCAATTAAGAAGAACAGGAAGACAATACTCACTCAAGAGTATGAACACTTTGACTCAAAGACTAATGAGTCATTGAATGATTTATATGATAGATTTGTCAAACTTTTGAATGATTTGTCATTGGTTGATAAAGAGTATGATATTGAAGATTCAAACCTTAAGTTCCTGTTAGCTCTTCCTGAATGCTGGGATTTGAAGGCAACGACAATAAGAGACTACTACAATCTTGATGAAACAACTCTTGACGAAATCTATGGAATGCTCAAGACTCATGAGCTGGAGATGGAACAAAGAAGCAAGAGGAAAGGAGGAAAGTCAAGGACAGTTGCTCTTAAGTCTGAAGAAGAATTCCCCAAAGCAGCTTCTTCAAAGAAAGACAAGGGTAAAGCTCTTTTCATAAAGTCTGATACTGAGTCATCAAGTTCTGAGAGTGATGATGACTCAGATTCTGAAAGCTTGCCTGAGACTGATGCTGATGAGGAGATGATGAAGCTGTGTGCTCTTATGGTGAAAGGAATCACAAAGATTGCATACAGGAAGTTCAGGAAGGGAAAGAAGTTTTCCAGGAAAGGCATAAGTTCTGATAAGAAGAATTTCAGAAGATCTGAAGGCAGAGGTGGAAAGTCTGACAGAGGAGATTACACCAATGTTAAATGCTATAACTGTGGTGAGAAAGACCACATATCTCCTGACTGCAAGAAGGTAAAGGGTGACAAAGGCAAGGCTTTTGTCATAAAGCAGAAAAGCTGGACAGACACCTCAGACTCTGAAAGTGAGGAAAACTATGCATTGATGGCAAATGCTGATAAAGAAAGTGCTGAGAGCAGTTCTGAAGCTGCTGAAACAAAGGTACCTCAGACTACTTATGCTTTTCATACTGATGATATTAATGAGTTGAGAAGATATCTTAAAACCATGTTTGTTAGCTATAGAGATCAAACTTTAACATGTGAAAGATTAACTTCTGAAAATCTTGCATTTAAGAAAAGAAATGATTTCTTAGAAAAAGAGTTAGTCATGTTCCATCAAACTCAGAAGGATAGAGATGATGCTTTTTATGTTAGGAATGAAGTGCTAAAATTAAATGAATCTCTAAAAACTGAGTTAGAAAAGGAAAGAGAGATTATCAGGACTTGGACTAACTCTGGCAAAACAACTCAAAATTTGCTAAGTAGTGGAAACTGGAAAGAGGGCTTAGGTTATGGAGAAGATAAGAAAGATAAAGGAACTGAAGAAATTAAGTCTGTTGATAAACAAAAGCCAAAGTTAAAACCTGTTAAGTTTGTAACTGTAAAGTCTGAAAATGAAAAATCAGAAGTTACAAAGAAATTAACTTCTGATAAACTAAAACAGGAAAAGACAGCTGAAGTGAACATAGGCTTAATGACAAAGAAGCAGCTTAAGCATAAGCTGAAAGATGTCAAGAATGCAAACAAGGTAAAATCACCTAGGAAAAATAGGAATGGAAAGGAAGGTGTGAATAAAAGCAATGATTATAAACCTGTTCCTGATGCTCCTAGGAAAACATGTCATAACTGTGGAAGTTCTAACCATCTGGCTTCTTTTTGCAGGAAGAATAAGAATATTAACTCCTTACCTTCAAAATCAGGAGTTAAGAGTCAGTCTGTTAGATACAAACCACAAAATCCTTGTTTTCATTGTGGTAGTTTATGGCATTCCATTTATACTTGTAAGGAATATCATAGTTTGTACTATGATTATTATCAAATAAAACCTTCTTTGAAGAAAGTTTCCATTGTTCCTTCTAGTGTAAATTCTGATTCAAAGTCTGATAGTGTAAGTTCTGATAAGAAAAATGTTAACATAAACTCTGATGCTAAATCCGCTACAAATGTTAACAAACTTAATAAGGCCAAAGGATCCAAGCAAGTCTGGGACCTTAAAATTAATAATTAGTGGTCTTTGTGATTGCAGGGCAACAGGAAAAATATTCTAGTTCTGGACAGTGGATGTTCAGGACATATGACTGGAAATAAGGCCCTGCTATCAAACTTTGTGGAGAAAGCTGGCCCAAGTGTTTCTTATGGAGATGGCAACATTGGAAAAACATTGGGATATGGCAATATCAATCTTGGAAATGTCATAATTAAACAAGTAGCTCTAGTCTCAGGACTTAAACACAACCTACTGAGTATAAGTCAAATCTGTGACAGAGGTTATCATGTTGATTTCTTTGAAGAACACTGTGAAATAGTGAGTAAATCTAAAGGCAAAGTTGTTCTGAAAGGATACAGGCGTGGTAACATTTATGAAGCTAAGCTTTCAACAAGTACTGATGGTTCTGCAATCTGTCTGATGAGTAGAGCATCAATTGAAGAAAGCTGGAATTGGCATAAAAAACTCTCTCATTTAAATTTCAACAATATAAATGAACTGGTCAAGAAAGATCTTGTGAGAGGATTGCCAAACACAGTATTTGCTCCTGATGGTCTTTGTGATTCATGTCAGAAAGCCAAACAAAGAAAATCTTCATTCAAGAGCAAGACTGAATCATCAATTCTTGAGCCTTATCATCTAATACATGTTGATCTATTTGGTCCAGTAAATGTCATGTCTATTGCAAAGAAGAAGTATGCGTTGGTCATAGTGGATGAGTTCACCAGATACACATGGGTGTATTTCTTGCATACAAAAAGTGAAACTGCATCAACCTTGATTGATCATATCAAACATCTGGATAAAATGGTCAAAGATTTTGTGAAAGTTTTAAGAAGTGATAATGGCACTGAGTTCAAAAATTTGATAATGGAAGAGTTCTGCAAAAGCCATGGAATAAAGCAGGAATTTTCTGCTCCTGGAACTCCACAGCAAAATGGAGTTGTTGAAAGGAAGAATAGAACTCTCATTGAAGCTGCACGTACAATGCTTGAAGAAGCAAAGCTTCCAACCTATTTCTGGGCTGAAGCTGTGCAGACTGCTTGTTTTACTCAAAATGCAACACTCATTAGCAAGCATGGAAAAACACCATATGAGATGGTGAAGAAAAAGAAGCCAAATCTGAAATATTTTCATGTATTTGGATGCAACTGTTTTGTTCTCAAGACTCATCCTGAACAGCTATCAAAGTTTGATCTAAAAGCTGATGAAGGAATCTTTGTTGGATATCCACTTTCCACAAAAGCCTTCAGAGTCTATAATTTGAGAACAAAAGTGGTCATGGAATCTATCAATGTCTCTTTTGATGATAAAAAGATTACTGGTCTTGAAGATTTCATTGATCATGATCAGCTGAGATTTGAAAATGAAGACTCAAATTCTGATATAGAAAATCCTGATAGTCTAAGTCCTGATACTGTAAACTCTGATGGATTAAACTCTGATGTCATTGAAACTGTGGAGACTACGTCAAAGGAAGATGCACCTATGCAGGGGGAGCATACTCAAGATCCTACCACATCTCAAGAAACATCAGAACATGCATCTGGCTCTTCAAGTTCTGATTCGTCAAGTTCTGATAAGCCAAGTTCTGATAGTGCTGAAAATCTAAATACTGAAGAATCCAACTCAGAGAGCATAGTTTCAGGGGGAGCATCAGAAAATGAAAATGAAAATAGCATGGATCTTGGGGGAGCATCCAGTTCTAGAGAAAACCTTCCATCTGCAAGGAAGTGGACAAAATCACATACACCTGATTTGATAATTGTAAATCCTGATGCAGGTGTCAGAACTAGAACAGGTACTTCAAATGAATGTCTTTACAATTCTTTTCTCTCTCAGACTGAGCCAAAGAAAGTGGAAGAAGCTCTTCAAGATGCTGATTGGGTGCAAGCAATGCAGGAAGAGTTGAATGAATTTGAAAGAAACAAAGTCTGGACCCTAGTGCCAAGACCAAAGAATAGATCTGTTGTTGGTACAAAGTGGGTATTCAGAAACAAAACTGACAGTGATGGCATAATTACAAGGAATAAGGCAAGGCTGGTTGCAAAAGGATATTCTCAACAGGAGGGAATTGATTATGATGAAACATTTGCACCAGTTGCTAGGTTAGAAGCCATAAGGATATTCTTGGCTTATGCTGCTCACAAAAAGTTTACTGTCTTTCAAATGGATGTGAAAAGTGCTTTTCTCAATGGAGAATTGGAGGAGGAGGTATATGTTGAACAACCTCCAGGTTTTGTAGATACCAAACATCCAGATTATGTCTACAGGCTTGATAAAGCACTTTATGGACTTAAGCAAGCTCCTAGAGCATGGTATGAGACTTTAACTCAGTTTCTTCTGGAAAGTGGATTCAACAGAGGGACAATAGACAAAACACTGTTCTACGTCAACCATGGAAAGGACTTACTTCTGGTCCAGATTTATGTTGATGATATCATTTTTGGATCTACAAATGACAAACTTTGCAAAAAGTTTGCCAAACTAATGCAGTCAAGATATCAGATGAGTTGATGGGGGAACTTAGCTATTTTCTGGGCCTTCAAGTCAAGCAGAATGAGGAAGGCACTTTTATTTGTCAAACCAAGTACACCAGAAACTTGCTGAAGAAATTTGGAATGCAAGATTGTTCAAGTGCATCCACTCCAATGGCCACTGCAACAAAACTGGATAAGGATACTGGTAAATCAGTAGATATTACTGACTACAGAGGTATGATTGGCTCTCTACTCTATCTAACTGCTAGTAGACCTGATATCATGTATGCTACCTGTCTTTATGTAAGATTTCAAGCAGATCCAAGAGAACCTCACTTAACAGCTGTAAAAAGAATCTTTAAGTATCTTAAAGGATCAGCTGCGCTGGGATTATGGTATCCTAGAGAATCAGATTTTAAACTAATAGGTTACTCAGATGCAGATTTTGCAGGTTGCAAAATTGACAGGAAAAGCACAAGTGGAAGCTGCCAATTTCTTGGAGGCAGATTGGTTTCTTGGTACAGCAAGAAACAAAAGTCAATTTCCACATCAACTGCAGAAGCAGAGTATATTGCTGCAGGAAGCTGTTGTGCACAGATTCTTTGGATGAAGAATCAGTTACTGGATTATGGGTTAACATATTTCAAAATCCCTATTTACTGTGATAATCAAAGTGCTATTGCTATGACAGGTAATCCAATTCAACACTCAATGACAAAGCACATCAGCATCAGGTACCACTTCATCAGGGAACATGTGGATGAAGGTACAGTGGAATTGCATTTTGTTCCCACAGATCAACAACTAGCAGATATCTTCACAAAACCACTGTGTGAAGCTACTTTTACAAGATTGGTAAATGAACTTGGAATGGTTTCAGGTTCTTTCTCTAAATCTGCTTAGTCTTGTTCTGTGTTATCAGACTTTATGCTCAGTATTTACAGAATTAATCTCATTGTGTATTATGTGCTTAATTGATAAATGTCTTTAAGTACTGACTGTTGTCTGATATATGTTTCTAAACTCTGATAAGTGATATGTCTGTTCAAAGTACCTATTCAATCCTATGAGGATAACTGTGCTAGATACTGACCTAGTAGTCTTCAATAAATAAATGATTCCATGTAAGAAGTAATTATTTCAGTGGAAACCCTATGACACTAGCAAATTCTGATAATTGAGCTTAGTTAAGTTTACTTTGTATATCTTATTACTAAGTCACAAATTAGAATAATGCTACTCATCTGTTAAGTTCTGATACTAGTAAAACTGCTGAATGTACTAAGTGCTGATAAACCTCACTTATCAAAAGAAAAAGCAAAAAGATCAAAGAATAAAATCAGGTACTCCTTTGAGATCTAGAGTAAAAATGTGGAAGGGACGACCCAAGTGCATTGCTGGTATTAAGTAGATATGCATTAGAAAAGCAAAATATTTTCTTGGTGACTTTTCACACTCTATGATTACTGGAGAAATACTCTGATAATAGCATAAATTCTGATAAACAGTCGTGACTCACTTACACTGAGAAGCCACTGTAAAATAGAATTTTAAAAGATGCATAAAATTAGCACAAAACAGTTGAGGTAGACTCAAGCATGATCTCATTCATGAGTAGGTTTCAGGACAATGACAGCTCTTTAGCAAAATTTTAGTTATGCCTTATTTCTAAGATGTACTGAAGTGAATCAGACTTTACTCTTTGTCTGTTATTTAGCTTAATGCACACACTAATCACTCCATCTGAATGATGAAAATTTCTGTGGTGGTCTATGTTATTTTAGATAAACAGTCATTGTGTCATTGTTGCACAAATTCTGAGGACAAGTTCTAGTTACACGTTCTGATGATTAAGTTCTGAAGTCTATAACTCAGAACTTGTATGAGGATTTACTAAGATGGGCATTCCTTTTTCGAGTTAAGAAATTATGTTCTGATGACTGTTAAGTTCTGGTATAGGTCTAAGTTCTGATTTCTCAGTCTAATCCTTTACTTGGCTTATCTGTGAATAAAATTTGATAACAGTCTCAGTTCGAACTAGAATATGTTGAAGTGGAAGATTAATAGTCACTATGATTAGGATTAATGGTATTCGTCCTTGAATAGTCCACTGTTTCTTGTTTCTTGTGCGTTTTAAACCATGATTCCTCTTTTCAATGAATGTTATTCTTTTTCAAAGTCTAGGGAGACGAGGTAGAATTAATTCTACCTGTCAGCATTCAATTTCTTTGCGTCTCCTGGCATTCTCTTGCCTATATAAGCAACCACTTCACATCATCCTTCCCATCACACTTTTATCACAAACTCACTCTCGTTTTTCACTTATCATCACAAATGGCTGAATTTGGCTGGTTCTACAATTATGGTGATGAGACTGTTCATGTCTTTTTGAATGGAATTCCAACTCCATACCCAATCACCAACATTCCTCACAATCTCTGGATTCAATTTCCAGAGGTTATCAAACGTGATCCGGTGGCCGTTCGAAGAGAACTTCATCTTCATCGTCTCCGCCAGCAAGAGCGAATCATCCGACTCGCCATTCTGTTTGTCGAGAGTAGGAAGAAGAAGATGACTTAATCTCGTCTTCTTCCTGTTTTTCTTCATCATCAGCTTTGTCAGGCTTCTTAGCTAGGACTAAGGCTGTTGATGTTAGGATTAGAAGCTTAGGGAAAATCTTGTATAAGTATTGATGTAATTTCCATTTCATAAATGTATTGTCTTGATATATTAATGAAAGTTGTTTTTACTTCAAGATTTTGTCTCTGAGTTATTTTATCTTGTGTTGATAAATCCTGATTGATATTCTGATGACCGCATAAATTTTGTTTTATATTAAGTTCTGATTTATTTTCAGCACTTACTTATCTAATTTATCCTGGTCATTTTCATGTGATGTATTTTCAGAAAATCAATGATGCAGTGAAAAATAATTCAATCAGTGCTAACGGTTTAAATTTTGAATTAAAACTGTTTCTCTTGATAAATGGAACGATTTTTCCTTGAAACTAGGCAACTGGGTAAGTAATGATTCATGTTTTCTCGAGCCCAGTAACTGTCCGTTATTACTGCATGTCTGACAGGTGTCCAACGGTAATATTTTTGTTCAGAGTATAAGTACAACAGAGAGAAGATTTCTTTAATCTTTTATTTTCTTTATATTTTATCTCTCTTCTTACTTTTACTCTCTTTCTCTTTCTTTCTCACGTTGGTTTTTCATACAGACATTATCTCAAACACCTAACAGGCATACTTGAATCTCAATTTTTTTCACATGGCACCAAAGGATTTAATCATTGATGGAGCTAAGTTTGTCCCCAATAACTATGCTGCAGTTCTTGATCACACTGAAGCTCCATCTGAATTGTACTTTATGCAAGATCTTCTTGCACATAGTGAGGTTGGGTATGCATTAACACAGCCTGAATTCTTTTCAAGCCAACAAGTTCTGAGGTTTTGGAGGACTGGACTTTTTGATGATGGTGGTCGACGTGGAACTCCCAGTATTATCTTCCAAGTGGGTGATTCATCCTTTGTAGTCACTCCTGGTACAGTACGCAGGGATTTACATCTTCCAGAAGATTGTACTTTCTCAATTCCAGAGGACTCAGCCCTTCGGGAGTTAATGGCTGAATTGGGATATGAAAAAAGTCTGACGAAACTTGGACAGTTGAAACGGGCTAATATCAGAAGAGAATGGAGTTTCTTCTTTGATTGCATCACCAAAGCTTTTGGGAACAAATGTTCAAATTTTGATGCTATCCCAATTCTGAGTCAGCACATCGGGTATGCAATTATCAATCAAACTCATTTTGATTTTGCAACTGCTTTAATTGGTTTTATTGGGGATAGGATGATAGAGGATCGAGATGTTGTTTATTTTGCTAGATTCTGTCAACTTATTTACACTTACTGTACTGATGAACCTCATTTAGTCAGCACTCAAACCCCACCTTTTAAGGTTGCAAAACGATACTTTAATGACCTGGTAAATGCTGATACTAAGAAAAAAGTGGTTAGACCATTACAGATTCCTAAGTCTGTAAAACAGATCCTGGTAAATGCTGATCCTGATACTTATAGATCTGTTTACTCTGATGTCCAACCAACTCCAAACACCCAAAATCCATCAACCTCAGTACCTACCTCTCATTCTACTCAACCTACCCTCAGAACATATCTCAAATCCTATCTCTCCACTTCACAAACTGCTCAACCTTCATCTTCAGCACCTACTGTGAAGCCTTCATCTTCCAAGCCAAAGAGGACAAAGAATGTTCCTCAAACATCTCAAAAGAGAAGGAGGATTGTATTGAAGAATGGAATACTTGGAAGAAAAGATATCTGATTGATATATTTTAGGAAGCAGAATTATATTCCATATCAATTAGCGATTATCTTGTAACTGTGTAGTATATAAACACAGATATAGGGTTTACACTATATGTGTTATCATTATTAGAGAAGATTATTCATTGTAACCCTAGCAGCTCTCGTGATATTTGTTCATCACTGAGAGGTAACAGTTCCATACTGTAACAGAGTTTATTGTTTCAATAAAGTTTGTTTTATGTTACTTAAGTTCTTAAAGTTCGATTTGAGTGTACTATACACTGTCTTCACCCCCTCTACAGTGTGTGTGTGACCTAACAATGAAAATAGTCCCCAACCAGGGACACAGAACAAAAGAGGGAGGGACACTGTAGCCACACATTCACCTGTCAAAGCTTTTTCAAGAAGAAAGAAGGCTAAAACCCTAGTTTCCACACAGGGGGCACACACTGCACAAATACATCCACATGTATCTTTGCCTTCTCAAATTCAGCTTGATGTGGCTCCAGCAAATATGGAGTTACAGCCCCATTCTCTCATAATAGACACACATCAATCACCAAATTCTTCATCACCCTCTCTGGATGTGGATATGATATTCACATCAATTCCTGATTCTCCCTCTTTAAAACTCAGGGAGGAGCCCCACTCAAATCCTGGTGATCATCATCTGTTAGATGATTTGTTGGATCATCAGCCAATTCTTTCAGACTTAGTTGAAGAATCTGTGTCACCTCACTTAAAATCAATTCACACAGACTCAACAATTATGTCACTTTCAAAATCTACATCTTTTCCTTCTTTAACGGATATCTCTCATCCGTTGACAAGTGGTTGTTCTTCGACAGATAAGCTTAACAGCAGTTATCCGTTGATATCATCAGTTTCCACTTCAACGGATACTCCCTATCCGTTGATGGTCTCTACACATATAACTGAATCAATTCCAATTGTAGAAGACATGGTTACTGTACAATCACTTCTAGGATTGAGGGAAGGGAGTGATAATTTGAGTGAGAGGCTGGGTTGCTCCCAGGCAAAAGGAGAGGTTGAGAGTCAAAATATGCATGCTATTTCTTCCAGCATGGTAAAAGTAAGTGAGGGGAGTGCCACCTTAGTAGGTGAGGGTGAGGGTGTGTGTGAGCCAGGGGGAGCCCCTGATGCAAGAACATAGAGAAAATGAGAGAAAAGCAGGTACAGAAGCTATAAGGGTGGATCCAGCCATTGCTAGTGAGTCAATGATTGTGGATGATGCTGAAAAGGGAAGACAATTTTAACAACATTACAAAGCTAAAATTGATAACATTTCCTTGAATGCTGACACTTTTACTCATCCTGTTTCAGCCTATCAACTGTTGGCTGCTCAGGGCAATGTGGAGGCAGAGCAGACTTTGAACATAGTGCACACTTCAAAATCTCTTCAAAGAGATAAAGCTGTTGTTAATAGGATGCCTTTTCAAGCTGGTGAGCCATCTGAAGAATTTAAAGTAAATTCTAATGATGATGACTCTAATTCTTTGGATGGGAGCATAAACTTAGGGTGAAATGCAGGCCCAAGTTCTGTTCCAGATTTACCTGAATGGGTATGGACAAAGAAATCTACACCAGGACAGTTTGGTGTAGCTTTGGTCAAGCAAGTGATGGCTATTCAAAAAGCCCTTCAGGAGACTGCAGATGCTGGTACAAAGGCTATTCTTCAAGCTCATCTAGACTCTCTACATCTATTGCAGTTGCAGCCTATCAGACAGAATTTGACTGTGGATGAACTCAAAAAGGATATTGCTGATATGAAATCCTATAATTCTGAGAAGTTGGATTCAGTCATGCCTTATGGTAGAATGCAAGATTTGTTGCTGAGATTGAGGAGAGAATCTGATGCTGACAAGAGGCTGACCAAGTTGGAAACAAGAGTTCAAGTCATTGAAGAATCTGTGGTCACCATTCTTCAAAATCAACAATCTCAGAAAAATCTACTATTGCAGCTGGCAAAAGCACAAGGCTTGACCCCTATCCTTGATGATAACAAAAAGGGGGAGAATAAAAGGGAAGGGGAAAGAGAGCCATCAACAACTGTTCAAATATCTAAAGTGCTAGTTCCTGCCATCACCACCTCTCCAACTCTTCAAATCAAAGGAAAGCTTAATGGAATTAATCTAATCCAGATAGCAGCAGCTGAGATGAAAGTCAAAGAGCAAAGGAGGAAAATTGATGAAAGGATGCAACAAATTTTTGGTTCTACAACTTCAAAATCACAATCTGTGAAGCATAGCACAAAAGTGGAGCCAATCATTATGGAGCTCAAGCCAGTAAGGAGGAATAAGGTTGGAGAGACTTCTTCTAAGTATATGAAACCTACGGTTCTCAAGCCCAACAATAGATCCAATAAGGAATCTACAAAGAACCCCTTAAGCCTTGCTCAGTTGAAAGAAGTGGACTTTCCTCTTCCAAAGCCTGATGAAGACACTACACCATAAAATGCCTACTGTAACATCAAAAAAATATTGCATTAGGGGGTAAATATATTGCTCTTGCCCCAATTTTAAGCTAAGGTAACATTTTCTTAAAGATAGGTTTTTCCATGTTGCCTTAGGGGTCTAAGGTAACATCTTTGGTGCCTAAGGCAACATCGTGTTTTAACTTGTTTATATGTTGCCTTAGCTTGCTAATGCAACAGAAAGAGAGATCAGTTGTAACTTATTTTTTATGTTACCTTAGAGTTTTAAAATGTTTTTAAAAAGTGGGCCCCACGGGCCCCCCATAATGCTGAGTTGTCTTGATGACGTGGTAAATGGGTCTATAGAACCTAATGTAACACTTTGAAAAGCTGTTGTAACATTATAACTAGCATAATAAAACATTTTAAACATAATATGGTAACAGTTTAAGAGGCTGTTGTAACACTTTAGCACAAACAAATTGAAATGCTTATTCTGTAAACTGAAGAATCTCAATTATACAATTTCATAACTGCAAAATAATGCATCCAACCCAAACATTAAACATCCAAATATACAACCAAATTAAACGTCCAAACTAACTATAAACTAGTTCACATTCTTTACTTAATAACAACCAAAGATTATAAATTTTAAAAAGTACTACTAGAAGCTAATGCTTAAATTTGCTTCACTTTCTCCTCGACTCCACCATCCGGGCCTTTCCTTTTTAAAACATGTGAATCTTTTTTTGTAAGTCTTCTTTATTCCCTGAAATATTAACCAAGTGAGTTAAAAAATTGTTTATATGGTCATTAAGAAAAAGAATTGATAAACAAAGAAAGCAGGTGTTAATAGGGCATATCCTCTCCTTAATAGTACTTCAGGGGCATGTAGTCTGGTGTTCCTTAAGAGAGGATCACTGTATCTTTCCAATGGCAGCAGTGGTGTTGCCAGCAGCATCCAGTATAAACTTATACTGGAAAATTATTCACCGATATACATACAAATAACTGAAATAATAAGATTAAATATTAAGAGATCAGTTATTAGAGTAGAGAAACTTAAAATGCACCAACTTGATCCTTCATGTTGAGAGAATCATGTTCAACTAAGTCTATATCCACTAGGAAAAAGTTACTTTTATAAAATTAAGAACACTTGATGCAAAAAAATTCTATCCTCACTACACTTTTAAGATATAATACTTCACCCAAAACCAACAGTACCTGTTTCACTTCTAGCAACCCTGCAGTGAATTCTGGTTTCTTATTCCTGTAAAGAGATCATTTTTAGGGACATAAGCAAAGGGAAACAAAATTATCAAAAAAACTATATTAATATATTTACTCGTACATATTAAGGACTAAAGGCATCCTCGCCAAATTAACCCAAGAGTCAAGACTTAGAAAGCTTAAAAGCAGGTTACAAAAAATTACTAAAAGAACAAAGATGTCATTTAAACTGCTGTCATTAGGGTTACGGAGTACGGGAAAACTAGTCTACGATACTAATACATTCAAAATTACTTCTAGAGTTTAACATACTTGTCATGACTAGCTGAACCAACCAAACCGGTCATGCCTTGAACAGTTGACACAGCCAATGTCATTCAAAATTGACACAGCCAAGCCGACAATCAACCCATCATGTCCTGATAGAGTCATTGTCTTGTTCTGCGACATGTTCCATAGCTCCAAAGACTGCCATAAAAGACTTGAACAATTGTCAGATGAATTTACACATTTTTTTAGTGAAAACGTTTTAGTCAAAAAATTTATTTATGCATCAACTTGCAAACAAAAAAATAAAATTACATTCAAGTAATGAAGGTTACTTGCCTGGTAACAGCCAATGACCAGTAAAGAAGAATATGTAGGATGGAAAGCACATGAGTGAAATTTGTTGCCATTACAACTCAGTTCATGAACACAGTCCCCGTCACTTCCAGATCCCAGATTCCAAACTCTAACAGAATCCTCACTAACAGATGCCAGTAACTCACCAGTCGGATCCCAGCAAACAGAATGAATTGGTTTTGTATGCCCCTACAAAATACCATATCTTTATTAAGGGCAGGGGAAATATATTTAACCAGAAGTAATTTTCCAAAATTTGTATGAACAAAATATTATCAATCAGCCCTTCTTTACATTTCTATATATGCAGTATTGCAGTCTAATGGGGGCTAAAAACAATATTTCAATCTTCTTCGCAATCACAACTTAATTCAGTCTCTTGTCATTCCCATATTTCAGATACACGGCCTGTTAAGATAACAAGCCTTCTTCATTTAGTTTTAAGAACTTTAGAAAATGCCTCTAGACTTCTCTGATCACCCTCAGTTCCTCAACTATTATTCTTTTCTGATTTTGACCCCGATTTCCACATCTAAGATAAGGTTTGATAAAAGATAATGCCTACATTACTAATATGTATAAATGTGACCTATTTCCATCCAGCAATTTTCCAAACCCTTATATTTATCTGGAAAGAACCAAACACCAATCCCAATTCTTTGTCATAGTAAAGTAGTGTTAAAGCCATTACGCCATTTATAAGAATAAACTTGTCATCTTTTAATTGCATGGCATAGTCTATAAATTACTGGCATATTAGAATGCAGGCAACCCCATATTTCATGATCCAGGCATACCCAAAGCCCCATCAACAAAGCATCCTGATAATGGTTCTGTACCAGCGGTCCACTCTTTATCCCCATGCTTATTAAACGTGGGTTGCATACATATGAATAATATTTGTACACAGGAAAGAACTAGACTAAACAAACTTTAGCATACTGCGCCCTTAACTGCTGAGAGACGGTTCATTGACATTTTTAGTGACATAAGAAATTTAATGCCAAACAAACAGACAGGTAGGGGAATTACAAGCAGCCAGGAAAATCTTACATGAAACTGTGCTACATTGTATGTGCAAGTAAAAGCCAACCTGTAATGAGTGCCGACATGCTTGTGTCTCCACATCCAGTATGGATACCACATTCTCTGCTGCGGCAGCAAGCAATCTTCCATGACGGGGTTAAAATCTCATTTGAGTCGTGCCACCCTAATTTTACAAACAACAGGAAAGATCAATTAACTCATGAACCAGAATGCCTCACTTCTCCAACAAGCATAGTAACAGTGGATAACTGAAAAAGTAAAACGCTATTCCATAATCCATACTCTTTACCTTGAATACTCGTGCACAGCTACCTTTGTTAATGCTCCAGTATCTTATTTCACCATCACCGTCACAGGAGCAGACCAACTCATGTAAAATCACATCAATAAAAGAACATTACACAGATCTGAAAACAGTCATCAAGAGATAGTGGTATTCTCTGAAGATAAAAACGTTACCTTGCGTATTCTAAGATGACCATCGTCCATGAACAAAGAAGTAGATATGTAAGAAAATAAAACTGTGCAATTATAAAATAACTAGTCGCAGCTTGCATCCCTTCCACCCCCCTTCCAACGCCAATCTAAATAGAAGTAGAACCCCAATTATATAAGCCCTAATTGAACTGGAATCAACAACTTTAATTTCAAAAGGAGAGATCAATTAATTAAAGTATAAAAAGAATAAAATAAATAAATTATCCTAATTTCAAAAACCCTGATTTCAAAGAGGCCTAATTTGAAGAAACCAAGTCCTCAAATTGACTCTCAATAGATGCCCTTAATTGAAATCTAATATTTTTGAAGAATTACGATATAAACTGGACAAAGAGATTTGCTAGAGAGAGTTGAGAGAGAGAGAGTGTGTGAGAGTGAGAAAGAGTGAGGCGGGAGAGATGAGAAAGAATGAGGCGAGAGAGACCAGAGAGACAGGGAGATTGATTATTTGGACAGGCGGCCCAAATAATTTGGACAAGCGGGAAAATTTTACCGCTCGATATTTTCACTGGTCTGCGTGCCATTTTTATTGTAGTTTTTATAAAAAGAAATTATGTTTATGTGAATTTGTTTTCTTATAAAAAAATATCAAATTTAAAATTTATAAATAAATCCTTTAGCTTATTAAACCTAATAACTCAATTATCAATTAAACTCTTACAATTTATAAAAAATCAGTTCATTTGAAAATAAATATAACTTAAAAAAATTATTTTTTAAATTTCATGCAGGAAACTAGTAATAAATTTGTTTATAAATGACCTAAGGCAACTTATCCTTGCATGTTGCAGTATGAAACATTTTTTAGCCAAAAGTAACACCATTTCATAGTTAAGGTAACATAAAAAATAAAGTGTTTTACTAGGCCAAAAGTGCCATAGCTAATGTAACATTATTTAGCAACACCAAGCTACGAGATGTTCCCGTAGGTCATTTATGGTGTAGTGAGACAAGGTTTTGGGTTGTAATATCATGAAGCACAATGAGACCAAGGATGTGGTTGAAAGGATGAACATGGCTATTATCTTTAGAGAGGGAAAGAGTATCTGTGTGATACAAGGACATCCCAAATTCTCAATAGCCAAGAGGGAAGAAGCCAGAAGGTTAAAGGAAGAAGCTAAAAAGCTAAAGGCTGACAAAAGAGCACAAGCAAAGCTTGAAAAATAGCTAAAGTCAAGTCAAGCTGAAGAAAAGAAAGAAATTGAAGACAAGGGTGAAGATGTAGGTATGGGGGACATGCTTAGTGATGATGTGGAAGAAAGAAGTAAGGAAAGAAAGGAATGGCAGAAAGGGAACAGAAAGAAGGCCAATGCAAAAAGGAAGATGGTAGATGAAACTGAAGAAACCCAATCAAAATCCAAACCACTACCCTCTATTCATGAATCTATTGTGCCTGACCCCTTCATAAACATCCTTGGTGAAACAATCACTCCTAAGGAGGAACCAATTGATTGGGACACCATCAAATTGCCCACCTTCTTAACCACTTCTCCACCATCAAAGAAACATAAAAAGAAAATCAAATCAACACCTCCTGTAACCTCAATCAAATTCACTCAGAAGCCTAAGCCTAAGCCACAAGCCTCAAAGGATGATTATGTTCACATTTGTGACATAAAGGAATTTTCAGACATTGAACTCTATCTGGATGAGCTGGAGGAAGTAAGGGGAATAGATTCCTACAAACAGCTTCCAGAAAGACTAGTGTTCAAATATAAAGGAAGTGGGGAAAGGACTTGGCCTCTTTACAGAATTCTGAATGAAGGCTATCCTACCTTGATTTGAGTCTACTCAGTCATAAAAAGGGATTCTGGCTTTACCAGGATTGCCAAAACTGAGATTCTCAACAAGATTGCTAGCATAAGGAAAACTTGGTGGGAGCCCAATGCCTTGCCTAGAACATTACTCATACCAGAGAGAGGAATTACAGTTCATAAATCACCTCATTGGTTGATGGAGTTCAGAGACAATAAATGAGTCAGAAGATTTTTCAGACTTGAAGATCAGCTCAAGATTGCCAGTAATGAAACTCTCAATGATATGCAATCTAAGTTGGACATCAATGAAGAAGATGAAGCTGAGTTCTACAGACAACTCCAACTCCAAATAGAGGAGAATGACAGGAGGCTAGGGAAGAAAATAAGGGATCAAAGGAAAAGAAATTAATCTGCTCAGGCTAAAGGAGCACCCTTGGAAACAATATAATTCTTCAATTCTATCTCAGTATACACACTTTTGCAGCACTTTTGAATTTCTACTTTATTTCAGTTCATATGTTTGTTAAGTGTTTTGTTATCATCAAGTTGAACCCAAATTTATGCCTACAGTTCTAGTAGACATAAATAGGGGGAGATTGTTAGGAATATGTGTATTAGTTTGATGATAAGTTAAACAAAACACTTAAGTAGAAATCTAGTGTTTGTAGCCTCAACAGATAAGACCATTTTGGCTATCCGTTGAAGGAGTAGCTTTACTTAGAAATAAGTTTAGTATTGTAGCACATTTCATTCTCTGTATTTAAGTTATAATTCTTAGATATTGTGGGAAATTATCAGTCATGTTGACTACTAGTGGATATGCAAATAGGAGGGCTAATTGTAAATATTTCATGCCTTGTAATTTTGTATAAGTGAAGTAGTATCAACTGATATTAAAGGCCTTCAACGGATGAGAAACAAAGCTTAAACGGATGTCTCTAAAACTTCAACGGATAACATCCATCAACGGATGAGTGCTTCAACGGATAAAGCTTCAACTGCTAATGCATCAACGGATAAAGCTTCAGCGGATAAAGCATCAGCGGATGAAAGCTTCAACGGATGCTTAGTTCAATAGCAGTTGATAGTGATAATTCATAAGCTGACAGAGGCACATGGGTTGACAGAGACAAACTGGAATGTGGCAGCCTCTAGGAGGAATCAAGAAAATGTAGCATTTCCATTCTGGTGCAAACAAGGAAGTATTCAAAGATTCATAGCTAAACCTAAATTGCATTGGATAGAGAAATGAAGAAGAAACATGTGAAGAATCTTTTAATTGTATTTTACAGTTTTGTCTTCACATGTAAACTTGGTGTTATAAAAACCAAGTAGCAGCTAGTAATTAGAGTGTGAATTTTCCAGAGCTGTTTAGAAAAATCCAGAGAGAAAATCATCTAGTTTGTACTAGGACGCAACTGTGATTTAATTCTTTGAATCACAGATTTTCTGAAATAACACATCTCTGGTGGAACAACAAATCCACCAGAAAAGTTTTTAAGTCTGTTGTGTTCTCTACATTTGTGTTTGAATATATATCTGTCTGCATTAGCTGAAAGCAATTCACACACTTGATCATCAAAACACATAAGCCTAGAAACTGCTCAAAACTTGAAAAAGTTTTGAGATTTACATTCAAACCCCCTTCTGTAAATCTCATTGTTAGTTCACTGGGAATAACATATGGTTCACATCTTTGAAACTTGGTTCGATGTTTGTTTTCGGAAAGTACATACACTCGTCGTTTTGGAAAATAGGGTAATCAATTATTCATAAAATATTTTTGTCACGACACGTAATTTGGGTTCGTATAAAGTAATTATATTTCCTCGTTCGATGTCTCTGATAATTACAGGATATGTCCCCGTATTATTTTTTTTCGGAATTAATTTCCCGAAAATCGGGCAGCGTCTCCTTTGTTTATCGGCCTACCCGTCGAACATCCCGACGTCAAATCAATCACAGTCAACAACAACATCCAATCCAACTTACAATCCCAAACACCAGTGTAACTTCAATTATTTAATATTATTATTCGTACTTTTATATTTTTGTTGGTATTTTTCGTTTCGCAGTTAATTTTTTTTACCGAACTAATTTTATTTAATTAATAAATGTAGGACTCGGATAAAAATCATCATCGCCCACCGTCGGCTCGCCGAGGCTCATCGCCGAAGGCGATAAATCTCGCGGGTTTCCGTTTATCGGACGTCCTACACGAGTTTCATCGATTAATTAGTAATTTCCGCATAAAAATCTTTTTATTTCACGAATTGCAATCATACGATTTTCTGCAGAAGAATTAAAATAAAATTTAATTAATAACAATTTCAATTCAACACAGAAACACGCGCAACACTTCGCACAACAGGGAACCAATGGAACATAACCGGAAAAATACAGCACAACAATACACACACACACGAATTGATACATACACGCAAAGACAAATATACAGGTAGCAACACACGCGCGCAGCAATCACACGCGCCACCATCCTCTCACGGAAAAGTGAGTAAGGCGGCACCAACAGAGAATTAAACGGAACGACACCCACGCATATATACATACGTATATATGTATGTATACCAACCAACAGAACCATATCTATGAGTTTCGTAATTTTTGAAGAATTTTGAAATTTAATATTGAATTTACACTTTAATATCCTTAGAAAATCATTTTGGAATAAATAATTGATAAAATATTGATTTCCGAATTTTATGAATTCCTAAAAATAAATATTGAAACTATAAAAGCATAAAAATAATTTTAGAAACAATTTTAATATTTATGAGAATAAATTTCCAATAAAATCACTATAAAAGCAAAAACAAACCATACAGCTCAATAACTAATTATACAAATAATTTTCGTACCCAACCAATCAAACACAATTAATAATATGGCAAAACATAGCTGAAAAAACCATCACATATTTTATTTATTTAATAATTCAATGATTACATTTACATATTGGATCCGAAAATATATTAAAATAAAATCTGATGATTAGGTAAAATGGTGAAAATTAAAATAAAATAAAATAAATTCAAAATAACAGCAAATACTTAATAATATATTGATTTATATTAACTATCTTATATCACTAAATTTTTGTATATTTATCCAGATATTTAATAATTAAATAAATTTTTTCAATTAAATTACTCTTATTTCTCGCGAAGATTTGCTCAAATGATACATTCATTTCACAATTTGTATTTTTGGCATTAACGAAAATCGAAGATTGTGTTGGTGTTTTTTTGAGACAGAAAATTATAACCGTGCCATACTGCAATTTTTAAATATTTTTTTTTCAGTTTTGAACCCTGAGGAATTCATAATTCTAAAGTGTTTTGCTTCAAAAATTTTAAAAATACTGTTATTAATTTAATAAAGCTGTTCGGGATTATATAGAAAAAGTGATTAATTTTGATAGATAATTAGTCTGGTTGAAGAGGGAAACTCTGGTTTTGTGCTTCCAAACTAAAAAAAGGTTGCAAACTTTTTATGATGTTAGTAATAATGAAATATATATATGCACTTACAGTTACATGTAGAATTTGATAAATGAATATTCGGTAAATGAATAATTTCTTCAAATAAATATTTTTTTATCTCAATATAATAAATATAATATATTTTTAATCTTGAAAAATGAATAATTTCGTTAAATGTATAAAACTTTCCGATTTCGAGTGTATTCGTTTAACGAAATTTAACCGTATTTTTTTAATAATTTAAAATTTTCATTCAGGTCCTATATTTATTATTGCTAAATTTTCCTATTTTAGGATAATTCTCTGCACAATATTTAATTCTTATTTGGGAAGCTGTTTCCATAAACGGGGTTCAAATTTGGACGGCTAATATGCAAAATCTAAGATAAGATTAAATAAGCATGATACTACAAAATCTAAGATAATATGTAAAATTGGGTAAGCAATGAGGTTGGGCGTATTTGATATCTTGATGTGTGTATGCGAACGCATGGCTGACTCATAACTAGAACTTTCGAGTCACTTTAATTATTATTTTATTGCATCAAGCCCGTGATAAGTGATGATGAGCTGTAGCCTGTAGACAGTACTCGTGATTGAAAACGATCGTACCGTAGGACATCTTCACCAAAGAATCTCAAGATTCCTATTTAATCAGATTCTTCTCCTGCCGTTGCTGGGAGTAAACAGTAAACAGATTCTTACAAAAGTTGATTTTAGATCTTTAGCAAAAAAATTCAAAGTTGATCTTAAATAATTTTAAAAAAGCCACATTACCTTGTATTTAGAATTTTATAGGTTTATATTTTTTTGATAGATATAATTTATAATATAAAAATTTTCGGGACTAGTGACTAGTGACGAAACCACTTATTCAGTAGTACTATCTCCGTCTCACTGAATTTTATATGTTTACTATTTGCGCGTATTTTGAGACTTTTATAAAATATAGTTTCATAATATATTTTTTTTAAATTTTTTTTTTAATAAAAGTTTAAACATAAAACTTTTATTCAATTTTTTTTAAAAAAATAATAGAGTTATATTCTAAAAGAGTATTGAAAAGCGTGCATATAGAATTTAATGTGATATAGGGAGTATATGTTCTGTTTAAATTATAGAAGGAGAAAGGAATGTAGTATAAACTTGAAAGCAAAATTTGTGGATAAAAAACAAATAAAAGAGAATAGTTAATGAAGCCGAGAGAGTACAAAAAGATTGTGGTAATTATTATGAAAAAAATGATTAAAAAGTAAATTAGTGTATTTCTTCCAAAAATATGTTATTTAAAATTTCTAATTTAAATTGTTAAGGAAGGAATGAACAAAACAAAAAAAATGGTAAATAGAACTAAATATATATGTGTTTGTGAACAAACTGTATATTCACGTACTAACATAAATAATAATTATAAACAAACAATCGCAAAGTAGTATTATGCACAATGATTTTCATGTTTCCTGAAAGATATCATAAAAATATTCTCAAGAGATAATCTAAACTAATGAATACTAGCTGGTTATATTAAAATATTTGTATAAAACATGTACTCCTCCTTGTGTCCATTTATTTACGATATTCTGTCATGAATGTTACTTTCAACTTTTTACATTTCACAACTTTTTAAAAATAACAAAATTTTATAATATAAAAATTATTTATATTTATTAATTTTTTTACTACACTCAATTTATAAATTAAATATTAATTTTTCCCTTTATTTTATTCAATTTTATTAGTATTTTCATTATTTTACATATTTTTTTAACAAATTTAATGTAAACAATGGAACTAAAAGCAAGGGAATATTACATTTAAAGAGAACACATAGTGGATACCTAATTTAATAAGAAAAAATTGAAGAGGAATAAAAAAACATATCATCACTTTTAGCAGACTGTATCTCCAATAATATTGTATTATAAGTTAGACTGGGATTCAAAGTGGAGGCCCGTGTGTTGTGAATTGTGGGGTGAGCAAAGCAACCACGCCTATCAACTTGGAAGATCTGGATACAACTCACTGCATTTGCATGCATTATGTGTACTTGACTAGTTGAGTAATTATATTCCCATTATGCATTCCAGTTATGGAATCTATGATTGCAACTTGTATTCTCGTCGCCAGTATCCATATCTGTTTCTACGAGCCTAGGCATTAAAATCTCAACTTCTTTTAAATCCATATAGCTCTTTTTTTTGCTAATTATAGAGTTACTTGAACTCTTGAACACTAGCAACTCAAACTTCGTAGTTGTAAAAAAGTTATTTATTAACTCTATAATTAATTTAATTTAATTTATATTGTAGAACAACTCCGCAAAATGAGATAATAAAATAGAACAAATGTGACAAGAATTGAAGTTGACATTTATCGTATGAGGATTACTTCAGCTGTGTAACAATTTCTCATTTTTGTGAAGGTGGAAGACAGATACGATAGTTAAATGTCAGTAAAGGGAATGAAAATGTGGCCGCTTATTATTTAGAAAGTATATCTGAAAATGCAACAATATGTGATTGTCTTGCAGGTCGGCATCACCGCATGCACTTTTTGGTCTCTCCTCCGTGGTGACTCTTGTTCCAGGCTTCCAGCTTCATTGGTTGAGAGCACTTACAGCAGCTCCCTTATATGAGATATTAAGTTCAATTATAAGAATTTTTGATAAAAAAATGGCATTCCAACAGTCTCACTACTTTCTTAAATTACTAATACATAAGCATCTTTAAGGAACTTTTAGTGCTACCTTATAACATTTTTAACAATAAAAATTTCATTTCTCTCTCTTATTTTTACATTTCTCTCTCTTCTTTTTACTTTTCTCTCTGTTTGTTCCACTTTTTATCCATATATTTTCAAATTTATTAATATAATAATAAGGAAGAAAGATAAGGATCATTGAAGTTGAGATTCAAAATTATGTCTTAAATTATTAAGAATTAATATTTTATAATATTTATAAGGAACGGAATAGAAAACTGTTGGACTTTCTATAAGTTGTTTGTTAATATTCCTTTTTGGGTTTTAGACTTTTAGTTGATGGAGTATAATTTAGTTGCGTCCCATTCATCTGTATTTGAAAGATTCGGACAGAGGACAAAAAGATATATTGACATAATATTTCTTTTTAGTAAGACAGTGAGGTGAGATAAGAAGAAAAAATATGAGATTGGATAAGATGATGGATCAATATTTAATAAATAAAATAAATTTAGTTGGAGAAATTAGTGGATTTAGTTGATTTTTATTTTAATTTTTTTTATTATTTTTGGTAAATTTTGAAATGTATAAAACAAAATTAAACATCCAAAGAAAAGTATACATAAATGAATGACACGTAGTGAGTACAATTTAGCTAGAATAGATACATGAAAAAAAGTACAAAAAAATTGTTATCATATGTGGTGCCGTGACTCACGTGATTGTAAGAAATAAATTAAATGATGTTATTGATTTGAATCTCAGGTGTTCAATTTTGGTGTGAATTTTTATTTAAAAAACTAAAAATAACCAAATTGAAATCAACATTTTATAATTATTTTGAAAACCAATTTCGAGCCATAATATTTTCCATTTAGCTAACTTTACCTCGTTTTTTTTCCCGAGTTCAAGTTAATGTATTTTGTTACCTTTAAACCCGTCATCAACTTTAAAGTCAGGATACCAAACTTATACCATCAACAAAATCAATCTTTTGAGTGCAAGTGGATTAGAATTGATTTTTTGAATGGTGTAATTTAAATATTAAAATACAAACTTAAGGTATTTTAGTTTTGTGGGGCTGGAAATTACTTTTAAAAAAACATTTTTTGGGAAGACAATATCTAATTGTGATAGTAGTAGTAAAGAAAAAATAATTGTGATAGTGGGAGCAGGAATGGACTTCATTTATTGGTCTACAAATTTTGAAAATTCTTATTTCTTCTCATGGTGCCCCAAGCCCGAAGGCCCAAGTGACCAAGTCCAGTGTTCTGATTGGATATTCCAATATATATGGGCTAATTGTAGTTATGACTGTGATGTGACTGGAATTGAGCTTGAATCAATTTATTTTTTATGCATATACTTTGTAAATTGAGACTATTATATATTTATATTTGTCTCGAATTATAGTTACTTTTTTTGAAGGGCAATCAATACCATAATTTAAAACATACGTCATCTAAAAATACAATAAAAATTGAACAAATATTTAAATATATCGCTGATGAAACTTTCCTTCTTAGAGAGCCAACCAATAAATTTTGTGAAGATGATATGAACGCATGTAATTGCTGTGTGACTCAACTGTTTTGAGAAATCAACTCTAATTTTGACCCGTAAAAATATTTATCATTAAAATAAAAATTTATAAATCATGCAGATTAGTAATCCCGAACATGAAAAATATCAAAACACTATAAACAAAAATGAAAAGTAAAGAAAAGTTTGAGTATTTTTTCAAAATTAAATTTCATTGATAATAAAGGTCGGAAACACTTCACTGCCAAGAAATGAATTAAGCCCAACCCACCCAAAAACAACCATGAAAGGGCAGAGAGGATCAATACATAGAAAATCTAGAAAATAATTACAACCTTACAACTTCTGCAAATTGGACAATATAAAGATCAATAATTATAAAAGAAGCTATGTTAGGGGTGCATCCAAAAGAAAGCCATGTAGCTGAATTTAAGCAGCCTCCGCTGTTGCTGGGTCGAGAAATTTTTTTTATAAGGGTTGGGCCGCCAGATAGTCGAGTACCAAGAAGCCCAATTGCATCTCTAGGCCCATTTCAGCCCAACTGATATTTTTACTATATTACAGTGTTCAGCATGAGGGGGATGGCGAAGAATCAATTATCTTTTACAGTTCATTTCAGTACCTGTATTTTCAATTCAGTACTTCTCAATTTTGTTATATCTTGTACTTTTCTTTCTGTCAATTCCATTTCCTTATTCAGTTTCATTTGCCCTTATTTTTATCAGTTATCGAGCATATATAAAACATGAGTTTCCATGAATTTTCTCAAGTAGTTGATAATTCTTATGGTTCAAATCATTTTACTGGTTTCAAAGAGTTAACCAGCCCTCAGGTTGGTTACAATTGGTATCAGAGCCATCGCTCCTCAGACATGTCATTGCTGAATTTGGTGGATACTTCACCATTATATTCAACTGCGTATTCTTTTCCCCAACATCAGGTCAGTAACCCTGACATGTATTACTCACACGAGCATGAACCACCACCCAGAGATGCATCAAAACCATACGCTTCTGAATTATGTGCATATCAGATGTTTGATACAACATCTGAGAGAGAATATGTTTTGGCTGATGAAAATTTTGACACCAGTAGCATAATTGCTTCACCATATACTCTTACATGTCGTGCCCTTTCTACTGGCCAACTTTATTATGGTCTTGAATCAACTAGTCCATTACCAATTCTCTATTCTACTATTGCATCTAGCACCGAATTGATTTCAAATATCAATAATCATGTGTGTGGCAAACAATTTATGAAGATAAATGAAGTCGTGAATAATGTTTATGAACTTGTCGAAATTGATGGGTATAAGGAATGTGAATATGGAAGTATTAACAAAGTTTTGGGCGGGCATGACGGTGGAAAAGGATTAAAAGGAAAAATTGATATAACTTTAGAAGATGTTAAAGATGATAATATTGAAAGGAAAATAATGAAAAGAGGTGTCGAAGATAATGAGAATGATATGGATGATGGAAGTTCAACAAATTTGACTGAACCTGATAGTAACTCGAAAAAATTGAAAAATAATTTTGATGATTCAGTTGTTCTGGTTAGCTTATCATTATATCAGAGATCAAGTTCTGTTACAGATTATGTTGAGGATTTTATACATGTTAAAAACAGGGCCGAGTTTATTTTTAAGCGTGAATTTGATGACGATCTTCTCTCTTATTGCTTTGTTGAAGGATTAAAAGAAGAACTTAAGATGCCTTGGAAGTATGGGCCCCTCGGACTCTACAAGAGGCTATTACTCTGGATGCATTTCAGTAGTCCTTACTTGAAGAGAGTGTATTGGTTGATAACATGAAGATGAAACTGGATACATGGATAAAAGATTTGGAGTCACAAGTTCAATCAGGAGTTGGTACCACAACTAATTATTTTAACGAGATGTTTAGTGATGTTTGTAAAATTGAGAAATAAATGGCTATAGAAGAAACATTTTTGATGATTCATACTAAGATTGAAGAGAGTGTTGTGGCTTTAATTGACATGGCAGAAACCTATCGGTTGGATAAGAAGCTTAACAATATTATTGATGAAGAGACACTGCTAATCTTTGATCCTGGTGGAGGCACAATTGTTGCATCTTTGTTTACTATTGTAGAGGAAAAGTATGTTAAAAGATGGATATAATGAAAGAAAAGGCCTAACGGAGAATATTTTTGGAATTAGCAGCTCTTTGGAATTGATGGAAATCTTGGTAGAACTTGGTATGCGTGAGGAGAATAGAGTTATCGAACCTGGTATATTTGTTGATGAAGAGTTCAGCGTATGGACACATGTGGCCATGACTTATGTCCTTGCATATACAGCTGCTGCTGCATGGAACGTGAAGCTAGGTACCGCTCTACCAGTTTATCTTCACAAACTGCAGCACCGTGTACTCTCTTGGATATTAGTGAAGGTAGTTGGAGTAGTTAACAATAAGCACTTAGCATTCGGAGAGGAACATGGTTGTGGAATACATCACTAGCTAAGATCCTGTTGTGATTGGGACGAGGTCAGTATTTTTCTTGAACTGGAAATAACTTATTCATGCCTAGGTAGAAACTTTAAGGTTATTTCTATAAATAGAATGCCAAAATGGTATCTGAAGTTGCTCGACAAAGCTAAATTTTTACATAAGATTGGAATTAAAAATCCTAAAAATTCTTATCTTGTTGGCTTATCTTGGAAATCTGTTGATAAAGTGGTGTTTACTGTTACTGATATTATTCTGACAACTTGTCAAGAATTAAAAATAGGTCCTTTGAATCTCTTTCAAGCCCTTGTTCAGAAGATAAAATCTTATCCAGAGCTTCATATTTGTAAATGCCCAAGTGAATTAGCTCGCATATTATTTTTGTTAAGGGGTGTGATTTCTGACTTTAGCAACCTGGCAATCCATGAACATCAGCTTAAAAGACCTTTAAAGTTAATGCACAGAAGACTCTAAACATATGTTGAATTTAGCCATTTCTTTGGAAGTTTTGCTGACAAAAAAGTGATGACTAGTTCAAATTTCATACGACTTCTTAATCATCTTGCTTCACATTCAAAAAAAGAGTGGTTGTTTGGCGTATTAGATGGCCTTGTAATGCTAAATTCTGCCAGGACAAGGAGCTTGTTTAGCACTATGGATCACAAAAGCACTAAGGTATTATTTTGTACTGAAGGTGAGATTGTACTCAATTTCTTCGTATCTGTTGTACCTTCAAGTTGCGTGACTTTAGACTTGTTTGAGCTACTAAAAAAATTTGTTTTGCTTAATGCGCATGATGGCAAGGTTCGAGATAATATAGCTTATGATATTAATATCTTGGCTTTAAAAAGTGTTAATGACTTGAGGAGACATGTTGGAAGATATAACAGTAATTATGAGAATGAGAGTCCTGAGGAAGGTAGGAGTGCAAGTTCAAGAAAGGAGAGGGTTTCAGGAAGTGAGAAATGTATAAGTAGTGCCTGCTGCAAACTGAAGAAAGAGAATTATTTAATGGCCCTTACATGGTATTGGAATGTCATAACACTTGTATATGATCCAGGGAGGGTGAGATTTGCAAAGTGTATCTTAAGTTTGAATCATCCTTGAGGACAAGGATCTTTTCAAGGGGCAAGGATTGTAACCGGAAGGAGAGACTGGGTCGAGAAGTTTTTATAAGGGTTGGGCCACCAGATAGTCGAGTACCAAGAAGCCCAATTGCAGCTCTAGGCCCATTTCAGCTCAACTGATATTTTCACTATATTACAATGTTCAGCAGGAGGGGGATGGTATCGAAGAATCAGTTGTCTTTTACAGTTCATTTCAATTCCTGTATTTTCAATTCAGTACTTCTCAATTTTATTATATCTTATACTTTTCTTTCTGTCAATTCTATTTCCTTGTTTAGTTTTATTTGATTACTTTGCCCTTGTTTTTATCAGTTATCGAACATATATAAAACATGAGTTTCCATTTAATTTTCTCAAGTAGTTGATAATTCTTATGGTTCAAATCCTTTTACTGGTTTCAAAGAGTTAACCAGCCCTCAGGTTGGTTACATCTGCCACGTACTTGAAATTGCTTTCCCACTCCAGATTATAACCAAGCAATTTTTTGATCTATTCCATAATCTATAGGCATGTCCTATATCCCATGTCGTCCATTCTGGAAACCTCTAAGAAGGGATTGAAATTATCTATCTCGAGGGTGACCATCTCACAGTTGGAGAGACGTGCCTGATTGAGTCAAAGATGTAAAACCCAGAGCTAAGTAGGTAGTGTGGAGAGACCACGCATAATTCCTGTTAAGCCTTTAACTATGCGACCACGATAGTCTCTGAAAACGATCCCGACGTTGTTAGTGTTCCCATTAAACTGGTATGAAGTGTTAATGACATGAATGTTAACTTTGTATTGTGGCTTCTTAATAGAGGATTCCAAGTGTAGCAAGTCATAACAAGTGTCTTAATATTTAAAAGTATGAGATTTATGATATATATTGTGTGTAGTACTTAGATGCACAAAAGGCCCACCGGGCCGAGTTTTGACCGAGCCTTAAAAAGCCCGGGCTTTTCGGGCTTTGGCTTTGGTCGGGCTTGGCCGGGCCGGGCTTTCCGAAAATGTCAGAGCCCGTTTGGGCCCTCGAGGTGGGCCTAACCGGACTTTTTTTTTTGGCCGGATCGGATCGGGCCGGGCTTTTTTCTAATTTAAATCAGATCGAGTTTTATTAGAGATTCCGAAGACTACATATGTTAGCAACTAGATCATCGTAAAAATATATTAGTTTACATGGAATATTTAATGAAAACATTACTTCGTTAAAAATTTAAGTTTGGCAAAAAATAAATATGTTTATAGAATAATATGTTTTATCATTTTTATCCAAATATATATAGTGTACTTACCATATCTTCTTTTATTATTTATGCAATGAAATATATAAATAATATTATTAGTCACAAATATGTAAATATATATGTGTTTAAAGTATTATTTATATTTATAGTAAATATGAATTCATAAATATATAAGAAAATATATTAGAATAATCAGATTTTAACCGGGTTTTTTCGGGCTTTTAATCGGGCCGGGCCGAAGACAGGGCTTTTAACCGGGCCGGGCCGGGCCGGGCTGGGTTTTGCCTAAAAATATAGGGCCTGTCGAGGCCCTAAGCCCGGGCCGGGACCGGGCCGGGCTTGACCGGGTTTTGACCGGATCGGGTCGGGCCTGGGCTTTTTGTGCATCTCTAGTAGTACTCAGTGTCCCCATATTTATAGATGGGAAGGGGTGCGAATATACATCATGTAGAGAGGAAGACCGGTATGTATTAACTAGTGCAATATGAAGACTGAAAAATAAAGTGAGGGTATATGAAATAAGTGTTCTAAAACTCGGGAGTACTCGGGGAGTACTCGGACTCGGAGCTATTTCCAATCCGATTTTGGTGTACTCGGTCGTAACTCGGTTTTTTATTTTGACTCGGGTCAAACTCGGGCAAAACTCAGATTACTCGGAAAAAACTCGGTTTAAGAAGAAGAAATTTGAAAAAAAGAATAATGTTCCCAAAAAACAAAAACTCATAAGTGGGTACTAGTTTGTAACAAATAAATACAACTTTTAAGCATTTTTAATGTTAAAATAATTGTAAAAGGATAGAAAACATAAGAAAATAATAATTAATTATATTGCATATCATGTATGAAATATTATAAGTTTAATTCATACTAAATAAAAGTTACATGTCATTTAAAATTTCGAGTTTTATATCGAATACTATTTCGAGATACTCGAACACATAATTAATTATCTTGTATATCATTTATTTATATAGTACTTTAAGTTAAATAAATATTAAAATTAAAAATTAATATTTTATTGTCCGAGTTTTTAACTGAGTACTCTTTCCGAGTACTCCCCGAGTACTCTGAGTACTCGTTACTCCATGCCTTCGCCGAGTCGAACCGAGTACCGATTTTTAGAAATGGAAAGGACAAATCCCTAGCTTTATAGTACTAAACAGTATGATGGACAGATTTTGCAGGATAAGGCTAAGTGTAGAATATTATAATTTTAAGAAGTCTCGAGCCTTGTATTTTAAACAAGTATGTGTATTATCGTTGTGTATAATATATCTGCATAGACTCAGGTAATTGCTAAAATACAACTACTCATTACAATTTTTTCAGCCCATAACCAAATTGGGCTTGGGAAAGCTTAGTTTAGCTAAATTATCCGCTCTACCATTTTATCTTCTATTAACGCGTGTTACCTTTATGTGTTTATATTCTGCCATATTCAATTGATCAGCATATGGAATGCTATCAATGTGTCCTGCTCCATACTGTTATATATTATGCCATAAGACATGAGAATCAAGATGAACACGGATATTTTTGTCCTTTGGAATTTTTTGCGATATGTATTTAAACATGAAGAACAAAGCTTTCTTTTTCACTTCCAGAGCCGTTTCCGCCTTAATAGGACCGGAGAAATTGATATCATAATCATCTTTAGAATTTCTTATGTATCCTCATATGCCTGCAAGAATAATCCCACTATTATTTTTCCATGAACCATCAGTAAAGCAAAAAAAAATCCTAATTTTTGATGAGGGTGTTATGAAGAGCGTGATAAGTGTATTGTGATGCCAGAATTGGATTTTCAACCCATTTATGTTTACTGTAGTCATGTAAAATATCACCATTTATGAACCCTAAATATGATATGTGCATGATCCAAAGTTCCATATGTTTACTTGTGGCATGTGTGCTATTGAAAATAATTCATTACGGTTGAGCCAGATGCTCCATAATGTTGCTGAAATAGTAACCTACCAATGATCATGATAAAATGATTTGTTCGTAGCGTGGAAGAGGTGCCAAAGCCAATCACGGTGCATGCGCCTAAAATTTATTGAATTTCACCATTTATCAATAAATTCCCAACATAAAAGTGATGTTCTATAATCTTTAAATAAATGATCAATAGTTTTCTTAGCATTGTTACATAAAGTACATTGAGTACAAATATCCGAGTTTTGTATCCTGCTTGCTAAGAAGTCTTTCGCGGGGAGGATTTTATGACATATTTTCTTGAGAAAAGTGCGAATTTTAGGAGGAACTTTTAGCGACAATATAAATGACCATTTAAAGTTAGTGTTATCTGATCGATTAAGATATTGATACATTGCTGCAATGGTGTATATGTTGTTATGTGGAATCCAGAGTAATGTGTCTTCTTGTGGGGTTGGAGGGTATGAATGAAGAATGTTGTAAATGACTGTTGCATGTATCTGTGTTTTCTAATTTTGTAAAGGTGAGGGAAAATTATTTGTAGGGGTGTCCTTTGGCCCAACTGTCTTCCCAAAAGAGGGCTATATTTTCTTTGTGATCTTTTCACTTATAGTTTTCTTTATGAAAAAGAAACGATGTTTTATTATGATTGTATAAATACTGAAGGTTAATGATAAGTGTGGAGCGAGTACCACTACTATTGTGTGTGACCCAATATGTGATATCTTCTCCGTATTTAGCTTTGAGGAGATCAATCCAAGGGCTTTATTTATTTTGTCTGATGTGCCAACAACTTTTATCAAGCATAGCCAGATTCTTGTGTTCCAAATTTTTGGTGTCATAACCCCCTTGACCTTTATCTTGCATAACTTTTTGCCAGCTAATTGAATGTAATTTACCAGTGTCCTAAAGAAAGTTTCTGCGAATAAAATCTAGTTTGTTTCTAACTCCCACATGCATGTGAAAAAAATTAAATCAATATATGAAGATTTATACCGGTGAAAATTGATGAAAACCCCTCAATAAATATTAGGGAGGCTACTCAATAGAGGAAAATGATATTAGGGCTTGTCTTACTTTTTTTGGAATTAACTTTTTATACGTGAATCGTAATGTAATTCCTATCGAAAAAAATTGTAATGTAATACAATAAAATTCAGAATATACATATTTTTTATCTTATTAAAGTTCATCATATAACCAAAAGACACACATATTATCCCGAATATTTATATAATAAAATCTTAATGCCAGTGGAATAAAATACCTCACGTCTAGACTCAATGTCCAACACAATGTCATCAACAAAAATCATACACCAAGGCAGGTTATCTTGGATACCATGAAAAATCATAACCAAAATAACCATTACTAACAATGGACTTAACACCAATCCCTGATAAAGTCCCATCTCAACCAGAAAATATTGAGTATCTCCGATTATTGTCCTAGTACATGTACTTACCTCAAAATACATATCTTGTATAATATGTGCATATATTTTTGAAATTTATTTAGCGTGTAAAAACTATAAATAACCTCTCATGGTAAATGATGTGTTTATTTTAATCTAAACGCAAGCACACTATGTCTGTTGCTATTATAAAGTGTTGGGTTTCTACCCAATAGATAGTGTGAGCTTCGTGATAGAAGACATAATTGGATTGAGTAATAATTATATGGGGAGATAATTATTATTGTTATTGGATTGAGTAATAATTGTATGGGTATATAATTATTATTTATAATGAGATTAGGCATAGTCTTGTTGGTTAAGTGTGTGATGGCTATATATATAGTCATTTATTATTTTGATATATAGTTGAGTATTGTTAGGCTTAAATATCGTGTGAGTGAATACCATTTGGAGAGATAGTAAACGCAACACACTGTGTCTATTGCTATTAAAAGGTGTTGGTGTAACACCCTCCAAATATGAGGTATACCCTGACTGATCAGCAGGTTATAGTGCATATGTTGGTTTTTGTGTCCAGTCTAATTCATATGATACTCGCCAATAGTAGTTTTCATTATTCCTTATTGAAACAAGTGATTGCGCGAACCAGGAACCAGCAGATTACTGGTTCATTTAACTTTCTTTCTTTACACTATATATATAAATGTTGCAGGCTAATTGAGAAATTTTGGCTCACCCATATTATTGTTGTTCACCTTGTTTTTCAGTTAAAGTTGAGAATGAAACACATCCATACCTGAGTAGTCAAGAAGCGGGTCAGGCAGTGGGACCCTCTAGAACCAAGAGTGCTTATTCCAATTCTAGAAGAGAGTTTTGAAATGCCAGATCAGGAACAGTTGTAGATATGGTTTAAATAAAAGAAACTTAGTTTAAAATTTATGTAAATAATTGGTTTGTAATAAAGAAAGGTTGTAAGACAGATTATTTGGATTATTTTAATAAAGTTGGTAAGTTGTTCTTGTTTTCATACCTTAACCTTAAAAGATCCTGAGTAGTAGTATCAAAGGGTAATTATATATTTATATTATTATTGTACAGGTTAAGTAAGGTAGTTAGTGTTAGTAATACCCCAGATCTATATCCCAGATTTGGAGGGTGTTACAGTTGGCATCAGAGCTTAGGTTTTGGCCCCTGAAAACAAGAACATTAGAGTTAAGATAAGATAGGAAGATCATATAAGATAGGGATAATGGTATTAGGGTTTTTTCTAGTTTCTTAGATTAGGAAATTGTAAGTTCTAGGAATGGGAAATGATCTTTTCTTGTGTTATGGTTATTCTGTCAGATGGCTTCATCTTTATTAGAGAGGACTGCATCAGGACCAGCTGTACCACCAGTATATATGCCACCAGCAGCCCCTGTAGATCCACCAGTTTTAGAGGTACTTGATCCTATTGACTTTTTCCCGTATTTTGAGGCAGAGATACCTCAGTTACCATCGCTCGAGTTCCCAATGTTTGAGATACCTGACATGATCGATTTTCCGTAGTGGGATGAGCTTGAGGTACCATTTCAGCAGCCACAACCAGAGATTCTATTATAGCAGCCTGATATACATCCAGATCCTTAGATGGCTGGGCCACAGGTTCCACCAGTGTTATTCCCAGCTCCTATAGCTATTTATGCCCCAGTGCTAGGTGTCTATCATTTTCCACCTGCTGAGTTCATGGATGAGCATGTTATTGACCAGCCGATGCCTTTACCGACCCGAGGATCACAGATAGACCTCAGAAAGCCGCAGACAGTGTCGTACCATTAGCATGCCAGGATGAGAGAGGATATGCAGATGTGGAGGGATCAGTGCAGGGAGATTCTTGGTTTGTCGAGAGTTTGGTCCAGTGAGAGCCTTGCAGCCAGATTATATTATGAGAGAGAGGCTCAGGCAGATTTATCGAACCGCTTCACAGGAGGTTGGAGAGCTGAGACATGAGGATATCCGTACAAATGCAGTGTACTACCGAGCCATGAGATTGACAGAGACAGTGTTAGATTCGCTCCGACAGGAGATAAACCGTGTGCCACCAGAGTTTTGAGATCAGCCAGTCAGTCAGATGTATTGTACTATATGTGACATATGTAGATAGAGGCAATATAGTATAGTGTGATTAGGCTTGTATGTGTGTAGTATCTAGTTTTGACATGTAGCAGCAGTAGTTATGACAGATCGGATGTAGGCCCTTTTGTATCAAGCACTAACACCTGGAGCTGGTGTCATATATATAAAATTAACTTTTCCCAACTTTTTCTTTTATTTTAAATTTCAGTATTTAAAGCATTTACATTTACTTTACTGTATTATAGTTTTTCCATATCTCAAATGTTGTTTTTATTTAAAACAATATTGTACCATTTATTATCCCAAATTTTCTAGTTAATTCAAATGATTTGTTTAAGTTCTAAACTGTTTTAATTTCTCGTCTCAATATCTGTAAAATTGTTTTTCTTTCCATTATCAACTATTTAAATTTCCTGTTTTAATACCATATAAATTGTTTCCTTATCCATTATCACATATTTAATAAATTATTATTAAAAAATCCATTTGTTTTATTATCAGAAATATGGCACCAAAAAGAAAAACCAGAAATGAGTCATCCAATGATAACACCTAAGAGCAAAACAACAATAACCACCACATCGACCAAATGTTTCACCTAATGCAACAACAAATGGTGATGATGCAGTAGCAAATGTAGCAACAGCAACAACAGTTCCAGCAGTAGATGTTATAGCAACCACCTTGTCCAGAGCCATAAGTGCCACCAGTTGTCCCTGTTGTTACCTTTAAACAGTTTTAGTCGGTAAAACCTCCAGAATTTGAAGGTTCAGCGGATCCTACCAAGGCAAGGGCCTGGTTAAAGGAGATATAGAAGACATTCACATTGGTTAAAGTGGAAGCATATCAGAAGGCATATTTTGCTAGTTATTTCTTGAAAGGAGAAGCTAATTACTGGTGGGAGTCCAAGAAAACGCTAGAAGGCCACAGTGTCATAACTTGGGATATATTCACCGAGCTTTTTCTGGAAAATTATTTTCCTCGTTATATGAAGAACCAGATGGAAATTAAGTTCCTGGAATTGAAGCAAGGAAATTTGTCGGTCACTGAATATGAAGCCTAGTTTACTGAATTGGCTAGGTTTATTCCAGAGCAGGTAGATACCGATGAGAAGCGGGCTAAGAGATTCCAACAGGGATTAAAGCTATGGATTCGTAGCAGAGTGGCAGTATTCGAACTGACAATGTATATAGTAGTAGTTCAGAAGGACATGATCATTGAAGGAGAAAGTGAGGCGTCCTAGAAGAAAAAGAGACCAGGAATTTTTCAGAGCCGTTCTAACAGGAGGCCGGGATTTCAAGCCCTGACAAATGCAAATTTTAGAAGGACAGATGCAGAACATGTGGAAAGAAACATACAGGGATTTGTAATAAACCAAACGTCACGTGTTTCAAGTGCAAGAAGAAGGGACACTACTCTGGGGAATGCCCAGCAGGGAAGACAGAAATCACTTGTTTCCAATATGGAAGGAAGGGACATATTGCTAAAGACTGTAGAGGAGCAGCAATGATAGTCAGTATCCCAAGGGTTTTGGCATTACCTCCACCACCACAGCAGAATCAGCCTAGGGCAAGGACCTTCAATATGTCAATGAAAGAAGTTGTGCAAAGTCCTAATGTGGTTGCAGGTACGCTTCCTGTGAATTCTGTAGATGCACAAGTATTGATTGATTCTGGAGCCACAAGATCTTTTATCTCTGAAGAATTTATTCATAAGTTATATTGTGAAATTCAACAGTTGGGCGATACGTTAATTATAAAGTTAGGAAACGATGATCAAATTACGGTAGACCGTGTCCAGGGTGCGATATCGAAATAACGGGACATTATTTCTCAGTTGACTTGATACCTTTTAGGTTATGAGAATTTGATGTTATTTTAGGAATGGATTGGTTAGCCGGTAATAATGCCCAGATTGATTGCGTGAATAAGAAAGTGAACCTGCGAACTGGAGAAAATACAACGGTTACGTTTAAAGGAGAGAAATAGAAGCAAAGGTTCCTAACAATGATGCAGACAAAATGATTGCTACACCAAGGATGTAAAGCTTATTTAGCCTATGTATTAAATACGGAAAAAGAAAGTCCAAAGATCGAAGATATTTATGTGGTATGTAAATTTTCCGAGGTCTTTCCAGATAAACTTCCAGGACTACCTCCGGATCGAGAAATCGAGTTTACTATCGACTTGGCACCAGGTACTGAACCAGTTTCGAAAGCTCCGTATCGAATGACACCTATTGAGATGAAAGAGCTTGCAACGCAATTGCAAGATTTTCTCGATAGAGGAATTATAAGGCCTAGTATATCTCCATAAGGTGCACTAGTATTGTTTATAAAGAAGAAAGACGGCATTATGCGACTATGTATCGACTATCGTGAGCTAAAAAAGTTAACTATCAAGAACAAATATCCTTTACCACGGATCGATGACTTATTTGATCAACTGAAAGGAGCGACATGGTTTTCGAAAATCGATTTAAGATCGGGTTATCACCAGTTGAAGATCAAGGCGGAAGATATCCTAAGACTGATTTTCGAACAAGATACGGACACTACGAATTCCTCGTAATGGCATTTGGACTGACCAATGCACCAGCAACATTCATGGATTTGATGAACAGAGTGTTCAAAAAGTACTTGGATAATTTTATCATTGTATTTATTAATGACATCTTGATTTACTCGAAGACTAAAGAAGAGCATGCAGAGCATCTGAGAATCACTTTGGAAACCTTGAGGAAGGAACAGCTTTATGCAAAGTTTTCAAAATATGAATTTTGGTTAAAAGAAGTATAATTTCTAGGTCATATAATCAGTATTGAGGGAATTAAAGTCGATCCAACAAATATTGAAGCTATTCTAAATTGGGAAAGGCCAAAGACCCCGACAGAGGTTAGAAGTTTCTTGAGATTAGCTGGTTACTATAGAAGATTTGTTAAAGACTTTGCAAAGATAGCTACTCCATTAACCAAATTGACCAGAAAGAACGAAAAGTTTGTATGGAATGAAAAATGTGAAGAAAGTTTTGAAGATTGAAGAATCGACTAGTTACCGCACCTGTACTTGTGCTACCAGATGATCAAGGAGACTTCGTCATTTACAATGATGCTTCTGATCGAGGACTTGGATGTGTACTAATGCAGCACGACAACGCAATCACGTATGATTCTAGACAACTGAAACCTCATGAACAAAAATATCTGACACACAATCTAGAATTAGCCGCCATTGTGTTCGCACTGAAACTTTGGAGACAGTATCTTTATGTTGAGAAATGTGTAATATACACGGATCATAAGAGTCTAAAATATATTTTCACACAGAAAGAACTCAATATGAGACAACGACGCTGGCTAGAGCTAATTAAAGACTATGACGTGTCAATCAACTATCATCCAGGTAAAGCAAATATTGTAGCAGATGCATTAAGTCGAAAATAAAGATTGAATATGTAGACATCTTCAGAAGAATTGATCAAAGAATTCGATAAATTGGAAATTAAAGTTCGTATTCTAGAAAATTCCACTGAAATGAACTATGCAATGACATTTCAGCCAGAATTATTGGAAAAGATTAGAAGATGCCAAGAGGAAGTAATGAATCAAGATGATGATAATTTAACAAGAGAAGAAATCACAAGTCAGAAAGATGATAAAGGAATTCTATGATTTGCCTCGAGAATCTGGATACCCAATGTACCAGAATTGAAGGAGGATATTTTATGAAAGGCTCACAATTCTAGATATTCAATTCATCCCGAAAGTACGAAGATGTACAGAGATTTGAAGGAAAACTTTTGGTGGCCAGACATGAAGAAAGAAGTAGTCGAATGGGTTAGTAAATGTTATACGTGCCAACGAGTCAAAGCAGAGCATCAACATCCGAGCGGATTACTACAACCCTTGGACATTCCAGAATGGAAATAGGAACACCTAGAAATGGATTTTGTAGTAGGACTTTCAAGAACCAGAGCAAACCATGATGCGATTTGGGTCATTATCGACAAACTAACCAAGTCAGCACATTTTCTCCCGATCAACAAAGGTTTTCACTTGATTAGTTAGTGCACCTATATCTTAAAGAAATAGTGATGCGCCATGGAGTGCCTGTATCCTTTGTATCTGGTCGAGATCCATATTTTAATTCAAGATTCGGGATACAATTTCAGGAATGCCTAGGTACTAAACTAAAAATGAGTACCGCTTATCATCCACATAAGGATGGGCAAAATGAAAGGAAGATTCAAACAATTGAAGATATGTTACGTGTATGTGCAATAGATTTTGAAGGCAGTTAGGATGAACATTTACCGCTAGTGGAATTCTCTTACAACAACAGCTATCATGCCAGCATTGGAATGCCACCTTACGAAGCCTTATATGGAAGAAAGTGTAGATCACATACATGTTGTGATGAAGTTGGAAAACGCAAAATTCTGGGTCCAGAACTGATTCAACAGGCCAAGGAAAAAATAGAACTTATCCAAAAGCGACCCGAAGCAGCACAAAATCGATAACAAAAATACGCAGATCAAACCAGGAAGGATGTGGACTATCAGGAAGGATAACATGTTTTACTGAAGATATCAGCATTGAAGGGATTAACTAGATTTGGCAACAAGGGCAAGCCAAAGCCACGATATGTTGGTCCATCTGAAATTTTGAAGAGAGTTGTAAAGGTTGCATACGAATTAGCCTTACCGCCCCATATGCAGCATATCCATAATGTGTTTCATATGTCAATGCTTAAGAAGTATAATCCTGATGCGAGGCATGTAATAGAATATGAGCCGATAGAGCTTCAAGTTGATTTGTTATATATAGAACAGCCAATAAGAATTCTAGATCGGCAAAAGAGAGTTTTGAGAAATAAGTCTGTACCATTAGTAAGAGTCTTGTGGAGAAATCCCGTGGTTGAAGAGTCAACCTGGGAGCTTGAAAGTGAAATGTTAGAAATGTATCCCCAGTTATTTTCCTAGCGAGATTCTGAGAACATAATCCTAATAAGGGGAAAGGATGTAACGATCGAGAAATTACGCGTGTATTATATCTTAATAAAGATGAATTATCTGTTTAAATATGTCAGTAAGTGTGTTGAGCTATAAAACCCTAGCTGCTATGTGATATGTGTATTCTGTTTCGATCAGAACGTGTTTCGGGTAATTATCGAGTGTTTTATTTTAGTTAAATGCTTTTATATCAAAAGTTGTACGGCCCAAACAGTGTTTTAATAACTGATATTTCATATAAAATCATTGGCCTTATTTTGCCTAGTATGGCTTATACTATCGCGATATTATGAACATCCAGATGTTTTACAAATTTTCTCGTTTCGTGAAAAACGATTTTTTCGGACCCCTTCGGGTGTCAAAAGCCCCACAAAAATCATATTTTTATTTTTATAGGATCATAAAATTATCAAATATTATTTTTCTTTGCATTTTTGTATTTTTTACAAAATTTGGGAATTTTTGACATATATTTTGTATTTACTAAATATTTAAAAAATTCAAAATTAATACCCAAAAATTATAAAAATTGGGGCCAATTAGTTTTATTAGATGTATAATTAGGGCCTTAATTTTATTTAGGGGTATTATTTTTACTAGTATAAATAGCTGATTAATTACTAATTAATTATTAATTAATTATAAAAAATCAGAAAAATCAAGAAATTGTTGTGTGGGTGAAGAACAACTCAGGAATTCAAACCAAGATTTCACAGTGATTCTGTTGTCCAAATCTTACATGTGAGTAACCAAAATGAAGCTTATAATCTCTACTTTCTGTTAACATCATCAATTTCATGTTTTGATGCTTAGTTTTTGATTTCGTAATTTAGGGTTCTTTAGCTGTAATTGGGGGTTTTTGATTCTGGGGTTCTGAGATGAAATTGATTATTGGGATAGCTTCGTATGCTTGTTTGTGATTGATTTGCACCATTTATTTCATCAAATGATTGCTCTAATTAGTTGTTCATATTCTAGGGTTTATGCAAATTTTATTGGAATCGTTTTTGAATTTGCGCTGATCTGAGGTTGATGTGGTGATAGGGGTTAGATTATACAAGTGTTAAGCTTTATTTTAAGCTATTATTTGCAATTTTTCATGTACAAAATCATTACTTTGGTTTTGGCCGAAAATTGTTTGTGATTTGATTGGGGAATTCGATGTAGGGGTTATTAGATTGCGATGTTAGTGTATTTGAATTCCTGGTGAGATTTTGATTGGAATTGAGGTTTGAATCGATCCAAATGATGCCCAAATCGACTGTATTCAGTTCGCCGGACTTGGAGGTTAAGCTCGCCAGCGGTGATGGCGGATTTCGCCGGAGAAGGAGCAGTGGGGATCGTCGATCACATGGGACGTGGGGTTTGTGTTGCTGCTGATACAGGAAATGTGTTGGGACAACTAATTGAATGAAATTGAGTCAAACAGACTCAAATTAGGCTCGCCGGAAACCTAGGTTTTGGCCTCTGGATTTTAACCGGCCGGCGAACCCGAATTGTTCTTGAAGATCTGGTGTCATCCCGGTGGTTAACCCGGTTTTGATCTTCAAAACCCCATTTCTGATTTTGGAAATCTTTTTCTGATTAATTATTTTACTTTTATTTTTATTAAATTCTAAAAATTAGTTTAATTTATTTAGAAAAATCAAATAATTGAATTGATTAATTATTTGATTTATTTTATAAATAAACTTAAACTATTTTCTAATTTTAGAAATTAGAAAATATAATTAATTATTTATGTAACTATTTCTTAATTACTTATTATTTAATTAAATTGATTAATAATTTTATAATTAATCAGTTTAATTGAATAATTTGTTATAAATTTTATTTAATTCTAAAATTAGGGAAAAATTATTTTTAAATATGATAATTCCTAGATAATTATTTAAAATATAATTGAGGTTTAATTAATTGCGAATAATTTATTATAATTAATTAATAATTGATTTAACCTTGTTTATTGCGTAGTAATTAAACCGTTTATCCGATTTAATCGAAACGAAGACCCTTAGATTCAGAAAAATGACCCGATTCCATTAAAAATAGTTATAAATAACAATTTCTTTCGAGAACGAGTCGGCTTATGATACTTATTCGTTTCCAAACCTTATTATTTATAAATACGAGTCCAATAAATCCCAGAAAATTAGGAATCGAGTCAGATATTATTTGTTAATGCGAATATAGATCCGATTTTAATTCTAAAAAAATATATATAAGCCTAAATTAATTATGTGCCTTATGTGCTATGTGATTTACGTAATTACATGGGCTCTATTTGTTAGATAATTATATACGAGTAAGATAGAATCGTATGGGTAGATGATAAGGGCTACGTGCTCTCAGTCAGAGATACGATTGCAATGTAAGTCAACTAAATGAGTATCTTTCTTTGATAGATTCAACATCAACAAGGCGAATCAAGCCGGATATAGGAAGCTGTGAAATACCTGAAGCAGGGCGTATACCAGGCAAGTTTTTCCCCTATTCTAAGTTCAGAATAGTGAATTGCTTCCAACTTCCCATGACAGCTATACCCTGATAATTCTTGTTCACAAATACTGATACACAATTGTTGTTCCTTTATTCCTATTTCATTTTGATTCCTGATTTCTTTTAATTCATTGAATACTCTATTTATATTCCAATAGTTATATACACATATACATATACTCTGGTATATTCCGATGTTGGGATATATCGAAAGCATATCGATTATTCCGGATGCTAAGCTATGGACTGGATGGTTACGATACGGGCCGGGTATGAACCAGACCCTTGATTATTAGGTCATAGTGCCTGGGTACCCTATATATTGGCGGGTCTATGCAGATGGGTATAGATCCGCGCTATATCCTGACTGATCAGCAGGTTATAGTGCATATGTTGGTTTTTGTGTCCAGTCTAATTCATTTAGTACTCGCCAATAATGGCTTTCATTATTCCTTACAAAAACAGGTGATTGCGCGAACCAGCAGATTACTGGTTTATAACTTTCTTTCTTTATACTATATATATAAATGTTGTAGGCTTGTTGAGCAATTTTGGCTCACCCCTATTATTGTTGTTCACCTTGTTTTTCAGTTAAAGTTGAGAATGAAACCCATCCGTACCCGAGTAGTCAAGAAGCGGGTCAGGCAGCGGGACCATCTGGAACCAAGAGTGCTTATTTCAATTCCAGAAGAGAGTTTTGAAATGCCATAGAAGGTGTAGCAGGAACAGTTGTAGATATGGTTTGAATAAAAGAAACTTAGTTTAAAATTTATGTAGATAACTGGTTTGTAATAAAGAAAGGTTGTAAGATAGATTATTTGGATTATTGTAATAAATTGGTAAGTTGTTCTTGTTTTCACACCTTAACCTTAAAAGATCCTGAGTAGTAGTATCAAGGGGAAATTATATATTTATATTATTATTGTACATGTTAAGTAAGGTAGTTAGTGTTAGTAATACCCCAGATCTATACCCCAGATTTGGAGGGTGTTACAGTTGGGTTTCTACCCAATAGATAGATTGATCTTTGTGATAGAAGACATAATTGGATTAGATAATAATTGTATAGGTAGATTATAATTGGATTGAGTAATAATTGTATGGGTATACAATTATTATTATAATGAGATTAGGCATAGTCTTGTTGGTTAAGTTTGTAATGGCTATATATACATAGTCATTTATTGTTTTGATATATATTTGAGTATTGTTTGGCTTAAGTATCGTGTGAGTGAATACCAATTGCGAGATTGGTTGTCTTATTGATAATTGTTTGAATTAATAATACAAGTTGAGACGTGATTTTTTCGCGTCATATATTTTGTGTGTATTTGTATTGTTTGTTTCGTTATTAATTTTTATGTATTTCCCCTATCACAAAGTGGCGAGTGGATCGTATCCACAAGGAGACATGCTCTATCAATTTCAATCCAATTATTGTAAATTGCTTCAAGACCAAAATGATTATAGAGATTTTACCTAACAACTAATTATAACTGAATTAACACTATTTTTATATGATTCTTAACAAGAGTAAAAATCCTAGGGCAATCAGGTCTACCATGCTTACACAATAATTGGCTTCTAAACTAAAGCCACTAAAATGGTCACACAACTAGAGTATGTCATTCTTACTTGAGCAGTAACACTCTCGAAACATGCTTACATATTAATAACTTTTTGTAATTTAATCAGTCATGCAATTGAAGAAATGTTAATCTCTCTCAAGTATTAACGCTCTTAGAAACTCAATGATAATCCTACTCTCAAATCAATTATGTTAACCTCATGTGTACCTCTAGCAAGTAAAATTTCCTGATCTATTACTCTTATTTGCATAGAATTAACTCATGATATCGGCTGATTACACAAATTAATAATAAAAACATAATCAATTAGAGTTAACCATAATCAATCAAAACATTATGAAAATCATGCAAATATTTTCATGTAAACAAGGTTGTCCTTTTCAAAGCCCTAGAAAACACTATGCACCAAATAATAAATGAGTAAAACACTTGTATACCCATTATTGGGAATGGGCCATAAACAGGTCCCTACATGCATAAAAATATGAATTGGGCCTAATTTCATGGAAAGCGTGAGCTGTGCTCGTGAGCTTGCTACACATGAACATGACATATTGGCCCAAATAAAGAAGGTTGAACTTTGATCTTTATTAAATACGAGTTGGCCCAATAAGCTCATATTGTCCTATTTTGGATTAGTGGGTTGTAGGTAGAGATGCACAAAAGGCCCTCCGGGCCGGGTTTTGATTGGTCTTTAAAAAGCCCGGGCTTTTACTAAACCGAATTTTTCAGTCTTTGACTTTGACCGGGCCGGACATTCTGAAAATGTCAGAGCCCGTTTAGGCCCTCGAAGCTGGCCTCACCGGGCTTCTTTTCGGTCAAGGCCGAACAAGGCAAACTTTTTTCTAATTTAAATCAAATTAATTTTTTTAGAGATTCTGAGGATTATATATGTTAGCAACTAAATCATTGCAAAAATGTATTAGTTTGGATGAAATATTTTAAGAAAACACTACTTTATTGAAAATATTTAAGTACCCAAAGAAATGAACATGTTTATAGAAAAATATGCTTTATAAATGTTATCCAAATATATATATACAGTGTCCTTACTATATCTTCTTTTATTAATCATACAATAAACAATAAAGTATATAAATATTATTATTAGTCACGAATACATAAATATAGTATGTGCTGAAAGCATTATACATATTTATAGTAAATGTAAATACATAAATATAAAAGAAAATATATTAGAATAATCAGATTTTAATCGTGCCTTTCGGGCTTTTAATCAGGACGGGCCAAAGACCGGGCCAGGCCGAAGCCCGGGCTTTTAAACAGATTGGGTTGGGCTTTGTTCAAAAATACAAGGTCCATCGAGGCCTTAATCCCTGGCCGAGACCGGACTGGGCTTTGACCGGGCTGGGCTTGACAGGGTTTGACCGGATCAGACCAGGCCAGATTTTCGGGCTATATGATAACTCTTTTGTTAGGGCACCAGCTTGTATCGCTCATGAACTGGGCTACATATTTTCCAAATACAGACCTACCACATGCGAGCTGGACATGTGGGCTCACATCTAATCAAATAGGATGACTTGGGATTCGTTGGTGGTGAGCTACCGTCACATGGAAAGGCCACGCGAGCTGGAATAATTTATAAGTAAAGAGATGGCTCACTGTTAGAAGAGGAAAAGGCCAGATAGGCTCACATCTCAGTTTTTTATGTAATTCTTGTTTATGCGGGACGAGGTGACTAGGCCGGCTCGTATCATGTTAATTTTAGCTTCATTATGGATAATGACTCATAGGCGGTTGTTTTATTTATGAATTTTGGGGCCGATATGAGAAATTTTTATAATCATGGGAAGAAATGCGAAGATGTCGCGAGATTATAGGAAATGTGTGGGGTCGGTCGAGATTTACGTGATTGATTGGCTAAAGACCTGTCTAAGATATGGGCATGGGCTGCATTGGTAGAAAAACCCTAACCCTAGCCTAGTAACTTGTTCCCCAAGAACTACTTGAGGTTTGATCCCTATAAATAAGGTATGTAGGCACTTGTTTGATATATAAATTGACACTTGATGAAGAATGAAGAAAACCCTATTCTTTCTTGAGAAGTCATCATACAAGCTCAACCGCCACCATACATAACCTTCCTTTGCCCTAAATCACCACCTTTGATCTTTATTCTGGCCACCACCCTCCAAAATATTGTTAAATGAAATTCTCCCTTTAATATTTGGCTTTAGAAGGAGTGGATTTCATCTTAGGGAGAAAAAAAGGCAAGTTGGTGGTAGTACTAGGAAGCGGTAGCAAGAAGGGAACCCCAAACGGGCCTGAAAAAATGCCCCCGAAGAACTAGGCGCCGTCGCAAGCACCAGTACCCATCGATGGCTAAGAGGTCTTAGCCTATCTAAAAGGACTCGATAACCAGATGCGTGAGATTAACACAGGTTGTACAGGGTAGAGAAAGGCTCTACCAGTAATGCCAAGTGTAAGGCACACCACCTTAAGCTATCTCAGCACAACTAGAAAGGGAAAGGCCCTCAAAAGCGGCTCATTCACGAGTTCAATGATGTGGCAGGAAATATTGGGAAAAATAAAGAGGCATCGTTGGAGTGGGATGAGATACCCTCAAATCCAGGTCAAGGGGCAACCGGATTTCTGAAGGATTGAGCAAAACCCAGCTTTTTCTGAGGCATGGTCAACCAGCGTGTTGGATCGTGAGGGAAAAAAATTGAACGAGCATGACCTCAGACTCAAATTAGACAATATTAAAGAGAAGAGAGAGGAGTAAAATCCTAGGGATCAAGAGACCCAGTAAAGAAAATACACGGTGACTCCCCCGCCCAAGCGCCGAAGGGCCACCCCTCCCAGAAGGACCAAGCAACAAAGGTGTAGGACTGTCCAAGAAGGGGAGTCTGGATTCGAGTTGGGAGATGAGGGCGCCACGAACGGCCACATGACTCCCACCACTCAAATAATGCAAATGACGAGGGGCAGAGAGAAGTTGTCAGAGTGGGAGATCTAAGGAGAATACTAGATCAAATGGTGTAAGAGAATAGGGGGTCATCGGTCTCAGCGTCCCCGTCTCCATTCATAACCACCATTTAAGCCTCTCATCTACCTCAGGTGTTCAGGCACAACCCCGGTCGTTTGTTCAACGGGGAGGTAGACCCAGCTGGATATTTTATTTAGTTTAACACGGAGATGGAAGTCTATCAGGTTCCGGACCCAATCCGCTGCAGGCTCTTCGCGGTATCACTCCGAAGGAGTGCTCAACAATGATTTTCAAAATTAGGGCCCGCCAGCGTGAGGACGTGATAATATTTGGAGGACCTGTTCATCAGGCAATTTCAGTCTATCGTCAACTACTCGGTATTAGTGATTATGCTAGCTAACATCAAACAGTGGGAGGAAGAACCCCTTTGTGGAGTATTTTTGACGATTTAATGTCGAAGTTCCCAATGTCAGGGATGTTAGCGAAGAGACCATCAAGGCCAGCGAGTCTAGAACCCTAGATGAGTTTTATGAACAAGATGAGCCCTTTAAGAGGATAGAAAAATCAATGTGAGAATTGAAGATCAGTAAAAATTACCAAGAGAGGAGGGATTAATCTTTGAGTCATGAGGAAATGAGGAAAACTTATCAGCGTAGCTCGAGCCCAAAAAAGACTACTAAGGGTAAGGATACAACCAATGAGGCAGAGACGCCTTATATAAGCAAATGACAGACACACACGCCCCTCGTGGCCTCTAGTCACCATATATATGCAATATATGCGGGGAATGGGGTATTTAAAAAGGCAACCCCCACACAGACTACAACAAAAGGGACACTTCAAGATATTGTGCATACCATGATGCCACGGTGTAACGCCCCCAAATCCGGGGTCAGGGGATTTGGCCGTCACCATGAAACCTCAATCAAAATAAACCTCTTTAATCAATATACAAATATCAGCAGAAGATATTTACCATTTATGACCCCAAACTAATCCAAGATCTTTTAAAGTTACATTTCTAGAAACAAGAATTCCAAATTCCACAAATAATTTTTCACTTCCTTTTAAAACTCTTTTCAGCAAATTCCAATTCAATACTAACCCGCTAGTATTACTTCGAAAAGAAGTATACTAGGCCCAACTATAAAATATGTAACGATAATATAATATAATATAAACAACTTTTCATAACAGAACTTACACTAGCCCGCAAACCCTGGGACCAACCACCTTCCAAGAGCTTCTTCTTTGCTTCCTTGAATTACGCGGCTAAACAGTGCAAGATAATCCTCACTGGAGGTTAAATTTAAAACAGGTAAGTATGAGCAGAAAAAATGCTCAGGAAGTTCATTATAGAATACATAGGGTCTTTTAATATCAAAACCGACATCTACATTAGAGCAGAACATTTAAAATCATAATTAGTGAAACAGAAATTTTATTAAAGAATTGGATAATTATTTCTCACTGTATTCAAAACTCTTTTTGATATTTTTGAGTGAAATGCTTCAGCAATATTTTGAATTTTGACGAGATTAAAACACGTAAAACCGTGTTTACGGAAATATCGTAAACAACAATAACATGAAACAATGATTATGGAGTGGATCATAAACTCATTCAAAACTCAACTCTTGATATTAATATTTATTTTAATGTCATGTCAAATTAGATATCAATACGAACTTTGATGCTCACGACCTACCTGCGCTAAAATAGGGAAGTCAACATCAATCATCTGCATTAATACCACCTTTAACATTTAACAACAACTTAAATATCAACATCAATCAGCAACCGAATTAAAACTGTATCCCACCTTTATTCAAAACCAAAACAATTGATAAATCATTTTTCTATGATTATCAAAACAATTTAATAATTTAGATTGGAATCCTGGAACGATGGTGTGTTGCCGCCGGTGATCAGCCGTGGAGCAACACCGGTATGCTGAAGCATATCTAACTAAACAAATGGGGCACCTAAGGCACATATCGGCCTAAAGGTATTATATCCTGTATAAAACCTAAATCTCCACTGGACCGCCGCCACGACCTTTTACGCAACCATCCAATCTTAAAACATTTTATTGAAAGGGGTCATAATACTCGACACCCTTATAAACTTTTATTCCCCCATTTACTTGGGCAGGAATACTCGCAAAACCAACTCGTTTTTCTCAAAACCCAAAATATTTATAAATCCATTCACTTGATAAGTAAAATCACTTAGCTATTCTGAACATAGAATAACATAAAAGTACTTTCATAAACAGAATCATTTAATTCAGCGATATGTAAAACATTTATCTATTACGAACTGAATAGGGAAAGCAATACTTGTGTGATAAGATTCAAAATAAATATCACTTGAACAATAAGTGATGATAGGGATACTTGCCTTTGAGTTTTTAGCAGTTATTCACACTCGCAATAACAAATTATCTTAGTCTGGCATCTCAAGGCATCAACGTCTTTTACTTCGCTAAATCTCTGATCTGCTGCTCATGCAGTGCTGCAACCCAATATTCCATACTATTCAACTCTACTCTTCACCCATTCCATCTGGTCCAGATCGTCTTGAAAGACTCATATCTATAATTAAAAGATCACACTTTAATCTTTTAATCGATAATTATTCGACGAACTGCGCGTCAAAAGCCTATCGTCTACCCATACGATAGCCCGCAAATAAAGAAGACAGTCAAATACAAGATTCTTAACCCACGTAAACACGTAATTCACATAGCACATACGCACATAACTCACGTATCACATAATTCATATCACATATGACTCGGTTCGACAAAACATTCGACTCAGTGTGTTTAAAATTCAAATCGGGTCAAAAATATAATTTATCGATCAAAAATCGACTCAGAATGATTTGTAAAATAAGCAACCTTTAGAAATAAAAGGATTTGGGTCTCGAAAGCAGTTTTAATGAAAGCGTAATATTTTTCTGAGTCTAGATGCGTTCGTTTCGTATTAATCGGACGAACGGTTTATTTTATAAGAATAAAATACGAATAATTAGGAATAAATCAATTAATAATAATATTAATTGACTCTTAAATACCAAAATATAATTTTTAAAAGATTAAAAATAATTTTTAAGAATTATTTGAATTAATTATAAATAATTGTATTTTATTTAACTATTTATAAATTAAATTAATTGATTAAATGAATTAATCAACTAATTAAATTTATAAATAATCAATTAAAATAAATTATAAATGATTAAATCAAATTAAAATTTTGAAAATAATGAAAGAAGATAATTTTTGGAATTTAAAAGAATTTAGTTAATTAAAATAATTAAATAAATTAATTTTTAGAAATAAAAGAAATGATTTTTGAAAATAGAAAAGGAATTTTGATTTAATTAAAAAAAAGAAAATGTAGAAACAGTTTTCATATTTGGGGCATGGGCTTTTGAGGATTAAACGGAGGTTGTACAAGGGGGTGATCTCGCCGGAAACCGAAGAAGATAACAGGCGTTTCGCCGGGTTCTGGAAAGCTCCAGATTCCGGCCAAACGTCCGGCCACTTCCCGGACTTCCGGTGGGCCAAAAACAACACCAAAATCATTGATTTTCGGCGTTAACAAGTTCTAAACTATCCCAGAAATTCAATTACTACCCAAGCAATCGTAATCAACGTTGGAAACGAGTTCTCCGGCCGAAATAAAACAAAATCCGATCAATCAAGAACATCCGACCCAAAAACTCCGATTTCAATATTTCTTTCACCAAATTAAACGTATTATATACCAAAATAATGCTTGCATCACGTATAATCTAAACCCAGCAACCAAATCAGTAACCAGTTCATGGATAATTCGAAAAATCAAAATAAAAACGATTCAAAGCAAGAACTCGACTTGACCGAATCCGAACTCAAAAAAATTAAACAACTATAAAAATCAATTCAGTGAATCATTTTAAAGCTATTTCTAACATAAAAACAATCAACATTTCTCAGAAACCAGAAATCGATTTCAAGCTTAAGAACACAAAATTTGATTTTCATAAATACTTAATCTCGATTTATGAAAGTGGTATCAATAGATCGGCCCTGAAACGAGCTTCAAATCGGTTACTAGAACATCAAAAACGGAGGTCTATAGCTCCTGGAATCATCAATCAAAGATGAAGAACAAAATTTCCACCCCAAACTTTTTTCTTGAACTTTCTATTTTCTGAAATTTTTTGGTAAAAATAACTAATAAAAAAAGAAATTGCAGCTATTTATATTTTTACAGAAAATCAATACTCTAAAATAAATTAAGGGTATTTTTATCCCCTAATTAAAATAATTAGGCCCCAGAAATACTAATTACGGGGAATAATTTTAAAAGCGACAAAATATAAAATTTGTATCGAAATTTCCTAAAATTCGCGAATAATTAAAAAATACAACAATACGGGATATTTGAAATACGAGTAATTATCTAAAAATAAAAACATGAATTTTGTGGGCTTTGACGTCCCGGTCCGTTAATTCTTGAAAAACCGAAACGATACTTAAATTAACAAAAAATTCCAAAAACACGTAAAATACAATCAAATGCACATATATCGAGATTAAACGAGTACCTCGATAAAGACACAAATAAACACGCGCCCAAATTACGGATCGATTCATATAAGTGCAATTTAAACAAGTAACGAGTATCCCATTAGATTATATCGGATCCGAAAATACATTACTTAGCTGCTAAGTAACTATAAAACGATACAATTTGGTATGAGATTTGGATAATTATCAAAACCGGGCTTCTTATAAAACACTTTATATGAAAATAATGTAATAATGTCTCGTCTCTCGATAATACGGGTTTTATTGATTTACCGAAATGATTATCGTATCGAAAATTTTGCGCCGGGACGCGTACGGGTCAAATCGTAATCCGGATTGAAAAAGTTAAAACACGGAAAATGCTCAGAATATCCAGATTAGGCTAGGAAGGAATTTTAGGAAGAGTTTCGGGTTGTAAAAACGCAAAAACAGATGAAGTTGGACGATTCCCGGCTTTATAAAATAGTTTTATAATTACTCAGAAAATAATTAATAAATCCATAAATCATTATAAATTCATATAATAGTCCAAAAATTACCAGAAAAATATCATAATTACCTATATTTTAATATTCACATATAAAAATTAGAATACTCACAGAATATCACATATAAACACCCAAACATTAATTTACTTATCATATAATTCACTAAAATTCACATAAAAATCACATAAATACTTTCAAATAATAATAATAATATCTGCAAATATGAAATATTACACACGGGGCATGATATAATGGATTGTAGAAAATTGAAGGACGGGGTCGAAATGTTGATCCTCCAGTGTAATTTAATGGAGTGGGTTTTCAAGGAAGGGTGGAAACTCATGTCAGAATATTATGTTATCCATCTACCACCACCTGAATAAAAGGAAAGGGTGCCCCGAGCTAACAACATTCAAATGATTCTAAGCGGATCTCATATTTGGGGGAAATAGCCAGAAAGCAATGAACAGATACGCATGAGAGGCGAAGGATAGACCCTTCTCTTATGTTAATCACCTCAGTTAGAAACCCCCATAATTCTTTGAAAGGGAGATTGATGATATTGTGTTCAGAGAGACAGATGCCAGATGGGTCCATTACCCTCCTACTGATGATCTGGTGGTGAAAATAAAGGTCGAGACAATAAATGTCTACCGGGTGTTAGTTAATACCGGGAGCTCAGCTGATATGGTAACATATGATTCTTGTAAGAAACTCGACTTCTTAGACAATGAAATGACTTCCTCAGAAGGATAACTCTATGGGTTCACATGAGATTCAATAGGAGTGAAAGGGACAATTCAACTTCCGAACACCTTGGGAGATGAACCTCATGTGGCCACCCAAATTATTACGTTTACTTCGGTAGGTCAGCCATGTTCCTACAATGCTATAGTCGGAAGGTCGTTCACGAGGGCTATGAGGATGGTGACCTTAATTCACCATATGAATAGACCTGACAACATTCCGTGTCGTGTACAAACCAAGCACTCAAGGTAGTAGAAAGGAGAACACAGCTAGGGAGACTACAAATTAGAAGAAGATGATGTCCTTATGGAGGAGGCTGATGAGAGGAAAAGGAAGTGTCCCGAGGGTCATGAAATCTTTAACATGATCTCAATTGAAGAATTGTCAGAGGGTCACTTCGAGAGCCTGGGGATTCAAGTAGAACCACACCCCATGGCATTACTAATGGAGGCTTCTCAGCTCATCATGATTGTATATGAAGGGATAATAGAGGAAATAAGTGATGATGATGAGGGCTCAGAAAAAGTAGCTCCAAGGCTCAAAAAAGGAAAATAGGGGCGGAAGGAGACAACAACCACCGTGGATTTGCCTAATAGAATCACCTGTGAGGTAACCATGGCTTTTGAAGGTTTAGTGATTCCAACTCGAGCCCATCAGCCTGAGCTAGCAAGTATCGGGGGGCTAACAATCACTGAGGTAGACAAAACTAGCGAGGCCCGAGTAGACTTGGACCCGATGATGGCCTCAATGATCGAAAGTACTAGGGCCGTATAAGATATTATCTTCATCTTGGTGGATTCAAATGATCCTTCCAAACTGCTCAAGGTTGGCTCTAACCTGAGTCCAGAACTGAGAGAAGGCCTGACTCAATTTCTGCAAAAGAATTTGGATGTCTTTGCATGGTTGCATGATGATATGTTGGGAATTAATCCAGCTATTATGTGCCATCGGCTCAACCTAGACACAAAAAAGAAGAGGGTGAGGCAGAAGAGGCGGCCGATCACCGAGGAGGGGGCAGAAGCCCTCAAAGAAAAAGTGGATAGGCTGATGGAAGTAGGGCTTATGAGAAAAGCTTTCTATCCAATATGGCTGACAAACACCGTGCTAGTCAAGAAGCCAAATGGAAAATGGATAACATGTGTGGACTCCACGTATCTCAACAAGGCCTGTCCGAAGGATAATTTTCCCCTAATCCAAATTGACCAGCTGGATGATTCAATGGTTGGTCATGCCTTTCTCAGCTTTATGGATGCTTGTTTGGGCTATAACCAAATTCCAATGCATGGGCCAGATCAGGAGCACACCTCTTTTTATCATCGATCAAGGTCTCTACTATTACATTGGGATTTTTTTCGGACTTCTTAATGCTGGAGCGACTTATCAGAGGTTGGTAAATAAAATGTTCAAAAATCAATTAGGGAAGACCATAAAGGCATACATGGATGATATGCTGGTAAAGTTGAAAGAGGCAGAAGATCATGTTCACCACTTAGCTGAGATGTTCCAAATTTTGAGAAAGTATATGATGAACCTAAACCCCAAAAAATATGTGTTTGGAGTAGAATTCGAAAAGTTTATGGGCTTTATTGTAAATCATATATGCATTGAGGCCAATCCTGCCAAGATACGAGCCTTGCTCGAGATGAAGTCATCGCGCCGGGTGAAGGGTGTGCATAGCCTAACAGGGCGGGCGATCTCCTTGAACCGCTTCATTTCAAAATACTCTAACAAATTCCAGGAGTTCTTTAAGACAATCAAAAAGGCGGGGAAGATTTTTGAGTGGACATAGGAGTGTGATGTGGCCTTCCAGAATATAAAGAAACACCTCAGTAGCCTTCCAATTTTATCCCACCCCAAGGAAGGGGAGGTTCTAATCCCATTCTAGGTTATGTCAGATTTTTTAGTCAGTGCTGTATTGGTCCAAGAGGAGAACGATGTTCAAATCCTAGTGTACTGCGTGAGTAAGAGACTAGCATATGCAAAGGCTCGATACACAAGTCTCGAGAAATTGGCTTATGCTATAATCTTGGCTTCCCGGAAGCTCAGACCCTATTTTCAAGCTCATAAGATACAGGTGAGGACATCTTATCCCCTCAGGCAGGTGATGCACAAGCCTGAGGCTTCTTATCGAATGATGAAGTGAGAGGTAGAGCTCGACCAATTTGAGGTGGATTATAAGTCTCAAACCGCAATCAAGGGCCAAACCTTAGCAGGTTTTATTCTCAAATTTCCACCACATCATAAGGTGGGCCATGGGGCCCTCATTGTTTTCCCTGGGATAAATGAAAGTGAACAAAAGAAGCAATATAGTGGCCCATGGTGGAGTTTGTTTGTGAATGAAGCTTCTACTGAGGAGGGGTCAGGAGCCGGAACTGAGTTAATTGGCCTTGAGGGGAACAAGATAAGAAATGCGACCCACCTAGATTTTCTTGCGACCAATAATGATGCTAAGTATGAGGCCCTCATCAATGGTCCTCAAAATAGCCTTATAGATTAAGGTCAAGTACTTGAACGTGTTCAGTGACTCTATAATTATGGTGTACTAGATAAACGGGGGGATATCAAGATAAGGGGCTGATGACAGAGCTCTACCTAAAGTGTACACAATGAATAATCAACATGTTCAACAACGTAAGACTGGAACTCATCCCGCACGGGCCGAATGAGGGAACAGATGAGCTGGCCAAAATTTGGCTCGCACTGCGAGGCCACTTTATTGGGGGTTGTCCCCCTGGCATATAGATGATTCCCAGCATGCCCGAACATGAGATAGCTAGCATTGGCGGTAATTACAGTCTGACATGCATGACCCCCATTTTGACTTACATAAAAGAAGGATTACTTCTGGATGGAAGGAACGAAGCTAGAAAAATGAGGTACAAGGCAGCTCACTATGTGATTTATGATGGGCCTTTAATATAAAAGAGGATTAAGTGTACCTCTTCTCACATGTACATATGAAGATGAATGCAACTACATAATGAGGGAGATCCATGAGGGCATCTGCGATAATCACTCAGGTGGTAGTTTGCTAGCTCAAAAAATCATCCGTCAGGGTTATTACTGGCCGACATTAAAAAAAGATGCCTTTCAGTTTTCTCGTGTTTGTGATAAGTGCTAGAGGTATGCCAACTAATAGCCCTGTGGCCCCTTTCACCTCCCTCATAATCCCTTGGCCCTTTGAGGGATCGATCTAATTGGAGAGCTTCCCATGGCCAAATGGAGCGTCAAGTACGCGATTGTCGCAGTGGATTATTTCACCAAGTGGGTGAAAGCTGAGCCCTTAGCAACCATTACGGAAAAGAAGCTCAAGAAATTTATGTACAAAGCTATTGTGTGCCAATATGGGATCCCAAACAAGTTCTTCTCTGATAATGGAAAGTAATTTGGAAGCAAGGAGCTGAAAGAATTTTGTGATCAGTTGGGGATTCAGAAAAGCTTCAGCGAGATCAGTCATCCTCAAAGCAATGGGCAGACTAAGGCCATTAATAAGATAATCAAGCACACCTTAAAGGAAAAGTTAGAGAAAAATAAGGGTATATAGCCTGATGAGCTCCCATAGGTCTTGTGGTCATATAACACGATCCTAAGGACCACCACCGGAAGACACCTTTCTTTCTGGTGTATGCATGTGAGGCCATTGTGTCCGTTAAAGTGGGGGCTGAATTATTCCAGAGGGAAAATTATGATATGGAGGCAAATGAGGTCAATCATCAACTTTATTTGGACATGATCAAGGAAACTTGAGAAGATGCCCAAATCAGGGTAGCAACGTATCAACAGAGAACATCTCGACACTACAACAACAAGGTGGTGAGCCATGACGTCTTTGGAGTAAATTTGGAAGGTCTCTAGAAGATAAAATCAGTACTCTAGAAGGGAACCTACCATCTCAATGATATCCAGGATAAGCTGGTCCCGAGGGCCTGGAATGCGGAGCATTTACGCAAGTATTACTAATAATATTATTCCTTTTAGACTTAGCATTATTAAAATATTCCTAAGTCTCGAAGGGTAGCGTTATGTAGGCACATCCCTGAGGCCCCAAATATGTAATTGATTTATCTTGCCATAATCTATGAATGAATAACTAGTTACTTTCCATTTTTGTGCCTTGATTATTAGCATTCGTTAATCTAAATAAATTAAACACCAGCAAGGGAGCCCTTTCTTAGGGACATCCACGCAAGGACAAAGTAGTTTATATTAAAAAATATGGGGCTCTAGCTGGGCCTCGATTGGCTTATAAACTAGGTCACGGTAACCAGTTTGTATACAACGAGGTTATTATGTAGGGCCATAACCAGCAACAATGCGAGCTAAAAACGGCCCTGCATTGTTAAAATGGGTTTCCAAAGTCTTCAACTAAATTTTAAAACTATGCCATGTGATGACATCAGCCTGCCTAGAACTGTTTAAACTATGCCATGCGAGGCCAAAACTGTAAAGTTTAAAGGCCAACAGCGATGCAAGCCCGTTATATATAGTAAAAGTGGTGATTTTAAATCAATAACCAACCCGGATGGCATTGCTTAGATATGAACTGGTCTCACATTGATCATTAATTCGAGAAAAAACACTTAGCAAATTACATAATTAGACATATAGAAAAAAAGCATGCGTGGCTAGCTAGTAGGCTTGACCCGCTATTAGAAAAATACATTCGCCATACGCGGCCAAAATTATGATAATTCTAGGCCAATAGTGACGCGAGCTCATTTTACTTGGGAAACAACAAATAATTATTTACAACCACATCTAAAACTTAAATAACAGAAATATGTGAGCACAAAAGACTTGGAAATTTATGAAACAAATGCATTAAGTCAAAGTCAGGGCTGAAGGCAAACCAAATTAAATTAAAATCCTGAGAAAAATGGGGTGCCCCCATCCCCATTATAAGTTGAAGAAATAGTAAAGAAACTAAGGGTGGTTGGCATCTTTATTCTTCTTGGCCTGCTCGACTGCGAGCTAGGCCCGCTTGGCTTGATCGATACGAGCATCCTCAACGGCCATAAGAGCTTATCTCTCTAGCTTCAGCTTTAGCTTCTCAGCATGCTTAGCCATTCCTGCACTGAGAAGGCCCCAATCAAAGTCTGGAACTTTACTGATGAAGATTTTCATGAAGTTTCTTGCGCCCAAGTTCTTGGCATCAGTTATGGCGTCCTTCAGGCTCGTAATTAGACTCGAAAGTGAGCCCTTCAGCTCATCAACTTTCTTCTGGAGAGCCTCCCTCTCCCTACTAGTACAAGTTGATGTCAAGTCATGAGCCTCCTTATGCTCTCTCAACTCTTTGGCATTAGCTGTAGACATATTTAACATTTTCTGCTTGTGGTCTTCCATTAGCTGGACCTTCTCCTGCCCTTGATCGTTGATCTTGGTTTATAGAGCTTTGATCTTAGAATCCAGCTTCGCAGCAACGTGGCCAAAAAATTGAATTTCCAGAGTCTTTGTGAGCTGGCGGAAATAAACCTCAACAGTAGCCCGTGTCAGAGTGTTAGATCTAAAAGGTACATACAGAGGGGGGTGAATGTATGTTTTTTGTTTTTACTCTTTAAATGTAGTGGAAAATAAAACTATGAAAATAAAATAAACAAACACAAAGGATTCTGGGTAAATATGCTTTTATTCAAAGTATAAATACCGAGAGGGTTTGCTTACAACTCCAAATACAAAAGATTTGAAACTACAAATATAAGAAAAACTAAAACAACAAGCTATCAAACTAGGGTTCTTCTTAATACTCTAAAGATCTAAAGCTCTTATCAAATGATATTAAATAGAATCAAAGAGGCTTTAAATGATGAGATTTACAAGTTTGTAAGGCTTTAAATGGTGAGTAAACAATTGGGCATGACCTCTTCTTGTCAAATCAAGCTTTTTAAAGTACTGAAAATATTTTGCAAGAGCTTCACTATATTCAAGAAATGGAGATATGCAATTTTAATTGCTGTTGATTTGATTATATAGGATGGTAGGTTGTCTAGGAGAGAGAAAGATAAATGGCACCCTTAGAACCAAGTATTTGAATTGTACAACGTGCAAATATGAGTTACTTGCATCCCTGTACCTTTTCTTTAATGACTTACGACTAGAAGTAGAAAATAGCACTTATACTTTCTTTCCAAGGCTTACTGGCGACCAAGGACTGGAGCTTAGCACTTAGTTTCTTCTTCATTCAAGTTTGGTGGTGACTAGAGGGATTTAGTACTTCTAACTAGTGACTTTTCCTTCCTAGATCACTTAGAGACCATTCTATGAGTCACTTGCGACCACTAGGCTACAAGGGAGAGCTAGTTGTGACTCCAAGGTACTTAGGATGGACACTTGGCCTCTTACTTGCAATTGATCACCTTAGTATGGGCTTACTTGTGACTTGGTTCCCATAGTAGCTTTACTTGTGACTATACACCCTTCTTGGAAGCTAACCTGCAACCTAGTGCCCCGTAGGAGACTGGTATGTGGGCCATATAGCACATGGACTTGATTTCTCTCACTTCGTCATTATAACTTGCGACCCTAAGCATAACAGTATAGCTAGGATGTCATTTTGCCTTAGAAAAAATCCAAGCAATGCTAAATACTACCTAACTTGCGACCAAGGTGAGGGAGATGCTCTTTTGAATTGATTTTTGCTCTAGTTTATTCCTTGAGGCTCGTACCAAGTCAAGTTCAGTTCCTGTACCGAGATATTGAACTGTATTTCCAGGATATTATTTCTGATATTCAATATACTAATAATGGTGACTCCTACTACAAGGTAGTGATCACTTTGACTTAGCTTCTACAGAGCATTGCAATCCCAAAACTGTCTAGTCTTCAAGTCTTCTCTCTTGAGTCTTCGTATAAACCATAAAACCTGTATTCCCATATACAAATCCTTACTTAACAATCTTCCCTAATGATAGTACTTAGTTTCCTTTGACGAATCACTGACACCTAGTGCAATGGCCTGGTTCACAGGTGATTAGTTCCGCTCTCAGGCCTTCATACTATATCTTCTCAAATCATTGTCAAGTTATCTAGCAGATATAAACAACTTCACTAAGAATCCTTGAGGTCTTCACACTGATCCTTATAACTGATTCGAATGACTCCAACTTTATTCCTCCATTGCCTGAACATGTTAGTGAACTTCATACGGATCACTGTTAATGTCTTCTTCACTGTAGCTACCAAAATCACCGTGTATATGCCCAATAAATAATTTATACTGATTCTAGTGGAATTAGATTATTTCAAAGTCCTTTATTCTATGTTGAGTTATCCAAACCAGTATTGTTGAGTTATATATACAGCTTCAATCTTGCTCAACAATCTCCCCATATTTGACTATTACACCTGACGGTCAAATATTAATGGAGAAGCCACAATTTGGAGGATAACTGAACTAACCATAACCAAAAATATCTAATTAGCTTTCAACTTTCATCTCTGGACTTGGATATATATTACTATCTGATATCTACTACATCTTCTATACATATTCAGCTTCAGCAGAGAACATAGTTTTCTCTCCCTTATGTAAAGTTACTGTGACGCCCTCAATCTTGGGGTTAGGAAATGAGGACCCACACACCTTTAAACTAATAATTAAATAAGCATAAACCCCGATTAACTACTAACATGATCAAACAGGATAAAGTATGAGACAAGATTTCAACTACCAATCATAAAATATAACTTACAACCCCAAATTAATATTAAATATACATAGTCGACAGATAACCCATTGTATCTTTACAACTCTCTGGCTAAGCGCTTGCTCACTCAAAAATCACTACCTGCTCTGGCAACCGGAATCCCTCAACATGATAGGGACCACCAGGTACGCTCTTACGAGCAGTGTGCCTAAGCCTGGCCATCTTCTTGCTTAACTGCCATGGTTAGATTAAAATAAAACATATGAGTATTAAACTCAGCAAGTAACTATTAAAGCAGTTCTACAATATAAAATCCACAATATACTTTACCAATCTCAGGGCATTCTACTTTATCAGTTCTAGGTGGCAGATTTCTATCTTTTGGATTATGAAAGGGTTATGAAGGAAAATTTGGAGCTTTCAAGGAACAAGGCTCAAAGCAGGGTGAAAGCCGCCATTCATCACAAATCATTAAAGGATCAAAACAGATCTTTCAAAAAGGAAAGCGACAATCTTTTCATTATATGGAATCAATTATATGATCAACAGAATTAAAATCAGGGTTCACGAGTTATAAGCTTCACAATATCACAATCAACTCTTTTCAAAGAAAGATATACCATTTTCATTTTCAAAGAATCAATTACTGAGTAGGAAATTTCAATTCCCTTTTTTAAAAAAAAATCAATATGGAACCCTTGATTGGACCACTTTATCTTTAATTTCATTATAATACGGGTGATCAGCCCGTACCAACCTCCATCCGGTCTTTAAGGTACCAAATGGCATAATTTCAGCCTTAAACTGGACTAGCCCCGCTAGCCTCTTACTATGACTGGACTAGTCCCACTAGCCTCTTATGTCCCAATCCAATCCATCAGGAATTCGTTTGGAAAACCTTGAGTTGGAAAAAGTAGGTTTTTTAAATTTATTTTATCATTACCAAGAATATGAAATCATTCGGACTCTTTCAAGTCGAAACTCATTCTTAAATCTAATTTCAAGAAATCAAAGTTAGGGAAATGAATCAAGGATATACAAGGCTCAATTCTAAGGATCTTGAATCAATGATAATAAGGTACTCAGGTTAGAAGAATCAGAACTGTTTCAAGGATCAATAGGGAAATAAGCAATCAAGGAACGAAACATCATTACAAGGGGTTCGTAAAGGTACTTATAGGGTTTATAACAGTTCATGGTATAATAAACAATTAGAATAGGGAAAATGGGTTACCAAAGGGTTGAATCAATCGGCATATCAGTAACAATTTCACAGAATCAAAGACAGGGTATCTCAAATCAATAACAGGGGTTCGTTACTTTAACAGTTCAATACTCTACATGGCATGAACAATATCCTCTTTATAACCATTTACACAAGTAATTAGAGTTACTTGCCTGAATTCGCTTTCTTGTTTCACGAAGGTTGAACTTCTGCCACCTAGTATACCTTTCACTTTCCTAGCCTGAATGCCCTCACATTCCGAATCTACAACCAAAACCAAAACCTTAATTAGTTTCTCATCTCTCATTCCCGGAACGTTCACTCAATATGATAGCTCGATTATACTCCTGACTCGAATTATACGAGTATAGCTTATATACACACATACACATAGCACATAGCACATAACACATTCTTTTCTCATAGCCTTTATATCTTTATATATACTTGATAATCAACTTATACTCGCTTAACCTTGACTATTCTTCAAATCAAACATTATAACTCATACGAGTACACGATTTCATTCATAGCTCATTATTTACGACCATAGCTATCACTTATAGCTTTTAAAATCAATCAACTTAATTCCCTTTTTCTTTTATTTCTTAATTCGAACCTCAACAACAATCAAACAAACAAATCCAAAGATTTTCACATATAAATACTCAATCATTCTTTCAATTACCAAAAATCAAGTCTTGACCTTTATTTCCTATGGCCTATTCGGCCTTATCACTTAACACCACAAGAATCAAACATGCAAAGCTCTTATTTGACATGCATCGAGTATATCATCCCAAACTAGTCCAATTTCATTCTTACAACTCATTTAAACTCATAATTTAAACGTAATCATGGATGATCACTCATTTTAACACTTAACACATCTTAATCAAGTAGTGACATTCGAAGTTTCTAGGAATCAAAACATGCATGCATTAATTTGGACTTTTAACCATAACTCATTCTAATTACTCTACCAATTATAAAAACAATTATCAATAAATCATTCACATCAACAAAATCAACATGATTCTCCCAAAAATTAAGAGCCATTCGACCTCTTCTTCTTTTATCAAAGAAACCTCACATGCAAACTTAATTTCATACCCTTACATCTTTAATCACACTAATTTTTTAACATTATGCTAGAATAACATCCACAACCAACAAAATCAACTCATTAACTTTTGAACTACAATACCATTCGGCTTTTCATCAAGAAAAAAAACCACATGCAAACATAAAATAATTGATTTAAGATACTAGAGCTCAGTTTTTTAACATCATTGCTCACCCCGGTTCACCGGAGTTCATCACCGGTGGAGGTGGCTTCACGGTGGTGCCCCCATTCGGGGGATTCCAACTTTCAACCACCAATTTGCACAAGTAAATACACACATGCAAGTACATATCTTCACTCTACATCATTAAAGAATCAAAACCCTTTTTGTTTTTATGAAAACCGAATAAAACCACCAAATTCAACTTTGGATTTTTCTCAAAAACCTTGAAGATAGTGATATGCATGTATATATATGGATAGATAAAGCAAAATCTCACACAATCATAGTCTTATACTCGAAAGAGGATGAAGAACAAGAGAGAGTTTAAAGAGAAAGAGTACCGAGAGTGAGAGAGAGAGGAGTCCTGAGAGGGAGAAAGAAAATGAGAGAAAAAGAAAGAGAAGAGAGATGCTCGAGTGAAAAGAAAGAAAGAGGGGGTGGGGTGAGGTTATATACTACCAAGGGAGGGGTAGTATAGTAATTAGGTTATCTTATTTCCAATTCACTCTTTATTCTTAAAAGGAAACGATTTCGATTTACAAATATCTCTCTCGAAAAAGATGAATTTGATACGAATGATAATTTTAAAACGTGAATCTCAAAATTAGCTTTCCAACCATTACTCATAATAAACTTTTGAGCGTACGGTTGATTTTATACGATTTTTACAAGTTTGAGTTAATAATAGCATTTTAGCACATAAAAAACAATTTAAAATGTATCGATCACCAAATAAATCCGTCCATCATTTTTAGAAAGTCTTTAGGATTATTTCGAAGATAACAGAACAAATCTCATGCCTTTATCTTACTCTGATAATTTTTTAAAAATGCGCGAAGGTTAAATAAACCTTATTTAAATCATATAATTCCCTTAAATCCATAAAAATATCAACAGATCACGTAATCATGCATACAGACAAGCAAGTACACATACAAAATTGTCCTTCTTTAATATTATTCCTTTCTACGCGTACCGGGTCACGTTCAGCCTGACGGCCCGACGCTCAGCATTTCAATTACGCTTTACAATATCATTATCGACCAACACGTCACTAGAACGCAATACTTTACTCAAGCATTTCATTTCACATAATAACACATTTTAAATTCTTTAATCCCTTTTTAGAACGGGTTCCGTTCCACTTAAAGGCCCTACAACACAGCTTAATTCTTAAGCTGACTGTTTAAATTGGAATGCTTCTATTTACGCTCCTAGATACTAATATACAGTAAAGGCAATTAATCAACACTTAATCACATAATTATAATCACTTCACATAAATCACACTTTATTCACTTAATTATGTTGCAAAATTCTCAGTCGTCACAGTTACAGATAGATACGTCTTCCAAAAAAAGCCTTCAATAATCTTCATAAAGCACATAGAAAACATTTTGGAACTAAAAAAATCAAAACCCAATAATCTCTCCCCCTAAGATGAGAAGCCTCTTCTTAGTTCAATTAAGTTGGAAACTCCCATCTTAGTTTCAGAAAAACTAATGAATCTTGCTAATCTTTTTATAATCTTTCTATAATCTATCCCCCTTAGTTGAGTAATCCTTCAAAATGTATCAGAGTGGAATCTCAGGATCAAAAAACTAATTAAAGAGATTATGAATGGTAACCATTTCCTCACAGTGCAAGTGTGTGATATCTATTTAGTGATCTCACATTGTGTTTCACTCCACTCTACACTCAAGTGTTTGTCATCCAGTCTCACAGTGTGTCACTCACTCAAAGCTCCAAACATCCAAGTGTACCTGCAAGAAAATATTTTTTCATAGAAAAGTTGTCTTCCACCTTCAAGGACGGAAACTCTCAGTCAAGAGATTCAGAAATTTTCCTTCTGAGAGGAGAAATTAGGGTTCTTTAAAGTGGTAGAATTCCCGATATTCCTCAACTTCCATGAAGAAGTATACCTCATAAACTCGTCAGATGATATTTGAGTCCTCATTTACAAGTTGCTATTTTGACAAAGTCAAAATTATTTCCAGATCTTGTTAGCCGCTAAACACGCGCTAATAATACACGCAAGTATACGTGTTCACAAGTAATATAGAATTATTTCTAGTACATTCCCATAGAGACTGACTTTGGTTAACTATGTAATTTATGCACTTATGCACCGATGATACGGTTATTATCCAATACTAAGACGATAACAAATTGGGTTGATTATAACTATGAATTTAAACTAACAATTATAACTAAGAGAGTAAAGAGAGTTGTATATTATATGAGACAAACATGGGATTCTAAATTTATTAAATACTTTATTTAATAGCCTTATTATGCTTAACCTTAGCATGCAATGGTGATGACACTAATCAGATAACACGAAACTGCTAAACGCCAACTTCATTGCACAAATAACATACTACCAGACATCCACAAAAGAGATAGAAGCTGAATAGACGCCAATTATATTGAGACCCTATATGTCACACCCCCAACTTAAATAGCGAAATAAATATAGCTATTACATCATTTTAATGAAGGATACACAACCAATCCAAGATCTTACAGTTTAGGGTTTGGAACAGCCCATCACTACCAGCTATTACATCTGATTACAAATACCAAATCCTCACAGCTATTATTACTTATTCTACCTGAGCTCGAACATAAGCATCAGCATCACAGGTCTTACGGGCAGTCTGCTTGAATCTAACCATAGCTGCTAGCTGTAATATCAGGGTAAAGCAAGAAGTGAGCCAAAAGCTCAACAAGTGCTAACAGTACAACGCAAAACATAAATCGAGATATACCTTTAGGAATGATAATGGAAAGACATAATCAATGATAACGAGAGATAAAACTTATGTGAGTTGGCATCATTATGCTTGCATCAAAACAATTTTAAAATCATTCTTAATCAAAATCATTTTATGACGCTACGGATTACAGCCGGTGATCAGCCGCGAAGTAATCCCGAACCTCGCTGGGTTCTAAAACATTATTGGGAATCCCTAGGCAACTTTTAAGCCTAATATAAGTGTGGAAAGGACTCGCGTCTCAGTCCAGATCCACCATTCAAAGAAAACATTTATCCCCCTTTGGGACTGAAAAATCCACATTTTAATCATTTTAAAAACTGATGCCGATTTATGACAAAATCTCTTTCGACTGTAATCATTTTTATCAAGGGATTATAGATCAACTTGAAACACTGGAAATATGACACTAAATCTCAGGGCCATGATCCACTAGACTTTACTATATTAGGGTAATTGAGAGGTTTCCATAAACAAGAACTTTGACAAGGAAATTGAGCAAGGCTATTGGATAATATGAAAGAGTAATGCCAAACTAGGCTTAAAGCAATGGTTGTAGACAAGGTATAGGTATTAGAACATCAAGAAGATAAGCATCACTGGTTCCAATAGGATAGAGGTGTTAAAATATAAAGAAAGTGATCATCAGCTCAAGATATAACAGGGTATCAAGCTTTAGGGTAAGGATAGGGTTATCAAACAATCATGAATGAATTTAAGAAATGATTGGCTTTTAGGTATCAAGATAAAGTTTCTATCGAGGTTATTTCAAGAGTTGAATCAAAGCATCAGGGTGCAATATCAAGATTTCTCAGGGATCAATAGCATGATAATCAAAAGGATCAATAAAGTATTATAACAAATCTCTATTTTATCATGGCATTAAACTATCATGAAAAACTTTTGAACTACTTGCAATACGTACTCGAGGGTTCATGGCATCTCTATGTAACTCAAAGATAAACAAAAGATACGCTTGATTTAAATATATCAAAATGACTCAGGATAATTGCATCGATATATATATGAACTGTTTACAGTAAATACGAAGGTCAAGTTGAATCACTTGCCTTGAGATAGACTGGTCTGGTCTGACTGGTAGGAGCAACAACTGGAGCTTCACTCGACTTTTATGGCAAGTTTTCCCTCGTCTCGAGATCCTACATAAATAATAATAATCCTCATTATAATATATTCTTACCATCTTAACCTATTTACAACCCGAAATTAAACATGGATGGCACTTAGGCCTATACGCACTTAATTCATATCCACCATTATATTTTCAAATGTACACACGTAGCCACATAATCACATATCGTATATTAATACCAAATAACATCATATACACCATAATGCCACACTAGGCTTGGATGATCTCGACTCACCACTTAAGTCACTTGGTCGCTAACTAAACAAAGTCTTCAAATTTGGGCTTCCTAACTCAATGTGCCTTTCCTAAATTATCCAAAACCTATTGACCCTCACTTGTGCCTTTTGCTCTACTGACCTTATACTATCTTACAACTATGGTGGTCGACCTAATACTCACTTCTAAGTGTTCTAAAGCTATGTGATAAGTGAAAGTGCTCACTGGTGCAAATTTCAGAATGGTAACTAAGGTTTCTTGAGTGCATTAGACACTCTTAAACTACAAGTTTTTCTTCAAAATTTTTACACAAGACTCTCCTGACCTAAGGGCATCTCACAAGCTTGATGTGGCTCAAAGGCCTGGCTTGGGCCTTCTTGGGCCTAAGCTAAAAGTCCAAGGTTCCCCTATTTTTCTGGGCAGAAAATGCCCTGACTTGAATTATCTTGTGACACATGGTTCTAGCTCATATCCTATGAACTATGGTTGGAAAAACTTCTCTGACATACCCTCTAACTTAGGCCCAATTGGGCCTACCCATGACATGGCCAAATCTCCCTATTTCTAAGTTGCAACAAAACTGTCCCCTGCTGGACAGATTTTGTTATTCTACTTGTGCACCTAACCAAATGATATGCAAACCTCCAACCAACTCCTAAAACCTATTATATACTCCCCATAATAACTTCTGGTAGCTTGGGCCTCAAAGTGCACATCAATGACATGGTCAAAACTCACTCTAAACCTCAGGGTACTAAACTGATTTTTCTGCAGAAACTATAACTCTCATTTTTCCAAGGCTTTGACTTGACAAACCTATCTAACAACAACTCAAAACTTAAACAAAGACTTATACATGGTATTCTACTGAACTAACTCCCTTTTTCTCAAAATAACCTTGGTGAGATCATCCTTACCTAAGGTGCAACTATGGCAAAACAAAAGAGACTACTCTTTACAAATCACAAACCTTTATGCTCTTGAAGCAACAAGATATATATTTTTTTTTATAATAGATAACCACGAATTATTACCATGCAATAAGAAGTATAAATCAATATTAATACATTATTCCTACTGAAATTAAGGCTCACTAACAACATGAATCTAAATGATTAAAAACTTCCAAAAAAAAAAATCAAAAGTGATTTACATGCATGCATGCTTTCGGATCTTTCAAGCCAAAGCAACATGATTTCCAAATAAATTTTTATCGTAATTCAACATGCAAGTCTAACATGGATTACAACTAAATGATCAACTAGCATGCAAAAGGGTTTTATCAAGCTTTTACTATAAAATTCACGTTATCATCACAAAATACACAAAAATGTAACAAGGCAACAAAACACCATCCATTCGGCTCCTATCAAGTCATGGCCGAATGGATTAGGGTAAGAACAACATTTCATAAGTGTAACACTCTTATGTCTAGCCATTCTTGACCCTATGATACTATATCTCATGGTGAAAGCCTTAGATTCACAAGAATCAAGGAGGTTCACTTTGAGCTTAATAAAAACATCACCATGCAAGGTCAAAACATAGGTTTTTCACTCTAAACTTTTGAAATATATATAAGAATAACATATAGGGAGTAAAATTACTTGGATATAAGATGATTGTTTGAGTGAGAGTTGAAGAAAGAAGGGGATGGGGCTCGGTTTTGGTGGTTGCCGAGAGGGGAGGGGAAAAACCGAGAGGTGAGGGAGGAGGGAGGGAGAAGAGAGTGAAGTGGTGGGGTGAAGTGAGGTGATGATCACTTCTTGGACTTGTTTTTATGCATTGATTTGACTATAATGTGAGTGGGTTTGAGATTTTACAAGAGTAACCCTCCAATATAGTTAGGTAGATTTGCATGTAAGGGTAAAGGGGTAAATTGGTTAGCAAAATGTGAGTTAGTGGGGTTGAGAATGTCTTCTTTGCCCTTTGATTAAATAGAAGAGAGTTTGCATGCAAGGTTATTCATGTAATTTGATAAATATGACAACTAAAATTTATAATGATTTATTTTTATAAAATAAAATACAAGTTCAAAAATTATAAAATTTATACCATAAATTAACTTATATTTTTAGAGACTTTATAAAATCATTTTCAAAATTTGTGAACAAAATGCCTTTTAAAAGAAGATTTTTCCAAAGCTTAGAATATTCCTTATAAATCAAAAATAAAGAAATTAAATAAACTCTTGCTTTAAAAAATCATATACTACCCAAAGCAAATTTATAATGCAGAAATTTTCACTCACACAAACGTACAATCATTGAATATATTTTCATTTGACTTAATATTATACCAAATTCACAAATAATATTACATAAAATGCCGGTCGTAACACTATATGTCTATAGAATTTGACAACATAAAGGTTTAAAGCACAAGTTATCTATCATGATTGCACAGGGCAAGTAAGATGGTTAAAATTAACCACAAATCATGCACAACAATACATGAACCTATGCTAGCATGGTAAGTTCTAAATCCTTAAATTCACTATCGCTTCATTAAAGATTAACACACTATCTTAAGTTCGCGACTCTTATAAGATGAATAAGCACAACCAATACTAGGTTATCATACAATCACCACACACTAAGGCATCAAAACAGTTTAACTAAAGAAATTCATAAGTAAATCCTCTAGAACCCCATGATAACGATTAGCCTATAATCGGACTCATCATCAATGTGGGTTCTGATGAAAGCATGGTATAATAAACGTAGTCTTTATAACAATAAATAAAACGAAGTTAACACAAGAGTATAGGTTCAATAAAACAAGAAACGAGCATCCAAGATTATAGCTTAAAACAAAGATTCACAAGAATAAACTAGATCGTCTTCGCCTTTATTGAATTCTGCTATAGGTCTCTTGTCGTCTTCTCCTTAAGCTCTATTACATCTCCTTCTGATAAGATATAAAAAATGAGCTTAAAAGTTTTTTATATAGCAGCCCCATGCAAAGTAGAAGTCTTCCTCTCAAAAGCCAAGTAGAATCAGGATTCTAATATCCCGACACGGGCCGCGCGCTTCATTTGCGCGGGCACGCTTCATCAGCGTGGGCGCGCTTCATCAGCGCGGGTGCGCTGACTCTCTGTAGTTGGGGCGCGGGCGCGCGCTTTGACAGGGCGGTCGCACTGGCCTTTGCACAAATTTCTAACTTCTTCTTTTTCTTGCAGATTTGAGCCGGTTTTCCAAGAGCTTTTATTCCAACACCTTCCTAACACCAAATTAGGACCAATACAATGCTAATTCACTTGATTACACGGAGAATGCCTGAAAATGCAAAAACACTAGAGAACACATTAAAACACCAATAACTTGAGTACAAATACACCAATTCAAAGCTTATGGAGCATAATAAAGTGTCATAAATGCCACTCAACATCCCCCAAACTTGAATCGATGCTTGTCCTCAAGCATAAACAGACTCAAAGAACAAGAAATAAAAATGTATGAATGCAACTAAATGAATGCAGAGATCCCCATAGAATAACTAAACCAACCAACAAGTAACATCTCAGTAAATGCAGTTATTCGCATAAAAATCAATCAAATCTCACAAATCAATCTACAAACTAGAGACGTGCGTGTGTGAAGATGCTTACAGATATACTATCGCAACTAGATCAATAACCATGAGTCACTACTCATCAAAGCAATCACAAGGTTATAAATAGAATAAAAGCTAGACTCAAAATAACTTATAACACTTCAATTCTTATATCAGAGTTTATATAGATTCACACTTTTTATTCATAACAACACAACACAAATATGCTTATTTGATCGTGCAATGAGTGAGGTCCACAAAAGACTTATACAGTACCCATGTAGCGAGCGTTAGGTTAGCGGATCCCAGACTATAAAAGCATTAGGTCACTAAAACAAAGTCCCCTAAGAACTTAATAACTCGAGTACTAAAAAGCCCACTCGTGATCAATTATACATAACACTCTTTTTTTCTCTTTTCTCTTGTTTTTTTTAAATTTCTGAACGAGTGCGTTTCACTCCATCTCGTTCAACCCTAGACTACTCATATAAATATGAGCCAGCTATTAGCCATTTGACACCTAGCCACAACAACTAACAATGAAATCCAATTTTTCTCCAATTTTTTTAAATATCCATGCTAATTTATTATTAAGAGAATATCCTAAATTCTAAATATAAAACAAATAATAAAACGTCGACAAACAAACAAACCATGACCATGATCTAGCACTTCTTGCAACCTATAAGACTTAGTGAAATACATATATCACTAGCATGCAAATCAATTCGATAAGACTTAACATAAATTAATACGACATCACTACACTAGCATCAATATCACAAGTCAATCGGAAAAATCATCTAAGGGATCATGTTATTATGCAAATGCATGAAACTATATGAACAAACTATCATAAAAACTACCCAAAAATAAAAATAAAAACTACTACATAGAAAGTTATGACTCACACAAAATATATTCCTTCAACTACTACCCCCAAACTTAAAATATTCATTGTCCTCGGTGAAGGTAATAGTAAGGAATTGGGCATACCTACTCCGAATCAGGATCATCACCCTCAACGGGTGGAGTGTCAGGTGTGTCTGGAGGAGGATACACGAAATCCTCACCAAATACTGGCCACTGAATGTCAACACCGGTGGCTCTGAATGTAGTCCTAAGTGCCTGGGTGAGATCATGTGCAAACCGACTATGGATGTTATGCATCGCATCCATCCTCCTCGCTAGACGCCTATACTGCGTCGAACTCAAACCAGCTCCAACCTCTTCTGCTGCTGCCTCCTGCTGCTGCTATTACTGTGACAAACCAGCCTTTTCTCCTAACTGAGCTCTCCATGCTGCTCGATGGGCCTGCAAATAACCTCCCGCAAAAGTCTGATCTGCTGGTACACCACCTGGTAGATGATCAAATCAATAACCAAGCCCTTTAGGATCGGGTTTCCCTGTATACCACTCCTGCATACTCAATAGTGTAGAACTGTCGATAGGAGCACTGGGAAGCTGTAGCTGCTCATGTGCGAGCCAATAAACACTAACTGTCACACACAACTTCGTCACAACGGACGCATAGGGTATAGAACCCGTAGTACCTCCTCTCAAGAATCTCAAAATCCCCTGATAAATAACCATCCCCAAATCAATGTAATCTCCCTGAAGAACAGACGAGCACGCTCCACAGTAATCTCATGCACATGAGAAGATGGTATGATGTTAGCAAAGATAAAAGAATTCAAAGCCCGTGCAAACCTGTTCATGCACGACGCAAGGAACGTGGAGTAATCAGTTGTGTCCCACTTGAACTTCCAGTGAGTCTTAGGCACATATAGAGTCACAACGATCAGATCCAAGTTAAAGTCCTCGGAGTCTTATCGTTCCAAATGTCCTGACCGGGCTTCCTCGCGGGCTGCTCAATCACCCTTCTTATCGCATCAGCACTGTACTCTACAGTCATCCCCCTCACCACCATGAATCCATTCTTCTTCACCTTCGCGTTAGCATAAAACTCCCGAACAACACTAATTGGCACAGCAGCGGGTGCCTCGCAAAAAGGAACCCAGCCCATCTCAAGAATCATCTCTAACAACTTACCATCCTTCCCTGATGGCAGAAACCCTCGTTCCTTCGTAATAGGCTTCGAGAGAAGCCTCGTGTACTCCTCTTCAGCCTCGGGAGTAAAAAACCTTGGCCTCACACCACCCGCAGATGAAGAATCGGTGGTGCTGCTGCTTACTTGCGTCCTTTGTCTCTTCGGTGCCATTGGGATTGAATAAGAGAGAATAAAAACTAAGTGTTTGAGAGAGATTTGTGTTTGAGAATTGTAAAGTGGTGGAGTTGTTTGTGTATAAGTGCGTGTATTTATAGGTGGGGAGATGAGAATTAGATATGGAATAGAAGTGGGAATTGATTATGGGAATCGTGGGAATAATGGGTTTGATTTGGAGAGGGAAATTTGGGATATGGGAGAGTAAAATTCGGTTTGAAATGGATTTTATAGGTCAAATCCCAAAATTCCCTTAAAAACTGCTGTTTCATTTTTTTTCGAATAGGGATCCGGCGCGGGCGCGCGCTTGGACAGCGCGGGCGCGCTCACTTTCTACCAAACCAGTGCGGCCGCGCGCTAGATCAGCGCGGGCGCACTTACCTTCTAGAAAAATAGCACAACCGCGTGTTAGATCAGCACGGACGCGCTTACCTTCTGGAAAAATAGCGCGGCCGCGCGCTAGATCAGCGTGGGCGTGCTTGGCTACTGAAGTTGACCCTGATTTTTTTTCTTTTTCTGATTTTTTTGTATTTTTCTCCTTTCTTCTTGATTCTTCTACCTACTAATGTACAACAAACTTTGGTTGCCTCTCAAAAAGCGCTTGTTTTACGTCATTAGCTTGACGTAGAAACTCGAGCTCAAATGGACAATAAAACGGCACTAACCATCTCGCAGTTTGCCGTGTCACCATAGTAATGCTTCAACCTCTGACCATTGACCTTGAATGCTTGGCCCAGATCATTCTCAAAAATTTCCACTGCTCCATGCGGAAACACAGTTTTGATTATGAAGGGACTTGACCATCTTGACTTCAACTTTCCAGGAAAAAGACGGAGACGAGAGTTAAACAAAAGAACTTGTTGCCCCGGCACAAATGATTTGAGCACTAGACCCCGATCGTGCCACCTCTTGACTTTCTCCTTATATATTTTGTTGTTCTCATAAGCTTGAAGTCAAAACTCATCGAGTTCAATCAATTGAAGCATCCTCTTCTTTCCATCCGCATCCAAGTCAAGATTTAATTTCTTCAAAGCCCAATATGCCTTATGCTCGAGCTCTACTGGCAAATGACACCCCTTACCATAAACCAACCGAAACGGCGACATTCCCAATGGAGTCTTGTATGTTGTTCTATACGCCCAAACAGCTTCGTGAAGCTTCAAAGACCAATCTTTCCTCGATGGACACACAATTTTCTCTAAAATACGCTTGATCTCTGTGTTAGACACCTCAGCTTGACCATTTGTCTGAGGATGATAAGCCGTAGCAATGCGATCATTCATATTATACCTTTACATCATAGCAGTGAACTTGCAATTACAAAAATGCGACCCCTTACCACTGATTATGACTTTTGGAGTTCCAAACCTTGTGAATATTTGCTTGTGATGAAAATTAAGCACCACTTTTGTATCGTTCGTTGGCAATGCCTTAACTTCAACTCATTTTGACATATAATCAACCACCAACAAGATGTACTGATTATTACAAGATGAGACAAATGGCCCTATGAAGTCAATTCCCCAAACATCGAAGACTTCAACCTCGAGAAGAACATTAAGAGGCATCTCATCCCTTTTTGACATATTACCCACACGTTGACATCGATCATATTTCAAAACAAACTGATAAGCATCTTTAAACAAAGTTGGCCAAAAGAAACCTACTTGAAGAATACGAGCTGATGTCTTTTCTCCACCATAGTGTCCTCCATAAACCGTTGAGTGGCAATCTCATAAGATCCCACCGTTTCGCTGTAAGGAATACATCTCCTGATGATTTGGTCAACTCCTTGTCGAAAAAGAAATGGCTCATCCCAAATATACCACTTCACTTCATACAGAAACTTCTTCCTTTGAGCGTATGATAAGTCGGGAGGCATGATGTTACTCACAAGGCAGTTCACAATATCTGCAAACCACAGTTCTTCCTCTTGCACTCCAAACAACTGCTTGTCTAAAAAAGACTCATTTATCAATGTCTTGTCCAATAAGTAGCATTAGGGTTCTCTAAACGCGAGAAATGATCAGCGACTTAATTTTCAGTCCCCTTTCTGTCCTTGATCTCTAGTTCAAATTCTTGAAGCAAAAGAACCCATTAAATCAATTTAGGCTTCGAGCCCTTCTTTGAGACGAGATAACGAATTGCTGCATGATCAGTGAAAACTGTCACTTTAGTCCCAAGTAGATAAGATCGAAATTTCTCAAAACCATAGACTATAGCCAACAGTTCTTTCTCCGTAGTAGTATAATTCAGTTAAGCACCATTCAGAGTCTTTTTAGCATAGTAGATCACATGAAATATGTTGTTCTTTCTTTGCCCAAGAACTGCTCCAACTGCATAGTCACTTGCATCGCACATCATATCAAAAGGTTCATTCCAATTATGTGCAGTTATGACATGTGCCGTGATTAAACTCTTCTTCAATATCTCAAAAGTGGCAAGGCACTCGTCATCAAACTTGAAAGGGATATCTTTCTCTAGCAAACTGCATAATGGCTTTGAAATCTTAGAGAAGTCTTTGATGAAACGCCTATGGAAACCCGCATGACCAAGAAAACTGCGAATTCCCTTGACAGGAATTGGTGGAGGAAGATTTTCAGTGACCCCCACCTTGGCTTTGTCCACCTCCAGACCCTTACTAGAAACGTTGTGCCCAAGAATAATGCCCCATCGCACCATAAAGTGACATTTCTCCCGATTGAGAACCAGATTGGTCTCAACACTCCTCTTAAGAACGTGTTCAAGATTCTGCAAGCATTCATCAAAAGAATCGCCAAATACAGAGAAGTCGTCCATGAACACCTCCAGATTCTGGCCAATCATATCAGAAAAGATGGCCATCATACATCTCTGAAATGTGGCTGGTGCACCACACAGACCAAAAGAAACTCGTCTGAAGGCGAAAGTACCAAATGGACAAGTGAAGGTATTCTTCTCCTGATCTTCTAGAGCGATACAAATCTGATTGTAACACGAATAGCCATCCAGAAGACAATAGTACTCATGACCAGCCAATCTGTCAAGCATCTGGTCAATGAAGGGCAAAGGGAATTGATCCTTTCTAGTGGCCTTGTACAGCTTCCTGTAGTCCATACAAACTCTCCACCACGTGGCTGTTCATGTAGGAATAAGCTCATTCTTCTTATTTGCTACCATAGTGATTCCACCTTTCTTTGGCACACATTCAACTGACTCACCCATGAACTGTCAGAATTAGGATAGATGATCCTTGCATCTAGCCACTTAAGAATTTCCTTCTTCACTACTTCCTTCATGATTGGATTAAATCTTCTTTGCTGCTTGACCGTAGGTTTGGTACCTTTCTCTAGCAGAATTTTATACATGCAATAAGAAGGGTTGATTCCCTTGATATCTGTTATAGTCCACCCAATTGCCAATTTGAACTCTCTCAGAATTCTTAAAATCTTCTCCTCATCACTACCTAAAAGGTCAGATGCAATAATCACATGCAGAGTAGAGGCATCACCTAAAAAAGTATACCTCAAATGTTCAGGTAAAAGCTTAAGCTCAGGAGTGGGAGCTTCCTCAATAGATGGCTTGAGGCATTTAGGAGCTTTGTTCAATTCCTCCATTCCAAGAGATTCAGAAGGAATATCAATCTTCCTCTTCCAGGGAGAAGCATTCAGAAATTGCAATTGTTCTTCACCTTCGTCATCTTCACTATCTGAATTCCCCAATAAGGCCTTCTCTAAGGCATCAGACCTCAGCAATTGATCAAGTTCCGACGTCACCGTAAAATTGACCAACTCCACCTTTAAGCACTCCTCATTTTCCGTAGGAAATTTCATAGCATTGAACATATTAAAAGTTACATCCTAATCCAGCACTCGCATTATGAGTTCACTTTTCTACACATCTATCAAGTTTTGGCCAGTTTCCAAGAAAGGTCTTCCCAAAATTATGGGAATCTTCTTATCCTCCTTGAAATCAAGAATTACGAAATCAGCAGGGAAGATGAGTTTATTAACCTTGACCAAGACATCCTCCACAATACCTCGTGGATATGTAATAGAACGATCGGCCAACTGTAAAGTCATATAAGTCGGTTTTGGATCAGGTAAGTCCAACTGCTTGAAGATTGACAAAGACATCCAATTGATGCTAGCTCCCAAGTCACATAAGCATCTGTCAAAAGACACTTTTCCAATAGTGCATGGAATAGTGATGCTTCCTGGATCCTTAAGCTTAGGAGGCAACTTCTATTGCAGCACAGCACAGGATTCCTCCGTGTGAGCGACAGTCTCTAAATCATCTAGCTTCACTTTCCGAGAGAGTATACCTTTCATAAACTTTGTGTAACTAGGCATCTGTTCAAGAGCCTCAGTGAAAGGTATGTTGATGTGAAGTTTCTTGAACACCTCCAAAAAATTCTCAAATTGCTTATCCAGCTTTTTCTTCTGCAGCCGCTTAGGAAAAGGGGGTGGAGGATAGATCTGTTTCTCCCCTGTATTACCCTCAGGAGGAGTGTGCTCAACAGTAGTCTTCCTTGGTTCCACTTCTAATTTCTGCTGCTCTACTTCTTCTTCAGCCCCAGCTTCTTTAGTTAAAACTTAAGTTTGTTCAGGATTCATAACCTTTCCAGACCTCAAGGTGATTGCCTTTACCTGCTCCTTGGCTTCCCTCTTTCCTGGCACTTCAGTGGCACTAGGTAATGTACCAGGTTGACGATTTAGCAAGGCATTGGCAATTTGTCCAATTTGATTTTCCAAGGTCTTGATAGAAACAACTTGACTCTTGCACATAAGCTTCAAGTCCTCTAATTCAGATATTTCATTAGCTTGTTGCAGCTGAAGTTGCTGCCTTGGTGCATATTACGGTTGCTGAAAACTAGGGGGGCTGTACTACTCAGCTAGATACTGCTGATAAGGCTGTTAAACCACATTCTGAGCGTTGCTCCAACTGAAATTAGGATGATTGTGGTTGTTGGGATGCTAAGTGGCTGGAACAGGTTTCTGCGAATGCTGAAATTTGTTCACGAACTGAGCTGATTCACTAGAAATTATGCACTGATCAGTCTCAAGGGCACCTGCACAAAGCTCACATACACTAGCGATTTGATTAACTCCATAATTAGTCAACGTGTCCACCTTCATCATCAAAGCCTTAAGTTGGGCAGCTATAGCAGTTGCTGCATCCAACTTTAGAATTCCTGGTACTTCCCCCTGAGTCAGTCTCTGGGAATGATTCTGGTATTCATTAGTAGCCATCAGTTCAATCAATTCATAAGCTTCATCATAGTTCTTAGCCCAAAAGGCACCTCCTGATGCTGCATCGAGCATGGGTCTAGAAGTAGCACCCAATCCATTATAGAAATAGTTTATAATCATCCAATCAGGCATGCCATGGTGTGGGCACTTCCTTAGCATCTCCTTATATCGATCCCAAGCCTCACACAGAGATTCACCAGTTTGCTGAGCAAATTGAGTAAGAGCATTCTTGATTGCAGAAGTCTTCACCATAGGAAATAATTTAGTGAGAAACTTTTGAGACAGATCTTCCCAAGTGGTGATAGACCCTGATGATAGAGAATGTAACCAGCACTTTTCTTTATCCCTCAGAGAGAATGGGAAGAGTCGCGGCTTGATAGCATCTTCAGTCACACCATTGAACTTGAAAGTGTCGCAGATCTTGATGAAATCCTTGATGTGCATGTTGGGGTCTTCAGTAGGAGAACCCCCAAACTGAACTGAGTTCTATATCATCTGAATCGTGCATAACTTGATCTCAAAAGCGTTAGCCGAGATTGCTGGTCTGATGATACTCGACTGAATGTCATTGATCTTAGGCCGAGAATAATTCATCAAGGCCTTAGGATTTTCCGCTTGATCTCCCATCACTACTAAAACTGGTTCCTCAACTTTCTCTTCTTCTTCAAACTTCTCTTCTTCTTCAAAAACTTCCCTTCGAACCACGACAACTTCTTCCTCAGCTTTATCCAGAGTTCTCTTACGAGACCGCGAACGCGTATGCATACACGCTCGCTAGAGTACCTGAAATAAGACAAGGAAGTACATAAGTAACAATGTCCGAGTCAGTGAACTTTAACGATCACTGATGATGAACACATAAACAAAAAATTAACACTGCAGTCCCCGGCAGTGGTGCCAAAAATTTGTTAGTCGCTAAACACGCTCTAATAATACACGCAAGTTTATGTGTTCGCAAGTAATATAGAATTATTTCTAGTTCGTTCCCACAGAGACTGACTTTGGTTAATGATGTAATTTATGCACTTATGCACCGATGATATGGTTATTATCCAATGCTAAGACGATAACAAATTGGGTTAATTATAACTATGAATTTAAACTAACAATTATAACTAAGAGAGTAAAGAGAGTTATATATTATATGAGACAAACATGGGATTCTAACTTCATTAAATACTTCATTCAATAGCCTTATTGTTCTTAACCTTAGCATGCAATGGTGGTGACACTAATCAGATAACACGAAACTGCTAAATGCCAACTTTCATTGCACGGATAACATACTACCAGATTTCCACAAAAGAGATAGAAGCTGAATAGAAACCAATTATATTGAGACCCTATATGTCTATAGAATTTGACAACATAAAGGTTTGAAGCACAAGTTATCTATCATAATTACACATGGTAAGTAAGATGGTTAAAATTACCCACGAAGTATGCATAACAATACATGAACCTATGCTAGCATGGCAAGATCTAAATCCTTAAATTCACTGTCGCTTCATTAAAGATTAACACACTATCTTATAAGTTCGCGACTCTTATAAGACGAATAAGCACAACCAATACTAGGTTATCATACAATCACCACACACTAAGGCATCGAAACAATTTAACTAAAAAAATCCAAAAGTAAATCCGCTAGAACCCCCATGATAACGATTAGCCCATAATCGGACTCATCATCAACGTGGGTTCCGATGAAAGCATGGTATAATAAATGCAGTCTTTATAACAATAAACAAAACAAAGTTCACACAAGAGTATAGGTTCAACAAAACAAGAAACGAGCATCCAAGATTACAACTCAAAACAAAGATTCACAAGAATAAACTAGATCATCTTCGCCTTTGTTTAATTGTGCTATAGGTCTCTTGTCGTCTTCTCCTTAAGCTATGTTACGTCTCCTTCTGATAAGATATAAAAAACGAGCTTTAAAATTGTTTATATAGCATCCCCATGCAAGTTTGAAGTCTTCCTCTAGAATCATGATTCTCATATCCCGACACGGCGTGACCGCGCGCTTCATCAGCGCGGGTGCGCTGGCTCTCTGTAGTTGGGGCGCGGGCACGCGCTTTGACAGCGCGGGCACGCTGGCCTTCTGCACAAACTTCTAACTTCTTCTTTTTCTTGTAGATTTGAGTCGGTTTTCCAAGAGCTTTTATTCCAACACCTTCCTAACACCAAATTAGCACCAAAACAATGCTAATTTACCTGATTACCTTGAGAATGCCTGAAAATGCAAAAATACTAGAAAACACATTAAAATACCAATAACTTGAGTACAAATACACCAATTCAAATCTTATGGAGCGTAATAATGTGTCATAAATGCCACTCAATAGATCTGAATTCGGGGAAGATAATCAATGATCAATGATATGCCATTAGGGATCAAAGATTTCTTCAGAAGTCTGTGAAGACTTATCAGACTCAATGAACCATCAAGGTCCAGAATCATAACCCAATCCATAGATCAGATTTAACAGTCCAGGATCATAAGTTCTCATTCAATATCAGAGATAATGAGCAGAAACATGATCCAGGATTCAACTGTTGTCAGTGACATTGATATGGTTTACCAACAATTGTTGCGTTAATACCTTCCTTGTGTGTGTGTGAATCTCACATGTGAATTGGAAATATTTTAATCAAGAGGTAGTGACTCTCATTCAGATGCTCTGGCTGAAAGGCGAATTTTCAACAGATATCATTCTGTTGGGAGAATGCACCTAGTGACTTATATGCCTTTTTCAGCTCTATATTCTTTTGAGAGAATACATATGGGCTTACAGATGTCTCAGTTTATAGATACTCCACTTTTTTGTGAGAGACATAGCTGTAGGGTTGACCTTTCCTTCCTTATGTGGTACTTCTTGGCACTATCTCCCTCATTCTCATCGCAACTCCAATACCAAGAGTTATTGTTACTAGCTATTACTTTAAATGTATCAGAGCAAAAGTGGTATCAAATGGTGAATCTATCAGAGCCAGGTAAAGATGTTTTTTGAGAAGTGTTTGGTTCTAATGACTCGGGTTAGAACCTATGAGGTTTGATAGGCTCATAGTCAGTTCCTAAAATCACTGAGGGTATTGAAGATCACAAACATCCGAAGTACAATATCAGATAATTTAGTAATCAATAACATAGTGATTTCAGAACTAGAGAAATTTTCCTTTACTTACCACAATATGGATTCATGAAGGATGTCTCAGATGATCATACTTTCTGATTCTATTATCAATGCTACTTGTTGACAGAGGAATTTGGGAGCAACAAAGTTTGAGGTTCGTAGCCGGAAAAAAGATCTGTGACGGTGGTTCTTCGTCAAAAAATGTGCACAGTAATCATCAAATTTTATGAACAGTGTTTGTTGTTTGTGTTTATGGTGGCTGAGATAGCTCAGGGTTAGTGGTGGCTCCTTTGCGCTCTCACTTCTAACCCCTTGCAATTTGCATACGTATCCCTATTTATAGGGAATTCAAGTCAACATAGTTCTTGGGGAACAAGAAACCTAATGGGCTTAGATCTCTTGTTCCGAGGCCCAGTAGGAAACCTACTGGAAACCGTCTTTTACTAGGTTTAGGAATGTCCGCTGATAAGGCCCAACCACAAAGACCCAAGGCTCGTTCACGACTTCAAGACTTCACGGATAATACATATCCAAGGCCAAGGATAACCCTTCGCTACCGGCTGTTTCTCTAATCTGTGAATGCATGTATAGCCGTGGTTCACCCCAAATATTGGATGCATCCTTGTCACCCGGATAAGGAGCCCCTACCAGATTATAGGACAAGTGATCCCAAGCTTTTGGGTGCAAAGTGCAGGATACTCTGAAGTCTCCGAACGAGGACACTCGTTGTCTACAGAGACATAGCGCCCAAAGCACACACCCGAATTCACCCCACATCCCCAATGAGGACACTCATTGTCTATAGGAGGAGGCCTTTCATCCTGGCATACTCCTGGAGGTCTCTGACCACGGACACCACCTTCCTGAGGTTGCATTATAGGAAGAAGTTCTTCAATAGAGTACTTGCATCAAATAGGTTAGTCATAATAATCTCCTTCCTTCTTGAATCATCCAGAGAATCCGTCCAAGTAACCATACTAAAATTCCATCCAAGTCATCTCTTCTTCTTAAGGCACGCCCTAAGACCTTCCAAAGGTAAGGGGTTAACCCTTTGAGAACTATTAAGAATCTTCCTTCCAACCAACAAGGCGCGCCTCCCTCATCTAGTGAGGGCGCACCTTCAGTATCTGCAGATGCAATTTACCATCAATCCTTCATAATATAGGGCGCGTCTATGTTCCTTCCATAAAGGAAAGTTGCCTTATCTTTTCCTTAATTTTAGGCATTCATATTTCAATTTTGACTACTTTGGCTGATCTTGTCCTGAATAATGTTTATACCAATTTTGGGCAAAACACTACTCAATCAAATCTCATCAGCTCAAAATAGTTCATGTTAGTCTAATATAGATAAATACCATAGAGGAAAGGAGGTGAACGCTGTTTTAACCTATAAGACTTGTATAAGGTAATTAAAATTTAAGAAATATACCAAGTTCTAATATCTAGGTTAGAAATTTAAGCATATCAGAATCATCAGAGATAAGTCCAAAATATTATCAATCGAGTCATAAAGTCAATCAGTTATGCCAAGAGTACATTTAACAAGTCTGTACTAAGTGATTAGTCATAGAAAGATTGAACCAATTAAAAAACTACTCCTGACATAATCATTTCACAATATCACTAATTATGCAACATATTTATTCTAGCACAAGATAAACAGAGTTATTCAAGCATAAACAGAGAAACAGAGTGACCCAGGAATCTATTGTCAGAGTTACCTAGGGTCTGAAGCTCAAAAATCACACAGAATTTACTCAAAAAACATGATTTAATCATACATAATCTAATCAAAATACATAAGCTAATTGCACATGATCTTATCATATCAATCAGAGTTATGACAGGATCACAAATTAGAGTACAATAGGATCAAGATGTATGTGTGCTGAAATAAATATCAATAATATGAGTGTTTGCATCAAGGAAAAGCATATAGCATGTAAATATTCAAACGACTCATATATTGCATCAATAACTCTAACTTACTTACCACTAGCATATAACATGCAATGCATGGTAATCAGTTAGCTTCAAAATAAGTTTATAAACATGGATATATATAATGAACATAGATATGTAAACTTACTTTCCCATGTCAGTACTTGGATTTGTAGAATATTACTTGTTTTGCCCCCCTGAGTTGTTGCTAAATCAAATCTGAGACTTGGTGTTTTGAGGGGAATAAATTTTGAAGTTGTACCAGAATTTGGATCTGGATCAACCCTTATTATATTCAGAAACAGCTTCGGGCTTCTTTTTACTGTTACGTGCTGATTCTCAATGATCAGGAGAAGCTCAGGATCTCGCTGTCTTGGATCTCATCAGGATTTGATGCTTATCAGTATCTGCAGAAACATCAGTATTTGAAGACAGTCTGTTGTGAAGATTAAGTTTGTTCCTTATTTTGAGGGATGGATATCTGTTCGTTCTGAGTGATAGGACTTTGTATATTCAGTTAGAGATATGTATCATTTATTGTTAGTAATTGATAATGCATATCCTAGACTGATTTGTAGCAGTTGTGTATTATATAAACCCAGTTTAGGTCATCACATAGTGATTAACTCGAGCACTGTACGACCTAGCAGCACTCAAGAACATCAGTATTTCTTAAGAGATTTTGCAACAGTTTTTATCAGAAATATAAAGAACTGTTATATTTTTATACTTGTTCGAAACATTATACAATTGTATCTAATCCCCTTAAACAATTGTATCTTTACTGGGCAATAATTGGTATCAGAGCTCACTGATAAATTTACAATCAGAAGCGATATAATCATGTCTCTGAACAAGTATAAAAGTATTAAAATCCCCATTCTAAAAAAGACTGAATATCCTACATGGAGGTGAAGATGCTCATGCACCTGGAGGCTACAGATCCAGACTATCTCGCCGTAATTAATGATGGACCCTACATGCCAACAAAACTGGTTCCTGCAACTCCTACTATTGCTGAACACTATAAGTTGAAGGAGAAGAGTGAGTGGCACCAGAAGAGAAAGTAGTTGTGTTGAAAGATGTAAATGTAAGAAACATTTTGCATAACAGTCTTGATTCTGTGATGTCAAACTGGGTTATAGCCTGTAAGACTGCCAGAGAGATCTGGAATGCTCTTGAAACTCAATGTCAAGGAACCATGGCCATCAAGAAGAACAGAAAGGTTGTTCTGATTCAAGAATATGAACACTCCGAGGCCAAGCCTGATGAAAGTCTCACCGACATCTATGACAGATTTCTCACCCTACTCAACAATCTGTCTTTGGTGGGAAAGGTGTATGATCGAGAGGATTCAAACACTAAGTTTCTGAGAGCCTTGAATGAAGAATGGGAGACTCAGACTTCAATCATACGACATCAGTATGATTTGGAAATAATCACTCTGGATGAAGTCTATGGCATGCTGAGAACTCATGACTTAGAAGTCCAGCAAAGAAAGGAGAGGAAAAGCAGCAAAGGAAAATCAGTTTCTTTGAAAGTGAATGCTAAAACTTTAAAAGAAAGGTCTGTTGAAGTTGCAAGGAAAAAGAACAATCTTCCAGAATCAGATACTGATGATTCATCATCAAATCTTGATAATGATATTGATTCTGAAACTGATGAGAACATGACATATTCTGATGTCATGCAAATGGCTGCATTGCTGGTTAAGGACTTTAGGAGGATGCAATTCAGGAAGTCTTAGAAGAATAGAAGCTTCAGGAAGAAGTTCACTGGCGGGGAAAGGAAGTCAACTGGAAGAAGAGATGGAAAGGACTCTAAAGCTGGAAAAGTAGACAGGTCAAAAATCAAGTGCTACAACTGTGATGAACCTTGTCACTTTGCTACAGAGTGCAAGAATACAAAGCATGACAAATGGAAGAACAAAGCCCTGATTACATCAAGCAAGAATTGGATGGACTCCTCTGATTCTGAAAATGAAGATACATGCTATACACTGATGGCTAGCTTTGATGATCCTGCTTCCTCTGATTCTAAGGTATCAACTTCTTCTTCTCTTTTGATACTGAAGATATATCTGAACTGAAATCTATTCTTAAGTCTCTCCATGAAAATTTTAAAAATAAGATTCTAGAGAACAATAGACTGTTAACTGAAAATGAAATGTTAAAGTCTAGGAATGATCAGTTGGAGTTTAACTTAGTAAATCAGATTGAAATTTAGAAAGAATGTGAGAAAGCTAAACATACAACAAAGGTACTAGAAGCTAAGTACATTATGTTAGAAAATGAATTAGAAAATGAGAGAAAAACTCTTAATGCCTAGACTGTTTCAGGCAAAAAGGTTCATGAGATGATCTCTAAGAAAAACTGGAAATAAGGTCTTGGTTATGTAGATGAAATTAAGGATGTTGACACTGAGAATAAGACTACCCTTAAGACTCCTGTTAAGTTTATCTCTTCAGTAGCTGATGAACCCAAATCCATCTATGAAAAGGGTTCAATATCAAAGAAAAGAAAACAAGGAAACCATTAAGACTGTTAAGAAAGAAAAGAACATAGGACTTTTGTCTAAAAGACAATTGAAAAAGAAATTATCTGAGGTTACTGACAAACCTCAAGTAAAAAGTCCTAAAAGGAACAGGAATGGTAAGCAAGGTATTTTTAAGGATTCTAATTACAAGTTTGTTCCAAATGCTCCTAGAAAAACTTGTTTTAACTGTGGTAATACTAATCATCTTGCTATTGATTGCAGGAGGAGTAAGAAAATGAAAACTGTTATTCCTGAGTCTGATGTTAGGGGTAGATCAGTATTTTATAAACCATAAAATCCTTGTTTTCATTGTGGTAGTATTTGGCATTCGATTTATACTTGTAGTTCATATCATAAGCTGCATCACAACTATTATGAACCTTTGCCTAAATTTAATAAAGTTACTTGTGTGCTCAATTCTTCTAGTTCTACTAAATCTGCTTCTTACAAGACAAATCCTGACAAAGGAAAAACTGTCAGAAGTATTCCTGACTCACAAAGACTTAAGTTATCCAAAAAGAGGGCCCAATAAGTGTGGGTCCTTAAAAATCCTTCTAATTAATTATTCCTCTGACTACAGGGTAACAAGAAAAATACTCTTGTCTTGGATAGTGGATGTTCAGGACACATGATTAGAAATAAATCCCTGCTGTCAGAATTTGAGAAGAAGGCTGGCCCAGATGTATCTTATGGAGATGGAAATGTAGGACACACTCTGGTTTATGGCAACTTGATAATTGGAAAAGTAGCAATAGAGAATGTAGCTCTGGTGGAAGAACTGAAGTACAATCTTCTCAACATCAGTCAAATCACTGACAGAGGTTATCATATGGTATTCTATGACTCACACTGTGAAGTTGTTCATAACAAGTCAAAGAAAATTGTTTTGATAGGATACATACATGGAAACATATATGAAGCAAGGTTGCATAAAAGTCTTGAGAAAGAAGCTACTTGCCTTATCTCAAAGGCATCAGTAGATGAGAGCTAGAACTGGCACAAGAAGCTCTCACATCTCAACTTCAATTCAATCAATGAACTTGCCAAGAAGGAGCTAGTAAGAGGGTACCAAATATGCTATACTCATCTGATGGTCTTTGTGATGCTTGCCAAAAGTCCAAAAAAAGAAGAGTATCTTTCAAAAGTAAAACAGAATTCTCTATTACTGAGCCATATCACATGCTACACTTGGATCTCTTTGGACCAGTGAACATAATGTCCATCAACAAGAAAAGGTACACACTTGTAATTGTTGATGATTTCACTAGATATACTTGGGTTTATTTTCTATACAGAAAGGATGAAACTCCAGAAATTCTTCTTGATTGAAGCTGGCAGGACTCTGCTGGAAGAAGCAAAACTACCCACTTACTTCTGGGCTGAAGTAGTAAACATAACATGTTATACTCAGAATATCACACTGATAAACATACATGGTGTTACTCCTTATCAGATGTTACAAGAAAAGATGCTCAGTCTAAAACATCTTCATGTATTTGGATGTAAGTGCTTTGTTTTGAGAACTCATACTGATCAGCTAGGAAAGTTCGAATCAAAAGCTGATGGAGGAATCTTTGTTGGATACTCACCATCAAGAGCATACAGAGTTTTCAATCTGAGAACAAATACTGTAGTTATCTCAATAAATGTATCTTTTCATGATAAGAAGATTCCTGCTTTTAAAGAAGAAACTCATGAAAGTCTAATCTTTGCAAATGAAAATGCATTGTTGGAATCTGGATCAAACTCTAATGAACTGTCAAATCCTGATGATCCAAATCCTGATACTCCTTCAGATTTTGAAGATAATCATTGTACTAATGAACCTGCACATATTGAAGGGGAGCAACGACAAGGTTCATCTGATGGTACTAACACTGAAGAATCAACTCAAGGTTCTTCTCAATCTGGTCATTCAGAATCCAATGCTGATTCAACATCAGATGGACATGATTCAAGTCCCAAAATTTCATCAGGAGATAACAACACAGATTCAGGGGGAGCCTCAAATACATTTGATGAGGCATACAATTCAGGGGGAGCATCTAGCTCCAGAAGGAAACTTCCCAGTGCCAGAAAATGGACTAAAGATCATACTCCTGATCTGATTATTGGAAATCCTGATGAAGGTGTAAATCCAAGGAGTGTAACTCAAAATGAATGTTTATATCACAATCTACTTTCAAAAGAAGAGCCAAAGAAAGTAGAAGATGCACTCAAGGATGCAGATTGGGTCATGGCTATGCAAGAAGGGTTGAATGAGTTCGAAAGAAATGAAGTGTGGAAGCTGGTGCCTAGACCTAAAAACAGGTCAATTGTAGGCACAAAGTGGGTCTTCATAAATAAGACTGATTCTGATGGAACAATTATCAGAAACAAGGCAAGATTGGTGGCTAAAGGATATTCTCAACAGGAAGGTATTGACTATGATGAAACATTTGCTCTTGTTTCTAGGCTGGAAGCTATCAAAATTTTCTTGGCATATGCTACACACAGGAAATTTGAAGTCTTTCAGATGGATGTCAAGAGTGTATTTCTCAAAGGAGAACTTGAAGAGGAAGTCTATGTTGAACAACCACCAGGTTTTGTGGATCCTAAACATCCTGATTATGTTTATAGACCTGACAAAGCACTCTATGGACTAAAGCACCAAGGGACACGGGTATGAGGTTGATGACAATGTTCTTGTTCAAGCATTAAGATTGCCTACCTGTGATGGTGCTCCTGACAATTATACAACTGAGCAGCTGTTTGATATGCTCAGAACTCTGAACTACAAAGGTGACATCACAACAATTGGGAAATTGACAAGAACAAAGTTAAAGAGAGAATGGAATTTCTTCTTTGATTGCATCAGTAGATATATCTTGAATAAGACAACAAATTTTGATGCTTTTCCCTCCACTTCTCTGAAAATTGGGTATTCTCTTCTCCATTCTGGTAATTTTGACTATGGTAACACAATTCTTCAATTCATAATTGCTAGGAGAACAGATGTATTAGGTGTACTGATTTTTAATTTTCTATGCCCTAATGTTGAATTTGATAATGATGAATTGCTTCCTGTATTTCAAATTTCTGAGAAGGCTATTACAGATCATATCAAAAGAGATGAAAATAATAAGTTTTCAGGACTTCCCTTCCTGCCTCAGGAGGTTAGGCAATTTTTATTGAGAAATAGACCTATTCCTTCACAAGTGCCTGGAAATTCTAATGCTGGCACCTCTGTTCAACTTCCTGATGCTGTGGAACAAGACACTACCCATTTATTTCTAACCCAAGCATTCCTTCTACCAAACAGAACTCCACTCCAACTCCTAAATTAGCCTCCTCTGATGTCTCCCAAAAGACATCAGTTCTACTAAAGAAAAGGTTGGTTAAGAAATCTGTTCAATCTAAACAAGGAGCTCAACAGGCCTCACTGAGTGAGAGTGAGAAGAAAGAAGAATGCTTTCAATTTCAAAAAAGAAGGCTGATCTTGCAAGATGATTCTAACTCTGATGATCAGATGCCCATTGGGCCAAGAATGAAGACAAAGAAATCAACAGTAGCGATTCCTGATGACTCAATTGACATAACTGGAACTAAAGAGCCAACTACTGATGCTAGTGCTATGATCAAAAAGGTTCCAATGAACAAAGAAACTGCTGAGCCCAAGAAAACTGCTACGAGTATGCAGAAAAAAAAACTGAAGATGTGGTTAGATATATCAGAAAGAAGAAAAAGACTCGGTCCTCTGCTATGGATGTCAGTCCACAAGAACCTAAGTCTCAAAGGAACTTAGCGACTGAGGAATATCCAGTCCCACAAGAACCGTCTTCTCAAAGGGAAGATGCAGACAAAGAGGTTTTACAAATAATTGTTGATTTTGCTCATGGTGATCTTCTTGTTGATTCTGAACAACTATTGCAAGAAAAGAAGGCTCATCAGGATGTATTGTCAAAGGTGGATGCAGTTATTAATGATCTTATATTTGAGGAGAGTACACAAGAACCTTCACCAATGGTTGCTGAAGCCGCTCATATTCCCCCGGCCCCACAAAAACCATCAGTTCAAAGTACTGATGTTGGTCTAGTGCATTCTCCTAAAATATCAAATCCTGATACTACAACAAATCCTGATGCTGACCAACTTTCAATTCAAGCAGCTCCTACTGATGATTCATTGCTGCTAGCTAGTTTGTCAAAGCATCCTGATGCATTGTTTGTTCCTCCATTGTCATCACTGCCACTTAAGGACTCACCCTCAGGTATTTCTTATTTTCCTCTATTGTTCTCAATGTTAGTATAATTATAAATACTTATTTGAGGTTACCTCTATTAATTTGACAAGCATACTACTCCTCTCAGCCCTCTCTTATTTCTTTGCGAAATGTGTGATTTTGCCTTTCTGTGAGATTGTGTGAAAATACTATGTGAGAAAATCAAATTCTGAGTGGCAGTCTCCTTGTAATAACCCCAAAAATTTTGGACTTTTAGTAACCATTATGAATAGTGATTTTGCTGATTAAGAAAACTTTTCATGTCACCCTATGTAGCAGTTCTTTTATTAATATTCTGAGATCTTATTAGTACTCTATATGGTATATAAGTGTATGTAAAGATCGTCAGAATCCAAATTCGAACACTTTGATTTTTCCCGAAAATCCACCAGATACCGAAAGAATTGAGTATAAGGTAACATGATTAAAATGATTTATATTCAAGGATTATAAGAGAAGATCATAAAAAGGAATATAAAATATTGAGAAAGGTTTAGGGGAAACCCAAGTAATAAGATCCCGAATATGATCCCTCAGGCGATTAGCAAGAACGAGCGATAAACGAGTCATAAAATAATTAAACGACAAGTAATGCAAGAGAGATTAGTGCAAGTATTAAGGATGATAATCAAGTAAATAAGCAAGGATTAGCATAAAAGATGCTTCCACCACCAAGTAATGACAAGTGGCAAATGATGAAGTCACCAAGGTGATGTCATGCTTGGTCACACTCCACTCACTTTAATCAACCAATTAATCACCCAAATATCCCATTCAACTTCCATTTTCCACCACAAACACTTTTAACAAAGAAAAACCCCTCCCAAGAACAATTGCTCTCGGCCTTCTTCATTTTTCAAGAGGAAAAATTCCAAAAATCAAGATTTAAGCTTTGTTAAATTACAAGGTAATTATCCAAGGTCCCTTATGATTAGTTATGGCTACCCTAGGAGTTTAAGCTCCAAATTCCTTCAAAATATCTTTCAATTAATCAAGGAAGAAGATGATGAATAGTTTTTTCAAGTTACTAACTTTGTTTTCTTTGTTTTTCCTTTAAGATCCAAGCATTCCTAAGCTATCTCAAGGCTTCTTAAGGCTTCCTAGCTACTCTAATCACTCCAAGAAAGGTATAAAACCTCCAAACCCTAACTTTACTTTGCGTATTAGGAACAGTTTTGATTGTTATAGTAAATGAGAAGCATGATGCTTGTGTTTTTAGAGTTTGGATTGGATTTGTAGTGATTCGGATGTTGGAATCTTGTTTATAGTTAATGAAACTTAAGTCTAGTTAGTAGTTCATGTTTGGGGTTGAATGAATTGGAAAATCTTGAGATTTGGGACTGATTTAGTAAGGTTTGGATGAGGGTTGGTTGTATTGTTGGTTGTGAGTGGAATTGTGGTTGTTTGGAGTGGTTTAAAACTTGGTAATCGCGTAAACATAGCCGTCGTAATGCCCATTTTCATACAACTGCTTGTTCTTAGTGTTCGGGACAGAGAGCTAACTCTTGAATCTGTGACTTTGCAATGTTTAGCTAGATTATGTCGTAAGCTTCATTTTGATATGTGGTTCACTTAAATCCGATGTACGGTTTAGGAGAAACGACCGTTTTAATTAACGGCGTTTCGTGAATGAACCATTTCCCCTCGCCTTACTTTGAAACCTTGGTTAAGGTCCTTAAATAACAAATTGGAGTATGAAACAATTATGTAAGGTTAATAGGTCAGTTGGTAGAGTATTCGCAAAAGAGTCGCCTTAAAATTCGTAACGGTTAAATTATTAAAAATGGTGGAGCCGAGGGTGCACGAGCGACTTATGTGAATCGTTAAACGCAAAAGCGAACATTAAGGTCTAATTGGTTAAAGACTAGTTTCTTAAGCGACCGTGGTTTAATTCCAACTTATATGTTGTTTATAGGTTATTAGACTCGCCCCGGGCATTTTACCACCCCCAGTCGCTCAGGCAAGTTTTCTACCCGTTATACTGTTATTATGATGTATATATTTGTTTATGCATTATCTTGTGATAAGTGCATGGTTGGTATTAGCAAGTCTTGCGATATATTGGAGCATGTTAATATGATATATATATATATATGCATTCCTGTTTCGTAATCATGATATCTCATTTTTGATTCAATTGATTATAAACTGCATAATACCTATGCTAGAGATAAGCAGTACTTGCTTGTACCCTTAATATAGGGGACCCAGAGTTGAACATCTTTCTAAACAGGGAGGCGATGTTCCCGAGTATATTATATATATATATATATAGTTTTCAAAACTATTAATCGAATAAGGTTTATTCGATAGTTTTATATTATAAGTGAATATTATTTTTGGAATATTCATATAAGATTCCTATTACGATCAAATACAGTTTAAGTATTTGAATAGAGTTTCTACTTATGAAACTTATTTTATTTCTATTAATAAATGAATATTATTTTGAATATTCATTCGAGAACTTATGACTCCGCTTATTTTATTAAATAATATTCTTTATTTTCCTAAAGAATAATGTTTCGATATTTGCCAATTATTCGGAAAATAATTGATACTATCAAATCATTCTTACTTTAAATATTTCCAGATATTTTTTTCAAGCTTTATCAAAACTATTTTTGAAAGGTTAGAGCGGATCCCAAAACTCATTTTCAAATTTAAGATCTTCCTTTCGAAGGGGATTTAAATACTCGCTCAAAAATCTGAGGGATCCGGCTCCGTGATGTATTTTTATATTACAACAAGGTTGCTGTTTTGATAAAAGAGTTTTTGATTACTTACCCAACACTCGGGAAGTAAAATTCTTGGAACAAGTTAATCCATTAATAGGCATCGCCTGGGAAATATCGATGAGTTTTCCTTTCCAACTAGATAGGACTTCTTGGTGGAGTCGTATCAACAAGTTTTTACTTGGGGAAAGGGGGGACGAGCTTTACGTTTCAGAGTCATGGATTTCATCTGAACTAGGAGTGGCATAAGTGGTCGAGTGGCGCCGGCCCAGCCTTATTATATTGGCCCAAATGGCCCGGAAGTTCCGCTATGACGGTCCGTTCCTTAGGAGTCCAGTGTTCGGTTGACAAGTAAATCCGACTGTTCTCCTCTACATGAAGAAAATGGTGGGGTTGCACTACTGCGACTGATCATCGTAAGTGGTCTTCCTGGCGCGGCAAACTCCCATAATGAGTTCATCATCCATTTAGAATATTTCTGCAACACTACACAGAGCATTTCGATGGAAAGCCTACGGATGGGTGATTGCTGAAGTGTTGACAAGGTCAAATGGTTATAATGATGTTTCCATCAAATGAAGTTTCTCGTAACTTCATTTCTTTTAAATAATATTTCAAAGATTGAATCTATTCAAGTCTTATATTGTAGTCTCATCTATATGATGAACCTTTGAAAAATTATTATACTTTGAACAGTGGTCGTTCAAGTAGTTTTCTAAAATGGTATAAGTATAGTGAAGTATTTGGTAACTTCATCTCCCTTTAAGCTTATATCCAGTAAGTAATTATCTTACACTTGATAAAGATTTCCAGTAAGTTATCTATTTAGATACTTGCATTTTTTATTACACTATATATTATCTTGCGAGCTGTAATGCTCACTCTTGCTTCATTTCTTCATCACACAACAACAGTTAGGAAAGATGGCCAGACTCCAGCAAACCCAGCGCAAGAGCGTGGGAAGCGTCCCGCGTTTTCCCGCTTATATCATAGCTTCTATAGCTGCAGAGGTTTATCTATCTGTAGACCAGGCACTCTACTTTTGAGAATCAATTATGTATAATTATAACTTGTGGCAGATAATGGCAATTAACTGTAAACTTATTAAGTAATCATTTTGGGTTGTAATAACTTTTAAATTATGGATTCAAGGACTTGTACTTATTTCAATTTCATCTCTGAGACTATAACGAATTGTGGTGTGTGTTATTGTGGGGTCACAGCATGAGGTTATTTATTTTTAATTAAATTAAGTGATATTTATGGAAAGAAAGACCGTAACGACCCGGATCGCCGACCCCGGATCTGGGGGTGTTACAGAAATGGTATCAGAGCTAAGCGTTATAAACCTCAGAGATGATGCGGCGATATAATAATAAACTCACAAAGATAATAAGAACTTTTGCCAAGTTTATGGTCAGACTACTTAAAGTAGGGCTGACAGTTAAAACCCTTACGGGAACCCTTATAAGTATCATGATAGTAACTTAGCTCGTTTAATGTGTAGGCACATGAGATAGAGGACCCAGATATGTTCGAGCGTGAGCATGATGAGGCACTGCTAGATGCCGAGGATCAGGAGGAGCCTGAAGAGGAGGAGATGGATGAGGAGGACCCCTCAGAGGAGTCAGAGATAGAGGTTATTATGATTTTAGATGAGGAGGACCCAGATGAGGTCCCAGTAGCTGAGGAGCATGTCGGAGCTATAGTGGAGTATACTGGTACCCCTCTACCCTTACTCCCCGTGGTCAGAGCTCCTACCCCTCCACCACTATCTTGGAGCCCCTATGATGACAGCTCTGAGACCCATACCCCTGAGCCTAGGCAGATCGAGGAGGCACCCCCAGCGACTCCGGATTCACCACCTCTCGACCCTGCCCATAGGCAGTCTTTGTTAGCTCATGGCTATGTTCAGGATGTTCTGAGGACTCCAGTGGCTGTTGTTGATGCCCGGCTGGATGAGGCCAGGAGAGAGTTGGATGCAAAGAGAGCTGGTAGGCGTGCACGAGCTCATGAGGCTAGAGATACGATACCCCGATCCCTGAGGAGAGAGCTGACTGGGATAGAGCTTATGGCCCGTGTGAGGCTCCGATCACTTCATAGAGATAGACATGGCAGGATACCCAGGAGGCAGGCTGATTATATTTTCCGTCGTGCGATGGAGAGAGTGTGGGAGTTGACCCGCTCCGGTGATTGATTCAGACCAGTGATGTGGTAGTCTAGTCATCTAGTTAGTCGAGGCCATAGTAAGAGCCAATTTTCCGGGATAGTTGACTTGTATATAGTATCCCTTTCTCTGACTAGACAGATAGACTCATGTATTTCACTTTTGGGCAAATGACTGTAGCACTGTTATACTTTTGACCAGATCGAACTATGTATTTCTCGCATTATGTATATATTTGTTTCCTTTCCGTTTAGTTCCTTAGTGACGAGATCACTGTCTTTATCGTTATTATTACTGCACTTCTTATTAGAACTGTCATAATATAATAGAATTGTGAGATACGTTCTCCCCATTATAGAAACTGTGCAAGGCACAATATTATGTATGATTGTGACCTAACGTTAAATTTTCCTAAAAAATTTCAGTATCATGCCGCCAAGAAGGATTGGAACTAGGGCGAACCCTGGTTTTGAGGACCAGGGAAGCCATAACCAAGATGGTAGGAACCAAGAACACAGTGAAGAGGAAGATGAGGATTATGTTGAATAGGATGACTCCCAGTATGAAGAGGAGGAGGAAACATATGATGTTGAAGGATTTGAGATAGAGGTTGAAGAAGGAGAAGCTGAGGTTGAGCAACAAGGACCAAACCCAGGCATGGATCTCATGAGGCAGTTCATGCAACTACTAAGGTAGAACTTGGAATGTCAACCCAACCCACCCCCTCAAGGAAATAACAATGTTGTGACAAACTCTTTCAGGGCTTCCAAGTCCCTTAAGCCCCCTGAGTTCCACGGATCAGCCGACCCAGTTGAGGCAAGGCATGGCTAAAGGAAATGGAGAAATCCTTTGAGATTCTGAGTACCGATGAGGCACAGAAGACTGTATTTGCTACCTACCTTCTGAAAGGAGAGACCAACTACTGGTGGGAGGCCAAGAAAAACCTGGAGACAAATGCTATTATAACCTGGGAAAGGTTCAGTCAATTATTTTTGGGGAAATATTTCCCGAGGTTTATGGATAACCAGATGGAGCTCAAGTTCTTGGAGCTAAAGCAGAATAACTTATCTGTAGCAGAGTACGAAGCAAAATTTACTGAGTTATCAAGGTTTTTTCCAGAGTTTGTGAGCACCGAGGAAAAGAAAGCTAGGAGGTTTCAGCAGGGACTGAAACCGTGGATTCAGAATAGGGTGGCAATCCTTGAGCTTACAGATTATGCCACTCTGGTGCAAAAGGCAACAATTGCAGAAGCCGGAAGTGAACAGATGCAGAAGGAAAGAGAGAAGAAAGGAATAAAGAGGAAAAGTATGAGCATGGGCGGAGGTCCTGCAGGAGGGAGCTTCCCAACTAGATTTGATCGAGGAGCAGTGTCCCTACCGGGAGGGAGTACTGGGTTTAAGCGGCTCGTAAGTGTGAATGTGAGCCAGAGCGGCCAGAAGTCAGGAATGTCTTATTCCAACCAGTTTCGACCCCCATTGTCAGCCTGTAACACTTGTGGAAGGATGCACTCTGGGGATTGTAGAGGAAAGCCAATAACCTGCTTTAAGTGTGGTCGAGTGGGTCACTATTCCCACAAGTGCCCTTCGTCAGCCCCTGCCGTCATTCCAACCACCACTGGTCATCAGTGTGGATGCCCGGGTCATTGGAAGAGGGAATGCCCAATGAACAAACCAACAGCTTCAGGACCAAGCAGGGCTGCTTCTAATAAGTCACCTACTGCGAGGACTTTCAACATGAAAGTTCAAGATGCTATGAAAGACTCAGATGTGATAGCAGGTACCCTTTCTCTAAATTCAGTCAGTGCAAATGTTTTATTTGATTCGGGAGAAACTAAATCTTTTATATCGAGGAACTTTGCGCTTAAATTAAAACTTAAGGCTGAACCCTTGTTAGAACCCTTACAAGTAGAAATAGCCAACCATGAAGTTATCCCTGTTAACCAGATTCACCACGCCTGTGAGTTAGGCATAGGGGAACTATATTTTAGTGTTGATCTGATTCCTTTTAAATTAGGGGAATTTGACGTAATTTTGGGAATGGACTGGCTATCTAGCAATGATGCTCAAATAGACTGTAAATGGAAGAAAGTTAAGTTGAATATCCCAGGGGAGAAAGAAGTCATATTTAGAGGGAATAGGCAGACGCAGAAATTTTTGACCATGGCCCAGGATAATAAGATGCTATGAAAAGGAAATGAGGCTTACCTAGCCTATGCGGTGGACAAGCAGAAGGAGGTGCCCAACTTGCAAGACATTCCGGTAGTCAACGAATTGGAAGATGTATTCGCACAAGACCTTCTGGGACTGCCACCCGATAGAGTGATTGAATTTGCTATTGAGTTGGCCCAAGGACGGTGCCAGTTTCAAAGGCTTTATACAGGTTAGCCCCATTAGACATGAAGGAACTGGCTACCCAATTACAAGAACTTTTGGATAAGGGTATGATAAGACCCAGTGTATCTCCGTGGGGAGCACCAGTATTATTTGTTAGGAAGAAAGATGGGAGCATAAAGCTGTGCATCGATTACCGAGAGTTGAACAAGCTAACCATAAAAAATAGGTACCCGTTACCCAGAATAGACGATCTGTTCGACCAGCTAAAGGATGCTGTCTACTTTTCCAAGATTGACCTGAGAACTGGATATCACCAACTAAAGATTAAACCCAAAGATATTCCAAAGACTGCGTTCCGAACCAGGTATGGGCACTATGAGTTCTTGGTAATGTCCTTTGGATTAACCAACACCCCAATGGCTTTCATGGATTTAATGAACAGAGTATTCAAGAAGTACTTGAACAAGTGTGTGATAGTTTTTATCGATGATATTTTAATCTACTCAAGGACCGAGGCAGAACATGCAGAGCATTTGAGGATAGCTCTAGGAATACTCAGAGAAGAATAATTATTTGCCAAATTCTCGAAGTGTGAATTCTGGCGGAATGAAGTACAGTTTTTAGGACATGTGATCAATAAGGAAGGAGTATTGGTCGACCCCTCCAAGATAGAGGCGGTCTCAAATTGGGAAAGGCCAACCACACCCACTGAGGTAAGGAGTTTCATAGGATTGGCCGGCTACTATCGTAGATTTGTACAGGATTTTGTGAAAATCGCAACCCCTTTGACACGACTTACTTGTAAGACAGAGAAGTTTGAATGGAAAGAAAAATGCCAGAACAGTTTTCAAGAATTGAAGAAAAGTTTGGTAACGGCCCCGGTGTTGGCGTTGCCAGATGGAAAAGGAGATTTTGTTATATATAGTGACGCGTCGCACAAAGGATTAGGGTGTGTGCTTATGCAGCACGGTAAGGTGATTGCGTATGCATCGAGACAACTGAAGGAATACGAGATTAGATATCCTACTCATCACCTTGAGCTCGCGGCAATAGTGTTTGCCTTAAAAATTTGGAGGCACTACTTGTATGGAGAGAAGTGCGAGATTTTCACAGACCATAAAAGCCTCAAGTACATATTCACGCAGAAAGAGCTCAACATGCGTCAGAGAAGATGGTTAGAACTAATCAAGGACTGTGATTGTGAGATTCTCTATCATCCAGGGAAAGCCAATGTGGTGGCTGACGCCCTTAGTAGGAAGGAAAGACTCAAAATGATAATGACTTCGGAGGAATTGATAAGGGATTTCGAGAAAATGGAAATAGAAGTAAAGGTAACCGGAGCCGGAACCGAAAAGCTGTTTGAGATCTCGATACAGCCAAAGTTATTAGAAAAGATTAGATTGTGCCAAGAAAAAGTAATGAATGAAGGCAGAGAGTCAATGACTGGAGAAGAGATCCATACTGAGAGAGATGGTAAGGGGATAATGAGGTATTCCTATAGGATTTGGGTTCTGAATGTCCAAGAGCTTAAAGACGAGATTTTGGATGAAAGCCATAGTTCAAGATATTCCATTTACCCGGGGAGCACCAAGATGTATAGGGATTTAAAGGAGTATTACTGGTGGCCCAACATGAAGAGGGACGTAGCAGAATGGGTAAGCAAGTGTTTGACTTGCCAAAGAGTAAAGGCAGAGCACCGGAGACCCAGTGGACTTTTACGACCCCTAGAGATTCCCGAATGGAAATGGGAACAGAAAGCTATGTATTTTATTGTAGGCTTACCAAGGATGAAAGCCAATCATTATGCCACATGGGTAATTATAGACCGAGTTAAAAGTCAGCTCACTTCATTCCTATTAATGAGAGATACACAGTCGATTAGATTGGTGGACATTTACCTTAAGGAAATAGTGACGCGACATGGAGTCCCAGCGTCCATTGTCTCAGACCGAGACCCCGGATTCAACTCTAGTTTTTGGAGGAGCTTTCAAGAATGTGCGGGAACCAAATAAACATGAGTACCACTTACCATCCCCAAACGGACGGACAAAGTGAAAGGACCATCCAGACACTAGAGGATATGTTGAGAGTCTGTGCAATAGACTTTAAAGGAAGTTGGGATGATCACTTACCATTGATCAAGTTTTCTTATAACAATAGCTTTCATGCCAGCATCGGAATGCCGCCTTACGAGGCCCTGTACGGAAGAAGGTGTCAATCCCCCTTATACTGGGATGAAGTGGGGGAGCGAAAGATGCTCGGACCCGAAGTGGTCCAAAGGACCAAAGGCATAGTGGATCTCATCAGAGGACGGCTTGTAGCAGCCCAAGACCGACAGAAGTATGCAGACCTAGCCCGAAAGGACAAGGAGTGTGAAGTAGGGGACTTAGTACTGCTAAAAGTATCCCCTTGGAAGGGATTGATGAGGTTCAAAAAGATAGGGAAACTAAGCCCAAGATACATTGGACCTTTTGAGATACTAAGACGGATTGGGAAGTTAGCTTACGAGCTAGCCTTACCCCCGAACCTACAACAAGTTCATAATGTGTTTCACGTGTCAATGCTAAGGAAGTATCATCGGGATGCCAGGCACATAGTGGAATACGAGCAGGTGGACAAGCAACCAGACCTGACTTACGTGGAGAAACCAGTGAAGATTATGGATAAAAAGGAGCAAGTACTTCGGAACAAGGTAATCAAGCTAGTTAGAGTGTTATAGCAGAATCATAATGTGGAGGAGTTAACTTGGGAACTACAGAGCGCAATGCTAGAAAAGTACCCCCAATTGTTTTCTATCTGATTCCGGGACGGAATCCTTTTAAGGAGGGGAGACTGTAATAACCCCAAAAATTTTGGACTTTTTGTAACCCTTATGAATAGTGATTTTGCTGATTATGCTGATTAAGAAAACTTTTCATGCCACCCTATATAGCAGTTCTTTTATTGATATTCTGAGATCTTATTAGTACTCTATATGGTATATAAGTGTATGTAAAGATTGTCAAAATCCAAATTCGAATACTTTGATTTTTCCCGAAAATCCACCAGATACCGAAAGAATTGAGTATAAGGTAACATGATTAAAAGGATTTATATTCAAGGATTATAAGAGAAGATCATAAAAAGGAATATAAAATATTGAGAAAGGTTTAGGGGAAACCCAAGTATTAAGATCCCGGATATGATCCCTCAGAATTTAGCAAGAATGAACGATAAACGAGTCGTAAAACAATTAAACGATAAGTAATGCAAGAGAGACTAGTGCAAGGATTAAGGATGATAATCAAGCAATTAAGAAAGGATTAGCATAAAATATGCTTCCACCACCAAGTAATGACAAGTGGCAAATGATGAAGTCACCAAGGTGATGTCATGCTTGGTCACACTCCACTCACTTTAATCAACCAATTAATCACCCAAATATCCCATTCAACTTCCATTTTCCACCACAAACACATTTAACAAAGAAAAACCCCTCCCAAGAACAATTGCTCTCGGCCTTCTTCATTTTTCAAGAGGAAAAATTCCAAAAATCAAGATCCAAGCTTTGTTAAATTACAAGGTAATTATCCAAGGTCCCTTATGATTAGTTATGGCTACCCTAGGAGTTTAAGCTCCAAATTCCTTCACAATATCTTTTAATTAATCAAGGAAGAAGATGATGAATAGTGTTTTCAAGTTACTAACTTTGTTTTCTTTGTTTTTCCTTTAAGATCCAAGCATTCCTAAGCTATCTCAAGGCTTTTTAAGGCTTCCTAGCTACTCCAATCACTCCAAGGAAGGTATAACACCTCCAAACCCTAACTTTACTTTGAGTATTAGGAACGGTTTTGATTGTTATATTAAATGAGAAGCATGATGCTTGTGTGTTTAGAGTTTGGATTGGATTTGTAGTGACTTGGATGTTGGAATCTTGTTTATAGTTAATGAAACTTAAGTATAGTTAGTAGTTCATGTTTGGGGTTGAATGAATTGGAAAATCTTGAGATTTGGGACTTATGTAGCAAGGTTTGGATGAGGGTTGGTTGTATTGTTGGTTGTGAGTGGAATTGTGGTTGTTTGGAATGGTTTACAACTTGGTAATCGCGTAAACATAGCCGTCATAATGCCCGTTTTCATACAACTGCTTGTTCTTAGTGTTCAGGACAGAGATCTAACTTTTGAATCTGTGACTTTTCCATTTTTAGCTAGATTATGTTGTAAGCTTCGTTTTGATATATGGTTCACTTAAATCTGATGTACGGTTTAGGAGAAACGACCGTTTTAAGTAATGGCGTTTCGTGAACGAACCATTTCCCCTCGCCTTACTTTGAAACCTTGGTTAAGGTCCTTAAATGACAAATTGGAGTATGAAACAATTATGTAAGGTTAATAGGTCAGTTGGTAGAGTATTTGCGAAAGATTCTCCTTAAAATTCGTAACGGTTAATTATTAAAAATGGTGGAGCCGAGGGTGCACGAGCGACTTATGTGAATCGTTAAATGCAAAAGCGAACGTTAGGGTCTAATTGGTTAAAGACTAGTTTCTTAAGAGACCGTGGTTTAATTCCAACTTATATGTTGTTTATAGGTTACTAGACTCGCCCCAGGCCTTTTACCACCCCCAGTCGCTCAGGCAAGTTTTCTACCCGTTATACTATTGTTGTGATGTATATATTTGTTTATGCATTATCTTGTGATAAGTGCATGGTTGTTATTAGCAAGTCTTGCGATATATTGGAGCATGTTGATATGATATATATATATATATATATGCATGCCTGTTTCGTAATCTTGATATCTCATTTTTGATTCAATTGATTATAAACTGCATAATACATATGCTAGAGATAAGCAGTACTTGCGTGTACCCTTAATATAGGGGACCAAGAGTTGAACATCTTTCTAAACCGGGAGGCTATGTTCCCGAGTATATTATATATATATATATAGTTTTCAAAACTATTAATCGAATAAGGTTTATTCGATAGTTTTATATTATAAGTTAATATTATTTTTGGAATATTCATATAAGATTCCTATTACGAACAAAATACTAGTTTAAGTATTTGAATAGAGTTTCTACTTATGAAACTTATTTTATTTCTATTAATAAATGAATATTATTTTGAATATTCATTCGAGGACTTATGACTCCGCTTATTTTATTAAATAATATTCTTTATTTTCCTAAAGAATAATGTTTCGATATTTGCCAATTATTCGGAAAATAATTGATACTATCAAATCATTCTTACTTTAAATATTTCTAGAGATTATTTTCAAGCTTTATCAAAACTATTTTTGGAAGGTTAGAGCGGATCCCAAAAAATGTTTTTAAATTTAAGATCTTCCTTTCGAAGGGGATTTAAATACTCGCTCAAAAATCTAAGGGATCCGGCTCCGTAATGTATTTCTATATTCGCAACAAGGTTGCTGTTTTGATAAAAGAGTTTATGATTACTAACCCAACACTCGAGAAGTAAAATTCTTGGAACAAATTAATCCATTAACAGGCATCGCCTGAGAAATATCGGTGAGTTTTCCTTTCGAACTAGATACGACTTCTTGGTGGATCCGTATCAACAAGTTTCTACTTGGGGAAAGGGGGGACGAACTTTACGTTTTAGAGTCATGGATTTCATCTGAACTAGGAGTGGCATAAGTGGTCGAGTGGCGCCGGCCCAGCCTTATTATATTGTCCCAAATGGCCAGGAAGTTCCGCTAAGACGGTCAATTTCTTAGGAGTCCAGTGTTTGGTTGACAAGTAAATCCGACTATTCTCCTCTACATGTAGAAAATGGTGGGGTTGCACTACTGCGACTGATCATCGTAAGTGGTCTTCCTGGCACGGCAAACTCCCGTAATGAGTTCATCATCCATTTAGGATATTTCTGCAACACTACCCAGAGCATTTCGATAGAAAGGCTACGGATGGGTGATTGCTAAAGTGTTGACAAGGTCAAATGGTTATAATGATGTTTCCATCAAATGAAGTATCTCGTAACTTCATTTCTTTTAAACAATATTTCAAAGATTGAATCTATTCAAGTCTTATATTGTAGTCTCATCTATATGATGAACTTTTAAAAACTTATTATACTTTGAACAGTGGTCGTTCAAGTAGTTTTCTAAAAGGGTATAAGTATAGTGAAGTATTTGGTAACTTCATCTCCCTTTAAGCTTATATCCAGTAAGTAATTATCTTACACTTGATAAAGATTTCCAGTAAGTTATCTATTTAGATACTTGCATTATTGATTACACTATATATTATCTTGCGAGCTGTAATTCTCACTCTTACTTCATTTCTTCATCAGACAACAACAGTTAGGAAAGATGGCCAGACTCTAGCAGATCCAGCGCAAGAGCGTGGGAAGCGTCCCGCGTCTTCCCGTTGATATCATAGCTGTTATAGTTGCAGAGGTAGATCTATCTGTAGACCAGGCACTCTACTTTTGGGAATCAATTATGTATAATTATAACTTGTGGCAGATAATGGCAATTAACTGTAAACTTATTAAGTAATCATTTTGGGTTGTAATAACTTTTAAATTGTGGATTTAAGGACTTGTACTTATTTCAATTTCATCTCTGAGACTATAACGGATTGTGGTGTGTGTTATTGTGGGGTCACAGTATGAGGTTATTTATTTTTAATTAAGTTAAGTGATATTTGTTATTCCTAGTGGACTAACAATGAGATTTACAGAAGGGGGGTTGAATGTAAATCTCAAAACTTTTTCAAGTTTTGAGCAGTTTCTAAGACTAAATGTTTTGATAAACACATGTGTGTGAATTGCTTTAAGCTAATACAGACAGATATATATTCAAGCACAAATGTAAAGAACACAAAGAACTTAAAAACTTTTCTGGTGGATATGTTGTTCCACCATAGATGTGTTATTTCAGAAAATCTGTGAATCAAAAAATTGATCACAGCTGCATCCTAGTACAAACTAGATGATTTTCTCTCTGAATTTTTCTAAACAGCTCTGGAAAATTCACCATCTAATTACTAGCTGCTACTTGGTTTATATAACACCAAGTTTACAAGTGAAGACAAAACTGTATAATACAATTAAAAGATTCTTCACATGTTTCTTCTTCATTTCTCTATCCAATGCAATTTAGGTTTAGCTGTGAATCTTTGAATACTTCCTTGTTTGCACCAGAATGGAAATGCTGCTTTTTCTTGATTCCTCCTAGAGGCTGCCACATTCCAGTTTGTCTCTGTCAACCCACGTGCCTCTGTCAGCTTATGAATTGTCACTATCAACTGCTATTGAACTTAGCATCCGTTGAAGCTTTTATCCGTTGATGGCTTTATCCGTTGAAACATTAGCAGTTGAAGCTTTATCCGTTGATGCACTCATCCGTTGATGGATGTTATCAGTTGAAGCTTTAGAGACATCCGTTGAAGCTTTGTTTCTCATCCGTTGAAGGCCTTTAATATCAGTTGATACTACTTCACTTATACAAAATTACAAGGCATGAAACATTTACAGTTAGCCCTCCTATTTGCATATCCACTAGTAGTCAACATGACTTATAATTTCCCACAACATCTAAGAATTACAACTTAAATACAGAGAATGAAATGTGCTACAATACTAAACTTATTTCTAAGTAAAGCTACTCCTTCAACGGATAGCTAGAATGGTCTTATCCGTTGAGGCTACAAACACCAGATTTCTACTTAAGTGTTTTGTTGAACTTATCATCAAACTAATACACATATTCCTAACAATCTCCCCCTATTTATGTCTACTAGAACTGTAGGCATAAATTTGGGTGTAACTTGATGATAACAAAACACTTAATAAACATATGAACTAAAATAAAGTAGAAATTCAAAAGTGCTGCAAAAGTGTATATACTGAGATAAAATTGAAGAATTACATTGTTTCCAAGGGTGATCCTTTAGCCTAAGCAGATTAATTCCTTTTCCTTTGATCCCTTGTTTTCTTCCCTAGCCTCCTGTCATTCTCCTCTATTTGGAGTTGGAGTTGTCTGTAGAATTCAGCATTATCTTCTTCATTGATGTCCAACTTAGATTGCATATCCATGAGAGTTTCATTACTGGCAATCTTGAGCTGATCTTCAAGTCTGAAAAATCTTCTGACTCCTTTATTGTCTCTGAACTCCATCAACCAATAAGGTGATTTATGAAATGTAACTTCATGCTCTGGGATGAGTAATGTTCTAGGCAAGGCATTGGACTACCACCAAGTTTTTCTTATGCTGGAAATCTTGTTGAGAATCTTAGGTTTGGCAGTTCTGGAAAAGCCAGAATCCCTTTTGATAGCTGAGTAGACTCTAATCAAGGTATAATAGCCTTCATCCAGAATTCTGTAAAGAGGCCAAGTCCTTTCCCCACTTCCTTTATATTTTGAACACTAGTCTTTCTGGAAGCTATCTGTAGGCATCTATTCCCCTTACTTCCTCCAGCTCATCCAGATAGAGTTCAATGTCTGTAAATTCCTTTATGTCATAAATGTGAACATAATCATCCTTTGAGGCTTGTGGCTTAGGCTTGAGTTTCTGAGTGAATTTGATTGAGGTTAGGGGAGGTGTTGATTTGATTTTTCTTTTCTGTTTCTTTGATGGTGCAGAAGTGGTTAAGAAGGTGGGCAATTTGATGGTGTCCCAATCAACTGGTTCCTCATTAGGAGTGATTGTTTTACCATGGATGTTTATGAAGGGGTCAGGCACAATGGGTTCAGGAATAGAAGGTAGTGGTTTGGATTTTGATTGGGTTTCTTCAGTTTCATCTACAATCTTCCTTTTTGCATTGACCTTCTTTCTGTTCCCTTTCTGCCATTCCTTTCTTTCCTCACTTCTTTCTTCCACATCATTACTGAACATGTCCCCCATACCTACATCTTCACCCTTGTCTTCAATTTCTTTCTTTTCTCCAGCTTGACTTGACTTTAGCTATTTTTCAAGCTTTGCTTGTGCTCTTTTGTCAGCCTTTAGCTTTTTAGCTTCTTCCTTCAACCTTCTGGTTTCTTCCCTCTTGGCTATTGAGAATTTGGGATGTCCTTGTATCACACAGATACTCTTTCCCTCTCTGAAGATAATAGCCATGTTCATTCTTTCAACCACATCCTTGGTCTCCTTGTGCTTTATGATATTACCACTTAAAACCTTGTCTTCATCAGGCTTTGGAAGAGGAAAATCCACTCCTTTCAACTGAGCAAGGCTTAGAGGGTTCTTTGTAGAGTCCTTGTTGGATCTGTTGTTGGGCTTGAGAACCATAGGTTTCAGATTCTTTGAAGAAGTCTCTCCACCCTTATTCCTCCTTACTGGCTTGAGCTCCATAATGATTGGCTCCACCTTTGTGCTATGCTTCACAGATTGTGATTTTGAGGTTGTAGAGCCAAACACTTGTTGCATCCTTTCATCAATTCTCCTCCCTTTGCTCTTTGACTTTCGTCTCAGCTGCTGCTATCTGGATTAGATCAATTCCATCAAGCTTTCCTTTGATTTGAGGTGTTGGAGAAGTGGTGATGGCAGGAACTAGCACTTTAGATATTTGAACTTTTGTTGATGGCTCTCCTTCCCCTTCCCTTTTATTCTCCCCCTTTTTGTTATCATCAAGGATAGGGGTCAAGCCTTGTGCTTTTGCCAGCTGCAATAGTAGACTTGTCTGAGATTGTTGATTTTGAAGAATGGTGACTACAGAGTTTTCAATGACTTGAACTCTGTCTTCCAACTTGGCCAGTCTCTTGTTAGCATCAGATTCTCTCCTCAGTCTCAGCAACAAATCTTACATTGTACCATAAGGAATGACTGAATCCAACTTCTCAGAATTGTAGGATTTCAAGTCAGCAATATCCTTTTTGAGTTCATCCACACTCAAATTCTGTCTGATGTGCTGCAACTGCAGGAGATGCAGAGAGTCTAGATGAGCTTGAAGAATAGCCTTGGTACCAGCATCTGAAGTTTCCTGAAGGGTCTTTTGAATAGCCATGACCTGCTTGACCAAAGCTACACCAAACTGTCCTGGTGTAGATTTCTTTGTCCATGCCCATTCAGGTAAATTTGGAACAGAACTTGGGCCTTCATCTCCCCCTAAGTTTATGCTTCCATCCAAAGAAACAGAGTCATCACCATGAGAATTTACTTCAAATTCTTCAGATGGCTCACCATCTTGAGAAGGCATCCTATTAAGAGCAACTTTATCTCTTTGAAGAGATTCTGAAGTGTGCACTATGTTCAAAGTCTGCTCTGCCTCCACATTGCCCTGAGCAGCCAACAGTTGATAGGCTGAAACAGGATGAGTAAAAGTGTCAGCATCCAAGGAAATGTTATCAATTACAGCTTTGTAATGTTGCTGAAATTGTCTTCCCTTTTCAACATCATCCACAATCATTGACTCACTAGTAATGGCTGGATTCACCCTTATAGCTTCTGTACCTGCTTTTCTCTCATTTTCTCTATATTCTTGCATCAGGGTTTCCCCCTGGCTCACACACACCCTCACATCCTCACCCTCACCTACTAAGGTGGCACTCCTCTCACTCACTTTTGCCATGCTGGAAGAAATAGCATGCATATTTTGACTCTCAACCTCTCCTTTTGCCTGGGAGCAACCCAGCCTCTCACTCAAATTATAACTCCCTTCCATCAATCCTAGAAGTGATTGTACAGTAACCATGTCTTCTACACTTGGAATTGATTCAGATATATGTGTAGAGACTATCAACGGATAGGGAGTATCCGTTGAAGTAGGAACTGATGATATCAACGGATAACTGCTGTTAAGCTTATCCGTCGAAGAACAACCACTTGTCAACAGATGAGAAATATCCGTTGAAGAAGGAAAAGAAGTAGATATTGAAAGTGACATAATTGTTGAATCTGTGTGGATTGATTTTAAGTGAGGTGACACAGATTCTTCAACTAAGTCTGAAAGAATTGGCTGATGATCCAACAAATCATCTAAAAGATGATGATCACCAGGATTTGAGTGGGGCTCCTCCCTGAGTTTTAAAGAGGGAGAATCAGGAATTGATGTGAATATCATATCCACATCCAGAGATGGTGATGGAGAATTTGGTGATTAATGTGTGTCTATTATGAGAGAATGGGGCTGTGACTCCACATTTGCTGGAGCCACATCAAACTGAATTTGAGAAGGCAAAGATACAGGTGGATGTATCTGTGTAGTGTGTGCCCCTTGTGTTGAAACTAGGGTTTTAGCCTTCTTTCTTCTTGAAAAGGCTTTGATAGGTGAATGTGTGGCTTCAGTGTCCCTCCCTCTTTTGTTCTGTGTCCCTGGTTGGGGACTATTTTCAATAGCTGCATCCTTTTGGGAGGATGCAACTAGGGATGTGTTTGAATCCTTTTGAACCACCATAGTCTTTTGAAAAACTGTGGCTTGGTTGGCTAGGGTACCACTCACCTCTCCCACCTTATCCTGGGGGGTTTCTTGATGTTCACCCCTCCCCTCACCACTCACACCCTGTTCACTCCCTTCAGGGTTTATGATAGGTGTTACAACTGTTGTCTTTTGAGAAACAACAGAGTTTGTTTTCTTTGACTTGTGTTTTGGAATTTTAGTTTTGATGGCTTTGGTAGGAATCTGTTGGGACAAAGACACAGATTCCATTGCCACACTAGAAGGCAAAGAAACAATGGGGTTGGAAGAAGTAGGAGTTGTAGAAATATTTACCTCACTTACCTGAGGTGCATTCATTATTGGTAAATATACCAATGGCACCAGGCTGTTGAGGTTAATTCTCAAAAGGTCTGCAAGGACCCTTTTCTCTTGTGCCGAGCATTTGAGTTTATTGCTCTCATTAGTTATGACCAAACCTTCAGCAACATGGTTAGCTAATAACATAAAGAATCTAGCATAGTAGATGTTATGAGGTCTATTAGCTTTATTACCTAACCTGGAACCTAATTCTAGCATGACATAGTTGCTAAAATTAAAGTACCTATCGGAAACTAGCATATAGAGCATATTAACAAGAGATGAAGTTATGGCATCAAAATTGCTAATCTTCCCAGAGAAAACCTTGATAAAGGCATCTCCAAGAAAACTCCATTCTTTCCTAAGGCCCTTTCTTCTAATGCTCCCTAAGCTAGCAGAATCAAAAGAATAGCCTATGGAATCTAACATAGCAGATACATCATTATCAGTGTGTGGTGTCATGGCATTATTCTCAGGTAGCTTAAAGCAAGACTGTATATCGTCACAGTTAATACAGTAATCCTTACCTTTGAGAGAGAAAGCAATGGTCATGTTTGTGGAGTTGAACTCTGCTGTTGTCCAAATCTCCTCAATTACCTCACAATAGATAGTTGGGGCTTCCAGCATTGCATAGCTTAGTTTGCAGTTTTTGATGAAGTCCATCATCTTGTGATAATCTGAGTGGGATTCATTCTTTTCCACCAAGGCTACGAAATTGTTCTTTTCATAAACAAATCCAGACCGAGACATAATCTTGACTACTGGTGCCATTGTTGTGAGTAGAGGTTGCAGAGAAGGATTGAGAGTTTGGGGAGAGAAAAAGAATAAAAGCTTTTAAAAAAATGCAAGAAAGTGTAAAGTGAAAATAAGAATTCAAGGGGGCTTTTATACTTTCTTGAATTAAATAGTTCTTTTAAGTAAATTACAGTCGTTTGAGCGTAAAATAAATGGTAGAAATTCTTAAAACTGCCTTTAATACAAATACATACAACTATATATGTATTGACGGTTAAGTAAAAGAATCAACGGCTGTGACTCATGTAAAATGACTGATGTGACACTTCAACGGATGAGGTAAATGGTTATCCATTGAAGATTAATACAGTTTTATCCGTTGAAGGATAAAACTACCAGAAATGTATTTGTCTTTCAACGGATAATGAACATCCGTTGATAGAACAATTTTAGCTTTCAACGGATAGGGAATATCCATTGATAGAATAAACTTTACCTAAAGCCAACTTTGTTCTTGCAACAAATTTATTTCAGGCTACAATACAAATTACAATAGGACCATGAAATTATGAATAATTAAGCATACCTAGCGCACTTACTAATCTTGTGAATGTTGATTCATCAAGTGGTTTGGTAAATATGTCTGCAATCTACTTTTCAATTGAAACAAAATGAAGTTCCACTGTACCTTTCATCACATGTTCCCTTATGAAGTGGTACTTGATGTCAATATGCTTGGTTCTTGAGTGTTGCAGTGGATTTTCAGTAATGGCAATGGCGCTTGTGTTGTCACAAAATATAGGAATTTTGTCAACTATTAGCCCATAGTCATATAGTTGATTCCTCATCCACAGTATCTGTGCACAACAACTACCAGCAACAATGTACTCAGCTTCAGCTGTTGATGTAGAAATAGAATTTTGCTTCTTGCTGAACCATGACACAAGCTTATTCCCTAGAAATTGACAGGTGCCAGTTGTACTTTTCCTGTCTATTTTGCAACCTGCATAATCTGCATCTGAGTAGCCAATTAGATCAAAACTAGACTCTCTAGGGTACCAAATTCCTAGATTTGGAGTCCCTTTGAGATATCTGAAAATTCTTTTAATAGCCACTAAGTGAGATTCTTTAGGGTCAGCTTGAAATCTAGCACAAAGACATGTAGAAAACATTATATCAGGTTTACTAGCAGTTAAATATAAAAGTGAGCCAACCATTCCTCTATAACTTTTAATATCCACAGACTTTTCAGCCTTGTTTAATTCAAGTTTGGTGGCAGTGGTCATGGCAGTTTTTGCAGATGAACAATCCATTAAGTCAAACTTCTTTAAAAGATCATAAATATATTTAGTTTGACTAATGAAAATTCCACCACTAACTTGTTTAACTTGTAAACCAAGAAAATAAGTTAGCTCTCCCATCATGCTCATTTCATATTTACTTTGCATTAACTTAGCAAACTTTTTACAAAGCTTATCATCTGTAGAACCAAATATAATATCATCTACATAAATTTGAACAAGTATTGTAGAGCCATTAACATTTCTAAAGAAAAGAGTTTTGTCAACAGTACCTCTTGTGAAGTAATTATCTAGCAGAAATTTTGACAAAGTCTTATACCAGGCTCTAGGTGCTTGCTTTAGTCCATAGAGTGCTTTCAACAGATAATAAACATGATCTGGAAAATTTGGATCTTCAAATCCAGGAGGTTGGCTTACATAAACTTCTTCCTCCAATTCTCCATTCATAAATGCACTCTTGACATCCATTTGATAGACTTTGAAATTGGCATGGGCTGCATAGGCTAGAAAGATTCTGATGGATTCAAGTCTGGAAACTGGAGCAAATGTTTCATCAAAATTTATTCCCTCTTATTGAGAATAGCCTTTAGCAACCAATCTGGCTTTATTCCTTATGACAATGCTATTTTCATCCATCTTGTTTCTGAATACCCATTTTGTGTCAATAGAACTCTTGTTCTTTGGCTTGGGTACCGGCTTCCATACTTTGTTCCTCTCAAATTGGTTTAGCTCTTCTTGCATTGCTAAAATCCAATTTGGATCCAATAGGGCTTCTTCCACTCTCTTAGCTTCCTCATGTGATAGAAAACTACTATATAGACATTCATCTTGAGTAGCCCTTCTAGTTTGCACTTTAGATGTAGCATCACCAATGATCAATTCAAAAGGGCGATTCTTGGTCTATTTCCTTTGAGGTGGTAGATTAGCTCTAGATGAGGTTGCCTCGGTATTGTCATGATGTGAGATAGAATGTTGATTGGTTGAAACTCCCCCTGAGTTGCTGATCTTTTGAAAGGAATTGGGAGTTCTATTACTTGATGAAGTGAAATGATTATTCGTTGACAGACTGTGATCAATGGATGCTTCATTATGAACTTCAACGGATGATGCACTTTGTCTTTCAACGGATGCTGCATTGCTTCTATCAACGGAAGCGGAATTATGACTTTCAACGGATGCAACATTCTGTGCATTGTCCAAAGGCAGATTTTGAATTCTTTTCGAGGTGCCTTCTCCATCATTCTCATCTTCACTATCATCACAATATATCTCAATGTTGTCAAATTTGAGTCCTTCATGATGTCCCTCATCTGTTAGTGCATCAATATTTTTATCATCAAACACAACATGCACAGATTCCATGACAATGTTGGTTCTTAGATTGTAAACCCTATATGATTTTCCAGCAGAATAACCAATAAATATTCCTTCATCAGCTTTTGCATCAAACTTTCCTTTGTGATCTGGTTGATTCCTTAGAATGTAGCATTTGCAACCAAAGACATGAAGAAAGTTTAAGGTTGGTTTTCTTCTCTTGAACAATTGATAGGGAGTCATGCCTTTTGCTTGATTGATTAGAGAAATATTCTGAGTGTAACATGCACAGTTAACAGCCTCAGCCCAAAAGTATGTTGGGAGTTTTGACTCTTCAAGCATTGTTCTTGCAGCTTCAATTAGTGACCTGTTCTTCCTTTCCACCACACCATTCTGTTGTGGAGTCCTTGGAGTTGAGAACTCATGCATGATCCCATTTTCTTCACAGAACAACTTCATGGTTGAATTCTTGAACTCAGTTCCATTGTCACTCCTGATATTCCTTACTTTGAAATCTGGATGATTGTTGACTTGCTTGATATGATTGATAATGATTTCACTAGCTTCATCCTTTGATCCAAGAAAATAAGTCCATGAAAACTTTGAAAAATCATCTACAATCAATAGGCAATGTCTTTTCCTTGAAATTGACAATACATTGACTGGTCCAAAAAGATCCATGTGTAGCAGTTGTAATGGTTCATCAATTGCTGATTCAAGCTTCTTACTGAATGATACTTTCTTTTGCTTTCCTTTCTGACAAGCATCACACAGTCCATCCCTTGTGAATTCCACTAGAGGCATTCCTATAACTAAGTCCTTTTTGACTAGATCATTTATTGTCTTGAAATTCAAATGGGACAACTTCTTGTGCCATAACCAACTTTCAACTGGACTTGCTTTGCTGAAAAGACAAGTAATTGATTCTGCATCTGTAGAGTTTAAGTCAGCCAAGTACACATTCCCTTTTCTAACTCCAGTTAGAACCACTTTGTTGTCCTTCTTATTTGTGACAACACAGGCTTCAGAATTGAATAAAACAGTATTCCCTCTGTCACATAGTTGACTGATGCTCAATAGATTGTGTTTGAGACCATCAACTAATGCAACTTCATCAATGATGACATTTTCCTTTAAAATCAAGCCATATCCCATAGTGAACCCTTTGTTGTCATCTCCAAATGTTATGTTAGGGCCAGCTCTCTCCTTCAACTTTGTGAGCAGGGTGAAATCTCCTGTCATGTGCCTTGAACAACCACTGTCCAAGTATCATAGATTCCTTCTTTTTCCCTGGTTGCTTGATGAACTAGTTTCATTTTCATCAGAATTAGCCATCAGGGCTAGGTTGACATATTCCATATCATCATCTTCATTGGCTCCATCTGCTGCCCAATCATCTTGAGTCAGAAAAGCTCTTTCCTTTTGTTTGAGCAAATCGAAATATTTCTTTTTGTAATCAACTTGCTCAAATTTCTTCTTATCAGAGGATGGCTTTCTGTACTCATTTGCAAAGTGTCCACTTATGCCACAGTTATAACATTTGAACTTAGATTTGTCCACCATGTTCTTGTTTGACTTAGTGAATTTTGCATTTTTCTTGAATTTCATCTTTGCAAACCTCCTGGACAGAAAATCCAGATGTTCTTCAACATCATCAGAGTCATCTTGACTGGAATTGTCTTCAACCTCAGCTACTTGCTCCTTTCCCTTGCTTGATTCTGATTTGCTTGTGCCAATTTTAAGACTTGGCATTGTCTTTTCTTCATTCCTGGCTTCAATCTTCTCATTGTCAGCTACAAGTGCAACTGATCCACCTTTTCTTTTTCCCTTTTCCAACAGCTCATCTTGCTCCATCTCAAGTTCATAGGTCTTCAAAATTCCATATAATCTTTCAAGTGTGAAGTCCTTATAATCTTGACAATTTCTTAGAGAAACAGTCATAGGCTTCCATTCCTTTGGTAGTGACCTCAGAAATTTTAAATTGGAGTCCTTGACTTGGTACACTCTGCCATACAGCTTTAATCCATTCAACAGTTTCTGAAATCTGTTGAAGGTATCATTCAATGATTCTCCTTCTTCAAAATAAAAATATTCATACTGTTGAATGAGAAGCTGCATTTTGTTTTCTCTAACTTGCTCAGAACCTTCACAGATAAGTTGCACAGTATCCCACATTTCCTTAGCAGTTTGGCTATTAATGACATTGTCAAACATATCTTGATCTAGGCCATTAAACAGAATGTTCATGGCTTTCTTGTCCTTGTGAACCTCTTCAATATCTTCAACAGTCCATTATGCTTTTGGCTTGGGAATAGACTGTCCAACAACAACTGTTGCAGTAGCAGCTGTGGCCACCTTGTGAGGGATGTGAGGACCATTTTCAATGCAGTTGATGTAGCTTTCATCTTGAGAGAGAAGATGTAAATGCATCTTCACTTTTCAGTGATGATAGTTATCTCTTTCCAGGATTGGAATCTTTACACCAATATCCTTCTTACTCATGATGTTAGCAGAATAGATCTTTAAACTCTTTGTATGTTAAGAGCTTGCTCTGATACCAATTGTTATTCCCAGTGGAATAACAATGAGATTTACAGAAGGGGGGTTGAATGTAAATCTCAAAACTTTTTCAAGTTTTGAGCAGTTTCTAAGACTAAGTGTTTTGATAAACAAATGTATGTAAATTGCTTTAAGCTAATACAACCAGATATATATTCAAGCACAAATGTAAAGAACACAAAGAACTTAAAAACTTTTATGATGGATATGTTGTTCCACTAGAGATGTGTTATTTCAGAAAATCTGTGAATCAAAGAATTGATCACAGCTGCGTCCTAGTACAAACTAGATGATTTTCTCTCAGGATTTTTCTAAACAGCTCTGGAAAATTACCATCTAATTACTAGCTGCTACTTGGTTTATATAACACCAAGTTTACAAGTGAAGACAAAACTGTAGAATACAATTAAAAGATTCTTCACATGTTTCTTCTTCATTTCTCTATCCAATGCAATTTAGGTTTAGCTGTGAATCTTTGAATACTTCCTTGTTTGCACCAGAATGGAAATGCTGCTTTTTCTTGATTCCTCCTAGAGGCTGCCACATTCCAGTTTGTCTCTGTCAACCCATGTGCCTGTGTCAGCTTATGAATTGTCACTATCAACTGCTATTGAACTTAGCATCCGTTGAAGCTTTTATCCGTTGATGGCTTTATCCGTTGAAGCATTAGCAGTTGAAGCTTTATCCGTTGATGCACTCATCCGTTGATGGATGTTATCCGTTGAAGCTTTAGAGACATCCGTTGAAGCTTTGTTTCTCATCCGTTGAAGGCCTTTAATATCAGTTGATACTATTTCACTTATACAAAATTACAAGGCATGAAACATTTACAGTTAGCCCTCCTATTTGCATATCCACTAGTAGTCAACATGACTTATAATTTCCCACAACATCTAAGAATTACAACTTAAATACAGAGAATGAAATGTGCTACAATACTAAACTTATTTCTAAGTAAAGCTACTCCTTCAACAGATAGCCAGAATGGTCTTATCCGTTGAGGCTACAAACACCAGATTTCTACTTAAGTGTTTTGTTGAACTTATCATCAAACTAATACACATATTCCTAACAATCTCCCCCTATTTATGTCTACTAGAACTGTAGGCATAAATTTGGGTTTAACTTGATGATAACAAAACACTTAATAAATATATGAACTGAAATAAAGTAGAAATTCAAAAGTGCTGCAAAAGTGTATATACTGAGATAGAATTGAAGAATTACATTGTTTCCAAGGGTGCTCCTTTAGCCTAAGCAGATTAATTCCTTTTCCTGTTGAGAAGCGCATATATCTCTTGCTTCTCCCCCTATTAGAATCAACTGCTTAAAGGAGATCACCTTCGTCTACCACCTCTCCCGTACAATAGGATACGCAGATAAGTACTAATGGTATTTCCCTTGTGGAAAGCAGCTTCTCCCCTTTTGAAGAATAGTGATGAACCAAACCACTTCTTCTGATCACTAGGAAATCACCTTTGTGTTTTCCACCTCTCCCGTACAATAGGATCCGTAGTTACAAATAACAATGGTGTGGTGTAGTGTACATATGCTTTACCTTTTTCCTTCTTCCTGCTATTTCTCCCCCTTAGTTGAGGAATCCTCCAAACTGTTATATAAGCTTTTATCTCCCCATTAGAGAAGGAATGTATGTTGTTATCAGAAGGAGTTCTCATATGTTGCTTGGTTGGAAAAGAAATAACAAGTCAGAATCTGATCAACCATGTCCCTTTAAATGCTGCAAGAATGACTTCACTGTTGATCATCATGTTCACCAATCTTCCCAACTCCTTATACCTCCCAAATGTGAGATCACCAAGTGTTACCAATTGTGAGCTCCCAAAGGTCCTGAAGTATTCTAATCCAATCTGTAAATGTTAGGTTCCTAAGATTTAAGTTCCAGTCATAAACAGAATCGAGACCTGAAGTATCAAGAACCATATTTATGGATAGGGAATGGGATATGGTGTTTGTCTTTCTTCCTCATTTGAGTGTGTGATTCTGTTTCGTGTACCTCACAAGTGTTTCACTCTTCTCTCCACTCGTATTTACACTCATTCTCACAAGTATATCACTCCTCTCATAGCTCCAAAATCCAGTTGTACCTGCAAGGAAAATCACCTTAGCCATCCTTAAGGAAGTCACAAGTGGTGCAATGGGAGTTCGCAAATCCCCATCCTTGTTAGACTCGTCAGATGAATCTGAGTCATAATCTACAAGTTCCTAGTTTCCCTTTTAGGGTTCCAAATTTGAACTCTGGGAAGGTAAACAGTGATCCAAAGAATTTAGCATAAAGATCAAAGTTCCCTTCTAATGTCTGTGAAGACATTTCCTTATGACTCATCAGGTAATATCTGAATCATTGTCAACAAGTTGCCGATATGCACCTATGTCAGATCCACTATCCGCAGATACATCCAGGTTTATTAGTCCTGGGGAGGTGGACACTGACCACTGACATATGGCTATTGGATCAATATCCTCTCCTAACACCTGTAAAGGCAATTGGTCCATTAAAGAACCTTGAACAATCGAATCTGGCCGTAAAATGGTCGAAACTCTTATTTCCATCAATTCATCCTTTGTGTGTGTAACCTTTCCTTGTGCATCAAAAATTGCTTATATTTGAGGTGGTGACACTACATCAGATACCCTCGTCGACAGGCAAATTTCAATAGATGCACCCTATTGAGAGGATGAATCTAGTAACTGTTTTTGTGTATTTTTAGCCATTACATCTTTTTGAGAAGATGTATGGGGGCTAGCAGTTGTCCCGGTTTAAATACTACTCATCTTTGTAGGAGACAGAGCTGTTGGGTTGACTTCAGAACCTTCCTTATGTGGTGCACTAAGGCACTATCTCCCTCACGCTCATTCATACTTCATTTTAGGGGTAAGAGAGTGTTGGTTGGTTCTGTTTCTGTGTTTGTCTTTACAGTCTGGGATAGAAGTTGTGGGTTTTCAACCTCATGACTATCAATGAAAGAATGTCATTGGAGGCTGAACCTGCATCACAGAGCATATGGCAATATAGAGATAAAATGCACTTAAGATCTATAATGAATGAAAATTATGCATTTAATCTTTTGAGAAAAATGATGTACAATAGTGATTTCAAAAGATTTTAATGAATTAAGCAATCACCAATGTAGAAAGAAGTTTGATTTTTCTCTTAAAACTGTTCGAGTGCACAAGTCTGTTTTTATGCCTAAAAAGATAAATGATTTGATAAGACACAGACTGATGACCTAGCAGTATTAAGAAGAGAAAGAAAGATTTTGTCTTTCAATATGAATAAGTTTTTGTAAAGGCATTGATCACTTAGGGTAAAGTCTAAGCGATTCTCATTCATGTCAAAATCTCCATAATCTATCTTTATAAAATTATAATCAACAACATTGTGTATTGATAAATAATCTTAATAAAATTGACTATGCTGGTAATTTCAAATTGTTGTGAATCTGTTAGATATAGCAAAGCTTATAAATTCACTAGAACTCAAAATCTCACAATTATCTGCAACAAAATATTAATAATATATCATTATCTGATACTTGTCAAGTACTTTCGATACCAATAATTATGTTATATCCTATTTTAAATATTAAAATAAGATATCAATGAATTAAATACCAATTATCTATCAAAAAGACATCAGCATTCAATTTCATATATCATACAATTGTTAACTCCTAACAACTGTAATATCTCAAACAATATTGGTTCGATAAATAAAGCAACATTAACCAACATTGTCTTGTTTGCAATCTTAGAAAAATATTCTAAGTTCCATATACTTTGATCCATTGAGTATTGCATCCATTATCAAAGTGTTTAGGAATTTGCAAATAAGTATAAAAATTATTCTAGGTGAACAACATATGGCTACTTCTAATAAAGCAAAATCTTCATTGACCATAGTTGTACTTCAACAGATATTTTTACACTTTTTATATTAGTATAAGTGACTAAGGATAAACATTGATTACTTAGAGGAGTTCTAATTAATGTCACAAATACTAATATTTCACAATTAGTTTATAGTTAAACTCTTAACTAAATATCATTAACTGATATAAGTCAAGAAATTAAACACAACTAATCATGTTACAATCATATTCTGATTTCAGTGAATTCTTGTGATATAAGCAATGCTAAATTCACTTAAAACCAAAATCTCATAATTAACTTATAACACACAATTTACAATCAATATACTAGATATCAATTGTAGACAAATTTAGTTATAATCAATCATGCTGCTTATTTATTTTAAGTTAGTTTGAATTATGGAGTAAATAACATCATTGAATTGCTTCAAATTCCATAATCCAAACAACCCAAAATAAATATTAAATAAATAAATACTAAATATCTATGAGTTAGATACTAACACTTAAATATTTTCATAATTATCCTTGAATAATCACCAATAGGATATATGACTTATATACATGGCAATCACTCTCTGGATAATTAGTAATTTTAGAAATACTTTCTAAGCATATAAAATATTGAGAGTTTTATACACATAACTTAGAAAATACTTCAACTTTCAATATCAGTGATTTTAGAAATAAGCATTGATTACTTAGAACAAAAATTCTAAATAATATCACTAATACTAAAAGTATCATAATTATTCATACTTGATACAAATAACTATGTTGCATATTATTTTAATACAATTCAAATTATGAGACTGATATGGAATGGAATTTTCTACAATCATAATCTAAATTAATTAAAATAATATTCAAACTTAATGCTATAATATTTAACTACCACAAATGTATATGACATTGTAATCATGATAATCAAGATAGTAGCACTAAGTATGAGGTATTGGATTACTGATAAATTCACAAGTCCTTTAAATATTGAAGATTTAATACTTGTGAACTTATATTAAAAATTCCTTACAGATGGGATTTCCAACTAATATGTAATGAATGATATCCCACACTTATAAACCAGTCTTGACCAATTAATTTTTATCAAGTGATTTAATAAATATTTCTGCAAGTGACTCTTTAACTAAAAGACATGCTCTCTAAAGTAATGATACCTGGTGTGAAGGTGTCTTGTCATAGAGTGTTCCACAGTGTTGTTGGATTTGAGGATGTTTCTTATCATAACAAGAAATCAATCTTCGTCCACGAAGTTGACAGCTACCTGAGATGCTTCTCTTGTCACTTAAGTTGACAGCTTCAGAGATGCTTCTCCTGTCTTTCTTACAACCTGCGTAATCTATATCTATATAGCCAAACATGTTAAGCACAATATCTTTAGGGTACTTTACTCCAAGAGTTGATAGTCCCTTAAGATATCTAATAATATTGTTAATAGCTATAAGATTGGATTCTCTAGGATCCACTTGGAACCTTGCACATTGGCATCTTGAGAACATTACATGTTGTCTATTAGCATTTGAGTAAAGAGTGAGCTCATCATACCTCTATAGCTTGTCTTTATACCTGAGTTGCACTGATCAAGCTTTAGTGGTTTCTGTTGGTAAGTAGTCTTGGCATGTTCAGAATCTTCCAAATTTTGCATCTTCAAAAGATCCTTAACTTACTTGTATTGCCATCATCCTTTTGGTTTACTTGTGCTCCTAAAAGAATTGTTCTTTTGGCTTGCTTGAGCTCCTAAAAGAATTATCCTAATGGCTTGCTTGAAGTAATTCCAAAAAAAATGTAACCTTTCTAACATGCTCCTCCATACCTACTCTGCAATTACTTAGCAAATAATCTTGCACAAGTTTTTGTTAGTAGACCAACATATAACATTATCATTATATCAGAGCACATATATAACATTATGTCTGTGCCTAGTGATAAGAGAGTTATTAATATGATGACTCTACTATTTCATATTTATCTACAACTTCAGTTAGAATGTCATACCATGTCCTTGACGATTGCTTGAGTAGTATACTAGTTCATACCAGCCTGAAGTGAGCTTGTGAAGAAGAGATATACATAGTCCAATAGGTCTGCAACTGCAAAGTCCATGAACTGTTGTGCATTGACTTCCTCTTTTGACTCATCAACCAGGAGTGCACTTGTACACATCTACTAGAGTCCAATTCCAAGTGTAATGTACATCAGGTGCCTGATATGTTGTAATATCCTCAAGTCTCGTCACTGGTGCTATCTGTTAGATACTGCTTCCTGATAATAACCTAGCATCCAGTTTGGTCTTGTCCCTCGTAACAATGCCATTGTCATCCAGTTTGACTTCTGGTTATCCTTGTACCAATTACAGTATTGTCATTTGGTTTGGATACCAGCTTCCCTATAATCTGCTTGCTGACTGATTGAGTTCATCTTGTTTTGTAATCACCCAATCAATCCGGATCTATCTGAGCTTCTGTAACTTTCTTAGTTTCTTCCTTAGATAGAAAACTAGAGAAATAATCATACATACTCAGTAGCCCTGCTAATCATTCCTCCACCATCTGGATCACTTAGAACTAGACTCTGGGAATAATATTGACATCAAACCCTTTGTCTCAGCAGATATGTTTTTTAGTGTCCTCTGATTTTCAATGTGGTGTTGTGTCTGACTAGTTGATCCTTCTATTGCTCCCCCTAAGCTGTTGCTGGGATTTCCTGAAAATCCTTACCCTTGCTGACTGGCTTCATTGAAGTAATGAGATGTGTTGATACACTGTCATTCCATTGCTTGGATATGAATCATCAATACCATTAATTTCTCCTGTAACAGCTTGGAGCAGGGAGTTATTTAATTGTGCACTTAGACTGTCAATCATCTTCGGTTGATCAACCACAAATGCCCTGTAGGTTGTAGACTCCACTGAGTAGCCATGGAAAATATTCTAACTATAGAACATTCTCTCCAAACACTTTGAGGTTATCCAGTGTTTGCTTTTGTTGGCCATTAACTCATTAGTGGTCTTCATGTATACATCCAGATCAAGGCTTGATCTTACTTATTGCAAACTGTTTTGACTGATCCAGCCCTTTGGTATTTAGAAAGTCCTGATTAGCTTGATATTTCCTTTGTAGCTTTTATCAAGTTCCGGTTCTTCCTTTGTACCACTCCATTCTGACACAGAGCTCCCAGTACTGAATATGTCTCTACAGTTGCTTCCAGTTTGATCTCCTGATATGATCAATCATGATATGTGATGTCTTATCTTGAGAATGCACGAACAACAACTTTATTTCATAAGAGTAGTCAACTACCATCACTAAGGTATATCTTTACTTTGTTGTGATGTCGTCTTTGACTTCTCTTTCTGACATGCCTCACATTTATCGTCTTCTGAATTTCAGATGAGGCAGTCCTCTCACTAACCACTTTTCACAAAAGAGTTCCTTGAGTTGATGTTCAAGGGTGAGAGCTTCTAACTTACTCTTAATCAGAGCAAGCTTCTCAATCTTCTTGCTTCAAATGAGACACTAATCCTTCATTGAATTGACATTTTTATCCTTTGATGCAGAACTGTCTAATAAGAGGATTTGTGCCTTGATTCTCCAGCAAGGAAGTTGCTTCAACTGTTATCAGTGACACCAGTGATTAGTTGTTGTCAATGATACCAATTGTTCAATTCATGATGACATCCCTTTATCTGCATAGCTTGTCCCGTAATGAAAACCTTTGTTGTCATCTCCAAAGATTACTGACGGAATAGCTTTTGTTGATCACATTTGATTGTGAGGCTCTTTTTTTGATCATATGCCTTGAGTATGAATTACCAAGAATACATATGAATCAATTGACCTGTTACGTCCTGCACTCACAAATGGATTAACAGTTCTTGGTACCCAACTTATCAGTTTGGGTCCAGTTGGATTAGAGATTTTATTATAAACAGAGATAACAACAGCTGCAACCTTATCATGCTAATTTTTATCTTTGACTGACCATTTTCTCCATTTTAATACCCTTGACATATTATCTCTAGGCTAGGGGAAAATTGGTTCCAACCTTACATAAGGAGGACTAGCAGTCTTTGCCCTATTGTAATCCTATACATGTTTCTTCTATAATTAATGCAAGTACTGAGAGATGCATTTATGGCATAAAGATAAGCAAGCATTGTATTGGGAATACATGGCATTCATTCAGAACATTACACATAAGAATTAAGTAAGACAGGCATGATATGGAACAAACAGAATTAACAACTAAATCACTAATTCTATCTAGTCCAATCCCGTTGATGAATCTCATCTAGCTATCTCAATCCAATTATAAATTAATACATCTTAACAAACAATTCAAATCAAATGAATAAAGCACATTGTATTAGGTTACAGGAGATAAGCATAAACAAAGGTCTTATATGCTGGAAAAATATATATACCTCACTAAAGCAATTAATCATGTGCAACATATATTCAAACACATATTTAAGATCATCTAGAGTAACATGCACAAGTTAAACATCAATCATAGTTACCAGAAAATAATCTAGTGAACTAGTTCAGCATTATCTATGTGTGATGCTATCATGCTTGTGCGAGTATTAAATATTTAAACACTATGATCTTATCATGCATTGAATATTGAGAGCAAAGTATTGCAGTGGTTCAAGAATTTGAAACCTGGGATATGTGAGTTTGACCATCTTCAGAGATTTCTATGAAAGCAAGATATTCATGATTCTCGTCATCTGATGTAACACCCCCAGATCCGGGGTCGGGGATCCGGGTCGTCACGGTCTTTCTTTCCACAATATCACTTAACTGAATTAATAATAAATAACCTCATGCTGTGACCTCACAGTAACACACACCACAACCCGTCATAGTCTCAGAGATGAAATTGAAATAAGTACAAGTCTTTGAATCCACAATTTAAAAGTTATTACAATCCAAAATGATTACTTGATAAGTTTACAATTAATTGCCATTATCTGCCACAAGTTATAATTATACATAATTGATTCCCAAAAGTAGAAGGTCTGATCTACAGATAGATCTACCTCTGCAGCTATAGCAGCTATGATCTCAACGGGAAGGCGCGGGGCGCTTCCCACGCTCTTGCGCTGGGTCTGCTTGAGTCTGGCCATCCTTCCTAACTGTTGTTGTGTGATGAAGAAATAAAGCAAGAGTGAGCATTACAGCTCGCAAGATAATATATAGTGTAAACGATAATGCAAGTATCTAAATGGATAACTTACTAAAATCCTTTATCAAGTGTAAGATAATTACTTACTGGATATAAGCAAAAACAAGGGATGAAGTTACCAAATACTTCACTATACTTATATCATTTATAAAGCTACTTGAACTACCACTGTTCAAAGTATAATGAGCTTTCAAAAGTTCATCACATAGATGAGACTACCAGACAAGATTTGAATAGATTAAATCTTTGAAATATTATTGAATGAAATGAAGTTATGAGATACTTAATTAAGTCCCGATATATATATCCACATATATATCTCTTTATACATTTCCTGAAAACCTCTGTCATGTAAAGTATGAACAGAGTTCGTAACATCCAATGAATTTTTGGAAAGGAAAAGAATTGTGGCATAAACCCGATATCTTACTGATCAGGCAAAGATACCAATAAGTAACCTTTTCTACTAGTAGATGGACAAATTCCCCACTGGTCATCACCCTGGTCGCAATAGGACCTTATGCTGGACTGCCACTCAGCCACTTACGCATTTGATGGACTCCCACTGAGCCACTTACACTTTCATGGACGCCCACTGAGCCCATGTTACTTATGCCGACTCGATAGATGGACTTACTTCCCGAACGTTGGGTAAGTAATCCCTCCGGTTTTGAGCGAGTATTTAAATCCCCTTTAAAAGGAAGATCTCAAATATAAAAATGAGTTTTGGGATCCGCTCTAACTTTTAAAAATCATTTTGAAGACTCGAAAACACTTTAAAGAGTGTTTGGAGTAATGCTGATTTAATAAAGTAAATCATTCCCGATATATTAGAAAATATCTGAATATTATCATTTAAGTAATATTCCCATAAGGATAATCCTTATAAAAATAATTGAAGTAAAAGTTTTAAAACTCATACTTGAAATGAATAATAAATAACCAAAGATATACTTATGCGAAAGTACGATCTTTATTTGAATAATCGAAAATATGTTTGATTATCGAAACATTATTCTTTAATAAAATAAAGAATATTATTTAGTAAATAATCGGAGTCATAGGTCCTCAAATAAATATTCAAATAATATTCATTAAATAATATAAACTGAGTCATAAGTCCTCGAATGAATATTCAAGTAATATTCATTAAATAAAATAAAGTTATCGAATAAACCTTATTCGATTAATAGTTTTGAAAACTATATCAATATATATATATAAATATATATATATATAATATACTCGGGAACATCGACTCCCGATTTTAGAAAAGGTTCACCTTTGGGTCCCCTACACTCAAGGTATACGCAACTACTGCTTATCTCTAGCATAGGTATTATGCAACTAATAAGCATTTGAATCAACAGATATATGTCAAGATTACGAAACAGACATGCATATAAACCATATCACATGCTCCAATATATCGCAAGAATTTTCTAATTAACCATCATGCATCTATCACAAGATAATGCATATACATATGTATATATCACAACAACAGTATAACGGGTAGAAAACTTGCCTGAGCAACTGGGGGTGACAAATGGCTTGGGACGAGTCTGGTAACCTATAAACAACATATAAGTTGGAATTAAACCAAAGTCGCTTATGAATCTATACTTTAACCAATTAGACTCTAACACTCGCTTTGCGCTCAACGATTCCCTTAAGTCGCTCGAGTACCCTCGGCTCCACCATTTTTAATAAATTAACCATTAAGGGTTTTAAGGCGATTCTTTCGTGAGTGCCTTACCAACTACCTAATACATTTTACATAAATGATTCATACTCCAATTAGTCCTTTAAGGTCTTTAACCTATGTTTCAAAGTAAGGCGAGGGGTAATGGTTCGTTCGCGAAACGCCGTTACTTAAAACGGTCGTTTCTCCTAAACCGTACATCGGATTCAAACGAACCACATATCAAAACGAAGCTCGTAACATGAACTATCTAATCATGGCAATGGTCAAAATCTAACAGGGAGTTCTCGGGTCCTAATGTTAAGAGCAAAAACAGTCTAAAGTAAATCGGACATTACGACGGCTATGTTTACGCGATTACCAATTTTATTCTACTCCAAACCAACCCACAATCAACTCACAATCAACATCCCAACCAAACTCCATCCATAATTCACCATAACAGCCCCAACAACTCAAACTTATCAATTTATACTATTCTCAAACATGAATTTAAACTATACTTAAGTTCATTAATCAATACTCCAAGAATTACAACTCCAAAACATCACAAAGCCAACTAACCTCTACATACACAACAATCAAGCCTCTCATGAACTATAACAACAAAACTAAACCTAATACTCAAGTAAATTTAGGGTTTGGAGGGGTTATACCTTCCTTGGAGAGTGGAGAATCAAGTAATTAGCTTGGAATCACCCTTAAAAATTTTAGTTCTTGAAAAACACTATTCACCATCTTCTTCCATGATTTTTAGGAAGAGATTGTGAATGAATTAGAAGCTCAAACTTATAGGATAACTATATCTATGCATAAGGAGTCTTAGATAATTACTTTTCTAATTAACAAAGCTTGGAACTAGGATTTTGAATTTTCTTTCTTTGAAAAAGAAAAGAAGCCGAGAGCTTTTGATGAAGAAGGTGAAATAGCTTTGTGTTTTTGGTGAAAATGAATTGTTGGTTGACTTGGTGGATTTGTTTTGTTTTGATTATTTACCTTTTTAACCATGAAAAATTGTGTGGTTATTAATCAACCACACCTCCTTCCCTTATGTCATGCTTAGGTCATCATGTGATGTCACTCTCCCACACTTGTCCTCTTCTTGTTGGTTTGATGACATCATCATCCCTAACCTCCTTGATTAACTTTTAATTGCTTGCCTAATGACCGCTGATCTGTTACACGGTTCGCTTAACTTTCGTTCTCGTTTATCGTTTGAGGGGTCATACCCGGGATCTTATTACTTGGGTTCCCTTAACCTTTCTCAATACATTATATTCCTTTTATGATCCTCTCTTAAAATCCTTGAATTTAAATCCTTTTTATTCTGTTACCTTATACTTAATTCTTTCGGTATCTGGTGGATTTTCGGGAAAAATCAAAGTGTTCGGATTTGGATTCTGACGATCTTTACATACACTTATTTAACATATAGAGTACTAATACGATCTCAGAATAACAATAAAAGAACCCCTACATAGTGTGGCATGAAAAGTTTTCTTATTCAGCAATATCAGCAAAAACACTATTCATAAGGGTTACAAAAAAAGTTAAAAATTTTGGGGTTATTACAGTCTCCCCTCCTTAAAAGGATTCCGTCCCGGAATCAAATAGAAAACAAATGGGGGTACTTTTCTAGCATTGCGCTCTCTAGCTCCCAAGTTGATTCTTCCATATTATGATTCTGCCATAGCACTCTGACTAGCTTGATCACTTTGTTCCGAAGCACCTGCTCCTTTTTATCCATAATCTTTACTGGTTTCTCCACGTAAGTCAGATCTTGTTGCATATCCACATGCTCGTACTCCACTATGTGTCTGGCATCCCGATGATACTTCCTTAGCATTGACACATGGAACACATTATGAACTTGTTGTAGGTTCGGGGGTAAGGCTAGCTCGTAAGCCAACTTCCCAATCCGTCTTAGTATCTCAAAAGGTCCAATGTATCTTGGGCTTAGTTTTCCTTTCTTTCCGAACCTCATTAACCCTTTCCAAGGGGATACTTTTAGTAGTACTAAGTCCCCTACTCCATACTCCTTGTCCTTTCGGGCTAGGTCTGCATATTTCTTCTGTCTGTCTTGGGCTGCTACCAGCCGTCCTCTGATGAGATCCACTATGTCTTTGGTCCTTTGGACCACTTCGGGTCCGAGCATCTTCCGCTCTCCTACTTCATCCTAGTATAAGGGAGATCGACACCTTCTTCCATACAGGGCCTCATAAGGCGGCATTTCGATACTAGCATGAAAGCTATTGTTATAAGAAAACTCGATCAACGGCAAGTGATCATCCCAACTTCCTTTAAAGTCTATTGCACATACTCTCAACATATCCTCTAGTGTCTGGATGGTCCTTTCACTCTGCCCATCCGTCTGGGGATGGTAAGCGGTACTCATATTTAACTTGGTCCCCGCACATTCTTGAAAGCTCCTCCAAAATCTGGAGTTGAACCTGGGGTCTCGGTCTGAGACAATGGACGCTGGGACTCCATGTCGCGTCACTATTTCCTTAAGGTAAATGTCCACCAGTCTATCGACTGTGTATCTCTCATTGATAGGAATGAAATGAGCTGACTTTGTTAGTCGGTCTATAATCACCCATATTGCATCATGGTTGGCTTTCGTCCTTGGTAAACCGACAACAAAATCCATGGCTATCTGTTCCCATTTCCATTCGGGAATCTCCAGGGGTCGTAAAAGTCCACTGGGTCTCTGGTGCTCTGCCTTTACTATTTGGCAAGTCAAACATTTGCTTACCCATTCTTCTACGTCCCTCTTCATGTTGGGCCACCAGTAATACTCCTTCAAATCCCTATACATCTTGGTGCTTCCCGGGTGAATGGAATATCTTGAACTATGGCTTTCATCCAAAATCTCGTCTTTAAGCTCTTGAACGTTCGGAACCCAAATCCGGTAGGAGTACCGCATTATCCCTTTATTATCTCTCTCAGTATGGATCTCTTCTCTAGTCATTGATTCCCTGCCTTCATTCATTACTTTCTCTTGGCACAATCCAATCTTTTCCAATAACTCTGGCTGCATCGAGATATCAAACAGCTTTTCAGTTCCGGTTCCGGTTACCTTTACTTCTATTTCCATTTTCTCGAAATCCTTTATCAATTCTTCTGAAGTCGTTATCATTCTGAGTCTTTCCTTTCTACTAAGGGCATCAGCCACCACATTGGCTTTCCCCGGATGATAGAGAATCTCATAATCATAGTCCTTGATTAGCTCTAACCATCTCCTATGGCGCATGTTGAGCTCTTTCTGCGTAAATATGTACTTGAGGCTCTTATGGTCTGTGAAAATCTCGCACTTCTCTCCATACAAGTAGTGCCTCCATATTTTTAAGGCAAAAACTATTGCCGCAAGCTCAAGGTCATGAGTAGGATATCTAATCTCGTACTCCTTCAGTTGTCTCGACGCATACGCAATCACTTTACCGTGCTGCATAAGCACACACCCTAATCCTTTGTGCGACGCGTTACTATATATCATAAAATCTCCTTTTTCGTCTGGCAATGCCAACACCGGGGCCGTTACCAACCTTTTCTTTAATTCCTGAAAACTGTTCTCGCATTTCTCTGTCCATTCAAACTTCTCTGTCTTACGAGTAAGTCGTGTCAAAGGGGCTGCGATCTTCGCAAAGTCCTGTACAAATCTACGATAGTAGCCGGCCAATCCTATGAAACTCCTTACCTCTGTGGGTATGGTTGGCCTTTCCCAATTTGAGACCGCCTCTATCTTGGAGGGGTCGACCAATACTCCTTCTTTATTGATCACATGTCCTAAAAACTGTACTTCATTCCGCCAGAATTCACACTTCGAGAATTTGGCATATAACAGTTCCTCTCTGAGTATTCCTAGAGCTATCCTCAAATGCTCTGCATGTTCTGCCTCAGTCCTTGAGTAGATTTAAATATCATCGATAAAAACTATCACACACTTGTCCAAGTACTTCTTAAATACTCTGTTCATTAAATCTATAAAAGCCGCTGGGGCGTTGGTTAATCCAAAGGACATTACCAAGAACTCATAGTGCCCATACCTGGTACGGAATGCTGTCTTGGGAATATCTTTGGGTTTAATCTTTAGTTGGTGATATCCAGTTCTCAGGTCAATCTTGGAAAAATAAACAGCATCCTTTAGCTGGTCGAACAGATCGTCTATTCTAGGTAACGGGTACCTGTTCTTTATGGTTAGCTTGTTCAACTCTCGATAGTCGATGCACAGCCTCATGCTCCCATCTTTCTTCTTAACAAATATCACTGGTGCTCCCCACGGAGACACACCGGGTCTTATCATACCCTTATCCAAGAGTTCCTGCAATTGGGTAGCTAATTCCTTCATTTCTAATGGGGCTAACCGGTAAGGTGCTTTTGAAACTGGCACCATCTCTGGGGCCAACTCAATAGCAAATTCAATCACTCTATCGGGTGGTAATCCCGGAAGGTCTTGTGGGAATACATCTTCAAATTCGTTGACTACCGGAATATCTTGTAAGTTGGGCACCTCCTTCTGCGTGTCCACCACATAGGCTAGGTAAGCCTCATTTCCTTTTCGTAGTATCCTTTTGGCCTGGGCCATAGTCAAAAATTTCTGCGTCTGCCTCTTTCCTCTAAATATGACTTCTTTCTTTCTTGGGATATTCAACTTAACTTTCTTCCCCTTACAGTCTATCTGAGCATCATTGCTAGATAGCCAGTCCATTCCCAAAATTACATCAAACTCCCCTAATTTAAAAGGAATCAAATCAACACTAAAATATTGTTCCCTTATGCCTAACTCACAGGGGGGTGAATCTGGTTAACAGGAATAACTTCATGATTGGCTATTTCTACTTGTAAGGGTTCTATTAAGGGTTCAGCCTTAAATCTTAATTTACGCGCAAAGTCCTTTGATATAAAAGATTTAGTTGCTCCCGAATCAAATAAAACGTTTGCACTGACTGAATTTAGAGAAAGGGTACCTGCTATCACATCTGAGTCTTTCATAGCATCCTGGACTGTCATGTTGAAAGTCCTCACAGTAGGTGGCTTATTGGAGGCAGCCCTGCTGGCTCCTGAAGCTGCTGGTTTGTTCATTGGGCATTCCCTCTTCCAATGACCCGGGCGTCCACACTGATGACAAGTGGTGGTTGGAATGACAGCAGGGGTTGATGAAGGGCACTTAGTTGAATAGTGACCCTCTCGATCGCACTTAAAGCAGGTTACTGGCTTTCCTTTACACTCCCCAGTATGCATCCTTCCACAAGTGTTACAGGCTGGCAATGGGGGTCGAGACTGGTTGGAATAGGACATTCTTGACTTCTGGCCGCTCTGGCTCACATTCACGCTCATTGGCCGCTTAAACCCAGTGTTCCTTCCCGGTAGGGACACTGCTCCTCGGTTAAATCTAGTTGGGAAGCTCCTTCCTGCGGAACCTCCACCCATGCTTATACTTTTCCTCTTTATTCCCTTCTTCTCTCTTTCCTTCTGCATCTGTTCACTTCCGGCTTTTATAATTGTTGCCTTTTGCACCAGAGTGGCATAATCAGTAAGCTCAAAGATTGTCACCCTATTCTGAATCCACAGTTTTAGTCCCTGCTGAAACCTCCTAGCTTTCTTTTCCTCGGTGCTCACAAACTCCGGCACGAACCTTGATAACTCAGTAAATTTTGCTTCGTACTCTGCTACGGATAAGTTATTCTGCTTTAGCTCCAAGAACTTGAGCTCCATCTGGTTCTCCATAAACCTCGGGAAATACTTTCCGAAAAATAACTGATTGAACCTCTCCCAGGTTATGATAGCATCTGTCTCCATGTTTTTCTTGGCCTCCCATCAGTAGTTGGCCTCTCCTTTCAGAAGGTAGGTAGCAAATACTGTCTTCTGTGCCTCATCGGTACTCAGAATCTCAAAGGATTTCTCCATTTCCTTTAACCATGCCCTTGCCTCAACTGGGTCGGCTGATCCGTGGAACTCAGGGGGCTTAAGGGACTTGAAAGCCCTGAAAGAGTTTGCCATAGCAATGTTATTTCCTTGAGGGGGTGGGTTGGGTTGACGTTCCAAGTTCTTCCTTAGTAGTTGCATGAACTGGCCTATGGGATCCATGCCTGGGTTTGGTACTGGTTGCTCAACCTCAGTTTCTCCTTCTTCAGCCTCTATCTCAAATCCCTCAACATCATATGTTTCCTCCTCCTCTTCATACAGGGAGTCATCCTGTTCAACATAATCCTCATCTTCCTCTTCACTGTGTTCCTGGTTCCTATCGTCCTGGTTATGGCTTCCCTGGTCCTCAGATCCAGGGTTCGCCCTAGTTCCAATCTTTCTTGGCGGCATGATACTGATAAATATTTGGGAAATTCAATGTTAGGTCACAATCATACACAACATTGTGCCTTGCACATTTCTATAATGGGGAGAATGTATCTCGCAATTCTATTATATAATGACAGTTCTAATAAGAAGTGCAGTAATAATAATGATAAAAACAGTGATCTCGTCACTAAGGAACTGAACTGAAAGGAAACAAATATATACATAATGCGAGAAATACATAGTTTGATCTAGTCAAAAGTACAACAGTGCTACAGCCATCTGCCCCAAATGTGATACAGAAGAGTCTATCTGTCTAATCAGAAAAAGGGATGCTATATACAAGTCAACTATCCCGGAAAATTGGCTCTTACTAAGGCCTCGACTAACTAGACAACTAGACTATCCCATCGTCAGTCCTGAATCACACACCGGAGTGGGTCAGCTCCCATACCCTTTCCATCGCACGACGGAAGATATAGTCGGCCTGCCGCCTGGAGATCCTACCATGCCTGTCCCCCTGGAGCGATCTGAGTCTCGCTCGGGACGTGAGCTTTATCCCCGTCAGCTCCCTCCTCAAGGATCGGGGTATAGTAGCCCTAGTCTCATAAGCTCGGGCACACCTACCCGCCCTCTCCGCATCCAACTCCCTCTTGACCTCATCCAGTCGGGCCTCAGTAACAGCCACTCGGGTCCTCAGTACATCCTGAACATAGCCGTGGGCTAACAAAGACTGCCTATGGGCAGGGTCGAGAGGTGGTGAATCCGGAGCCGCTGGGGGTGCCTCCTCGGTCTGCCTAGGCTCGGGAGTATGGGTCTCTGAGCTGTCATCATAGGGGATCCAAGATAGTGGTGGAGGGGTAGGAGCTCTGACCACCGGGAGTGAGGGTAAAGGGGTACCAGTATACTCTACTATAGCTCCGACATGCTCCTCAGCTACTGGGACCTCATCCGGGTCCTCCTCATCTGACATAGCAACAACCTCTGTTTCTGACTCCTCTGAGGGGTCCTCCTCATCCTCCTCCATCTCAGGCTCCTCTTGATCCTCGACATCTAGCAGTGCCTCATCATGCTCACGCTCGAACATCTCAGGGTCCTCCTCCTGATACCATTTCTGTAACACCCCCAGATCCGGGGTCGGGGATCCGGGTCGTCACGGTCTTTCTTTCCACAATATCACTTAACTGAATTAATAATAAATAACCTCATGCTGTGACCCCACACTAACACACACCACAACCCGTCATAGTCTCAGAGATGAAATTGAAATAAGTACAAGTCTTTGAATCCACAATTTAAAAGTTATTACAATCCAAAATGATTACTTAATAAGTTTACAATTAATTGCCATTATCTGCCACAAGTTATAATTATACATAATTGATTCCCAAAAGTAGAAGGTCTGATCTACAGATGGATCTACCTCTGCAGCTATAGCAGCTATGATCTCAACGGGAAGGCGCGGGGCGCTTCCCACGCTCTTGCGCTGGGTCTGCTTGAGTCTGGCCATCCTTCCTAATTGTTGTTGTGTGATGAAGAAATAAAGCAAGAGTGAGCATTACAGCTCGCAAGATAATATATAGTGTAAATGATAATGCAAGTATCTAAATGGATAACTTACTAAAATCCTTTATCAAGTGTAAGATAATTACTTACTGGATATAAGCAAAAACAAGGGATGAAGTTACCAAATACTTCACTATACTTATATCATTTATAAAGCTACTTGAACTACCACTGTCCAAAGTATAATGAGCTTTCAAAAGTTCATCACATAGATGAGATTACCAGACAAGATTTGAATAGATTAAATCTTTGAAATATTATTGAATGAAATGAAGTTATGAGATACTTCATTAAGTCCCGATATATATATCCACATATATATCTCTTTATACATTTCCTGAAAACCTCTGTCATGTAAAGTATGAACAGAGTTCGTAACATCCAATGAATTTTTGGAAAGGAAAAGAATTGTGGCATAAACCCGATATCTTGCTGATCAGGCAAAGATACCAATAAGTACCCTTTTCTACTAGTAGATGGACGAATTCCCCACTGGTCATCACCCTGGTCGCAATAGGACCTTATGTTGGACTGCCACTCAGCCACTTACGCATTTGATGGACTCCCACTGAGCCACTTACACTTTCATGGACGCCCACTGAGCCCATGTTGCTTATGCCGACTCGATAGATGGACTTACTTCCCGAACGTTGGGTAAGTAATCAATTCATTCACCAAAACAGTAACCTTGTTGCGAATATAAAATACACCACAGAGCCGGATCCCTCCGGTTCTGAGCGAGTATTTAAATCCCCTTTAAAAGGAAGATCTCAAATATAAAAATGAGTTTTGGGATCCGCTCTAACTTTTAAAAATCATTTTGAAGACTCAAAAACACTTTAAAGAGTGTTTGGAATAATGCTGATTTAATAAAGTAAATCAGTCCCGATATATTAGAAAATATCTGAATATTATCATTTAAGTAATATTCCCATAAGGATAATCCTTATAAAAATAATTGAAGTAAAAGTTTTAAAACTCATACTTGAAATGAATAATAAATAACCAAAGATATACTTACGCGAAAGTACGATCTTTATTTGAATAATCGAAAATATGTTTGATTATCGAAACATTATTCTTTAATAAACTAAAAAATATTATTTAGTAAATAATCGGAGTCATAGGTCCTCAAATAAATATTCAAATAATATTCATGCATCTATCACAAGATAATGCATATACATATGTATATATCACAACAACAGTATAACGGGTAGAAAACTTGCCTGAGCAACTGGGGGTGACAAATGGCTTGGGACGAGTCTGGTTACCTATAAACAACATATAAGTTGGAATTAAACCAAAGTCGCTTATGAATCTATACTTTAACCAATTAGACTCTAACACTCGCTTTGCGCTCAACGATTCCCTTAAGTCGCTCGAGTACCATCAGCTCCACCATTTTTAATAAATTAACCATTAAGGGTTTTAAGGCGATTCTTTCATGAGTGCCTTACCAACTGCCTAATACACTTTACATAAATGATTCATACTCCAATTAGTCCTTTAAGGTCTTTAACCTATGTTTCAAAGTAAGGCGAGGGGTAATGGTTCGTTCGCGAAACGCCGTTACTTAAAACGGTCGTTTCTCCTAAACCGTACATCGGATTCAAACGAACCACATATCAAAACGAAGCTCGTAACATGAACTATCTAATCATGGCAATGGTCAAAATCTAACAGGGAGTTCTCGGGTCATAATGTTAAGAGCAAAAACAGTCTAAAGTAAATCGGACATTACGACGGCTATGTTTACGCGATTACCAATTTTATTCTACTCCAAACCAACCCACAATCAACTCACAATCAACATCCCAACCAAACTCCATCCATACTTCACCATAACAGCCCCAACAACTCAAACTTATCAATTTATACTATTCTCAAACATAAATTTAAACTATACTTAAGTTCATTAATCAATACTCCAAGAATTACAACTCCAAAACATCACGAAGCCAACTAACCTCTACATACACAACAATCAAGCCTCTCATGAGCTATAACGACAAAACTAAACCTAATACTCAAGTAAAGTTAGGGTTTGGAGGGGTTATACCTTCCTTGGAGAGTGGAGAATCAAGTAATTAGCTTGGAATCACCCTTAAAAGTCCTTATCCAAGCTTAATCTAAACAAAAACTCAAGAACAAAAATTTTAGTTCTTGGAAAACACTATTCACCATCTTCTTCCATGATTTTTAGGAAGAGATTGTGAATGAATTAGAAGCTCAAACTTATAGGATATCTATATCTATGCATAAGGAGTCTTAGATAATTACCTTGCTAATTAACAAAGCTTGGAACTAGGATTTTGAATTTTCTTTCTTTGAAAAAGAAAAGAAGCCGAGAGCTTTTGATGAAGAAGGTGAAATAGCTTTGTGTTTTTGGTGAAAATGAATTGTTGGTTGACTTGGTGGATTTGTTTTGTTTTGATTAATTACCTTTTTAACCATGAAAAATTGTGTGGTTATTAATCAACCACACCTCCTTCCCTTATGTCATGCTTAGGTCATCATGTGATGTCACTCTCCCACACTTGTCCTCTTCTTGTTGGTTTGATGACATCATCATCCCTAACCTCCTTGATTAACTTTCAATTGCTTGCCTAATGACCGCTGATCTGTTACACGGTTTGCTTAACTTTCGTTCTCGTTTATCGTTTGAGGGGTCATACCCGGGATCTTATTACTTGGGTTCCCTTAACCTTTCTCAATACATTATATTCCTTTTATGATCCTCTCTTAAAATCCTTGAATTTAAATCCTTTTTATTCTGTTACCTTATACTTAATTCTTTCGGTATCTGGTGGATTTTCAGGAAAAATCAAAGTGTTCGGATTTGGATTCTGACGATCTTTACATACACTTATTTAACATATAGAGTACTAATACGATCTCAGAATAACAATAAAAGAACCCCTACATAGTGTGGCATGAAAAGTTTTCTTATTCAGCAATATCAGCAAAAACACTATTCATAAGGGTTACAAAAAAAGTTCAAAATTTTGGGGTTATTACATCTGATCCATCCCAACTCTTTCCCGTGCACTATAAGTTTTGACTGGCTGCTTCCCTAAGAAAATATTCCACCTTTGTCTCAGCTCTTCAACTGAATCCCTACTTATCCTTGTTTGTCAAGCTTCTTGTACTGTTGTAGGAAAACCCATGATAGTTACTTGACACATATGTCTTATCAAACCTGTAACTATCAAATCTTGTTTATGTCCCATCCTCATTCTTGTAATCACCCCTTGAACTGAATCTGTAAGAATCTCTGCTTCTGAATAGATAGGCTTGATCCTTGGATATAACTTATGTACTCCTTGTGAATCTGATGCGACCAAACTTCCCTGACGTCCAGTCCCTCAAGTACTTCTACCTGAGCTTCTTCTGATTCAGCTATCAGTAACTCTTACATTCTGTCTCGAGGTTCCAACCGTAATGCATGTAACTGAGATGTTTGTCTGTCCCCGCTATTCTCTCTGACCTCCACAATTCCTGTTCTTTCTGACCTCCACAACTCCTTCCTGTATGATCTCATTGATTCTCGGATAAATATAGCATTGGTACTAACCACTGTGTGACTGTATAATCTGGAATCATAGAGTTGTCTTAAAATCTCCGAGAAAAGTTGTACCCGTAGAAATTTCATTCATTCCATGCGTTTGAAAACCTAGTGGTATCCTATGGAGTAAGCCTTTGAGAAATTTCCATAATTTTCGTCTGTAGGGCTTGAAATCATTTTTTTTGGAATAAGAAAACCATTATCTTCACTTTCCGTATTTGGGAATTTTCCGTCTGAATAGCTCATGGTCTTCGTTTTCTTCGAAAGATTAAAATCCACTTAAAAAGCCCGGAGGAATCCTGAGTCTACCAATCCTTGAGTACCCTTAATTTAATATTTAAGAAAAAATTAAATTTCCAATATTTTTAATTTTCTTAGAAAATAAATTAATCAAAAATCAATATTTACGTAAAATCTAATTTTCAAGAATTTCGAATTTTCATAAAAATTAAATAAAATGTAAATTATTATTTAAGAAAAATTTAAATTTAAGAATTTTAAAATTTTATGGAAAAATAAATAAATCAGAAATAATTAATTTTGGGGTTATAGAATTGATAAATGCACAACTTCTCTGTGGCGATGTCCTGTACTCCTGTGCGCCATTTTTTTTTGCGCCGTCTTTTCCTTGAATATATAATCTGTGTGGCGACAGGAGGCAAAGACCGGCTGTGGCGACGAGTTGTGCGGCCACTACAACAACAAGCTACCTTAGTTAATCCGTCTCGATGCATGCATGTTACTCTGTGGCGATTGGAAACAGATCGCAACAGAACCTATGCGCGTGTATTTCCAGGCGGGTGGCACACAAATCAACCAGGAAATCATGTTGTTTTTCTTTATTTTATTGCCGCACGAGTGGTTACTTTCCAGGTGACCAGAGGTGCCATTTTCCTTAGTTTCTAATATCTCCCAATCTTAATCAAGTAGCTGCCAGTTTGTGTATGTAAACAAAAACAATTCCTTTACATCCAGGTACTCGTACAACTAAACAAAAAAAATGGGCAGGTATTCTCGCAGCAAAAACATGAACCGAAAAAAAAATTAAATTAAGAATTTTTATTTACTAAAATTTAAGTAGTAAATTAATTTAGTTAAATTTATAAAATAAATTTATTTAAATCAAGTTCATACAATAAACTTATTTAAATTAAATTTATAAAATAAATTTTCTAAATCAAATTTACAAAATAAATATATGTAAATGAAAAATTAATAAAATAAATTATTTTTAAGGATCCTGATTTGTGTATCAATCAATAAGCTCTGATACCAATTATTAAGTCCCGAATTATCGTAGAAGGGGGGGGGGGGTTGAATACGATAATCACTAAATTAAAAATTCTTTCGAATCTTTAGCGGATAAAATATTTAGTGCTCGGTTAGTGTTCCGTGTTCTTGAGAGAAATAGTGTTTGGAACGATAAAAATGAGGAACTCAAAATATTCGGGGAAATATATATTCGTATATAAATACTCGAGGGTGTTGCTACACTCCGGTAAATAAATTAACCGGCTACAATCTAAGAACAATAAAGTTCCTAGCTACTACAAAGATTTACAAATCAAATCCTATACAATAATCTAGCTTTTGTTTGTACTAGGATTTAATTACCAGGTAACGATTATAATGCCCATAAGAATATACAAGAGTTAAATCGGGAATTATAACGTTACTCCGGTGAGAAGTTAAACGGATATTCAAGTAGCTTGAACTCCTCTGCAAATCTCCGCTTCTTGTTTTATCAGCTCTCTTTTTGTTGGAGAAGAAGATAAACAGTTCCAATTTAGATCTGCTGCAAAGTGTAGACTTTATCCAATAATTGTGTGACTGAGGAGAGAGTACATCTGTGGCGACAAGAGTGTGTGGCGACAAGGGGCTCTGTGGCGACAGGGTTATTGATCTGTGACGACACCTGCTTGTTTACTCCAAGTACATATTCATGTACTTAACAAAAAAACAAAACAAATTTTATTAACTCCTGTGTGGCGACAGGAGTGTACTAGTGCACCAAGTACAAGTAAATGTACTTGGTAAATAAAACACACACACCATATTTTCTGTGGCGACCAAGTACTAACCAAGTACTCCCTGGTTTCCTTTGATTATTTCTTTTTCTTTTTTTTTTGTTTTTCTTTTTCCTTTTTCTTTTTTTTGTTTTGTTTTCCTTTTGTTTTGTTTTTCTTTTTTCTTTTTCTTTTTGATTTTCTTTCCTTTCTTTTTTTTTTTGTTTTCTTTTTCTCCTTTTTTTCTTTTCTTTTTCTTTTTAAGTTTAAATTGTAATTAAATTAATTTATAAAATAAACTTAAATATAACTTATATAAATAAACTAATTTAGATTTATAAAATAAACTTATTTAAAGTTTATAAAATAAATCATTTTAAGTTTATTAAATAAATTATATTAAAGTCCATTAAATAAATTTATTTAATTTAACAATTAAACTTTGAGCTTCGCCAGTCCCCTGAGCTGTTGAGCTGTATACCCCGCGCACCTCTTCTCGTACTTTAACAGATAGACGTTCAATCCAAGTACATTCCTCAACTTAACAATCCTTCTATAAATAATACCCAGATTCCTTTCACGAGCTGTTGACGCCTAGTGTAACTGGTCTGGTTCACAGACGACTAACCCCGATTCAGGTCTTCGTATTATAGCCTTGATTACATTGTTAAGCTTGCCTCAACTTTATTGCTTCAGACACTGACTGTCAATAAACAACTGTACTTTCACTGGAATCCTTTCTGGTATTTTAGACAACGTCTTCATTAACCTCTGTCTATACCCTGTCTTCAATTCTTCAGATTCCTATGCTTCGAACACTGTCTATCTTCAATCAATGCCAATACACTGAAATCTTCCGATAGCACTTGTATACTGAATCTTCAACATGTCTGAAACCCTGAAAGTCTTTAACCTTTGTTCTTCACTGAGACATGATCATATTAATGAACTTCTTTCAGTTACCAGTAGACAGACTTCAGGCTTTCTTCTAATCTTCTGATTCTTCGTATTTGCCTTGTCTTCATTCTTCCTGATTTCTTGTGTAGACGTAACATTATTATCATGTCATGTTCTAGTGTTGTTATTGTGTTGAGTTATCACATAACTGTTCATACAGCTCCGCAGTCTCACCAACACCATTGTCAATTCGTCCTTCAGAATCTAAATCTTGAGAACTAGTTCAAGAAATAGTTTGACTACATTTGCTTATCTCAGGACCATTCCCATCAGAGCCTGAATCGGAATTGTGATAATTTGACAAGATCATTGAATTTTCATCTTCATTTGGAACAACCTCAGGTTCGTCTTCATCATCAGAAAGATCTTCAACATCTAGATTGTCTATCTGATTACTTGGGAGCTTGTTGTCATCAAATATTAATAATGACTATAATAAAACCTCATTATCAAACATGATTCTTTATCCACTAAGTCTACTACCGATTATGAAATTCAACAAGAACTCGTTAATTGTTAGGCTCCATGGAAATTGAATTATGTCCAACTATATTGCTCAACTGATTTTGACCTTAGTGAGTTTTACAGAAAGAACAGTTTAAAAGATCTCAATATTATCAAAATCTCACCACTATCTTGTGATAAAAATATTATCAAAAATTGTCAACAAATTTATTCAAGTATAAAGTGCTACACAACTCACCATAAACTAGTGATAAATTTATCAACAAGAATTGTTACTAGATTTATCAGAAGTTTATAGTGTTACAAATATCACCACCAACTAATGATATGGATTATCAAGAGTTTATGGTGCTAAAATTCTCATCACTAACCACTAAAACAAAGTATCAGAGGTGTGATGCTGCTAATCGCATCACAAACCACTAAAATGAATTATCAGAGGTGCGATGCTACTAATCTCATCACAAACCACTAAAATGAATTATCAGAGGTGTGATGCTGCTAATCTCATCACAAAACACTGAAATGAATTATCAGAGGTGTGATACTGCTATTACTTTAACAATTTGACTTATGGAGCAAATAATAAAGTTGAATTGCTTCAAGGTCCATAAATCAAAATATTAAATTAGAAACATAACAAATAAATGCAACATATATTCAACAAATATATGCATTCAAATATTGAGGGAAATATGACATTCCTGGTTTTACGCCATATCCCATAGTGACCCATTTACTTCCATCACCAAAGGTTACTAACTGCCAACTTATTTGTCCAATTCTGATAGCAGGGCTCTGTCCTCGAACTCTTGTGTATTAAACATCCAATATTCATAGTCCACATGGTTCGCTTCACTTTTGCTTGCCCTGTCTACATTATGGATCAAGTTTTCTTTGGTACTCAAACTAAGTTGGGTCCGGGGGACTTAAAAAAATCACATGATGAATGATATCCGATGCAAATATAACATGCTTTTGTTTCTCATCGAGTTTCTCCTTCTTCTCTTTATAAGCCTTAAGAATACCTTTAGGCTTCCAGGTAGGAGTTTCCTTCCTAACTTTAGGAGGACTGAAAGTCTTTTCCCTAACATGCTTTCTACTCATGTTCTTATCATTATGATTACAAGTTCAGGATGACAAGTGCATCAAGTTAAGATAAGAAGACAAGGTATTAAAATCACATGGCATACATTTAGATTTATGACATGATGAATGAGAACTAGGCATGGTAGGCATGTTATGCTTATTATGAACTTTACCTTTATCTATTTTACTCACAGTACATGCATATGCAAGATGCGAAACAGAATTACATTTAAATCATAACTTCCTAGAAGAATTAGGTTTTAGCGGATCTTCATTTTTAATGCCAACACCTAACTTCCCACTTCTATTGCATCTATTTTTCTTTTTAGCCTTGTGAACATCTCTAGTTTCTAAGTGAGTTTTAAGTTCATCACTAGAAATTGACTCCTCAATTGACTCTACAGTTGACTCCTCATCACTAGAGACATAATCCTCAATAAGCACCATATCTTCATTGAAAGAATCAAGAGTAGCCTTTTTGCATAACATGTTATTGGCCTTTTCAGAAGCTTGTGATGTATCTGAAGAGTTTGATTTACCATTATCAACACTCTCTGATTCTATCACATGTTTCTGTCCAACATCACTGGATCCAATGTCAATTATGGCTCCACCGTTTTGGTTGTCAATAATTTCCTTTGCACTAATAGCAGATTCTTGATAATCTCTCAACTTAGATTCTAACTCAGCTATCTGACTCCCAAAGACAACATCTAAAACCTCACCGGATTTGACCATGTTCTCTAGGAATTCATTATATTTTGTAAGGTTATCTAATTCAATAGTAATTAGGCCTAGTGCTTCTTGTCTAGTGAGCAATAATCTATTCTCAGAATCTTATTCTATTTATTTCCTCTTTAAAGCTGGTCACACTAGCATGAAGTTGAAATAATTCTACTCTTCTATCCTTATCACAATATTTGTAATCATGCCAAGATAGATTAGTAGTGGTTTCAGAAGATACATGCGATGAAGAGGTTTCTATTGATGTTTGATCACTGTATTTTTCTTCCTTTACATCAGTACCATTCCAGCTCTATTCATCAATGACCAGTACTTTGTCCTGATGTTTCATATGTCCATCTTGATTCTTTATCAGACAAGCTTCCTTATCTTTTTCTTGTGTGGATTCTTCCAATTCACTGTTAGAGTGTCCCATTTCTTCATCACCATACAATTCTTGTATGTTTCCTACAATCAACCGTTCCTTGCAGCATTCACTGGACACTGACTCTGTAGATTATCCATCTTCAAGATCTTGACTATTTCATAGAGATCACCATGCAAGGAACCCGACCCCCATTCTTAGGATGATTAAATCTATAGCACATCATATGAGGTCGTGGTAAAATTACATGCTCTTTTGGTTAAGCGACTGTGCAAGGTCGCGACAAGCCAAGATCTTCACCTCATCCGGTGTTGAGGTTGAGCTCTCCTCTCCGTTTGGAATTTTTTTTTTCTGAAAATGATCTCACCCTCGAGCTCGGGTTGGGATGGAGGATCATATGGCTTAGGAGAGGCCTCGTCGACATAGTCATAATTGCAGATATTTACTTGACTTGTGTCATCTGCCACCACCTCATTTCTAGGAGGGTCGTATGACCAATGCGAGTCCTCATCTTCTCCCTCTAGCCCAAGTATGGGGTACTCGTCAGGGATTGGTTTATTTCCTCTCGTGGTGTCATAGAAAGCACTCCCCGAAACTATGTTAGTTGATTCAGAGTTAAGATGGATGAGCTCATCGGCTGAAGCTGTGACTTATTTGAGACATGCTTCTCTTTCCTGAGCCATTTCTTTAAGTATCTGATTAGCTCGCGCCTTGTCAATATGGGTCGGCTTGCGTCTGAGGAGCTCTTCACCCCAAGTGAGCTGGGGATATTTGAAATATCTACGGTTTTTTCCTCCAGTCGTATATATTGGCATCCCTAGTATAATCCTTAGGGTTAAAGTCGAGATAAATGTTTAGCGAGCTGGAGCCACTGGCTCGCATCAAACTTTCGACCATGACTATGTTCATGGCCCCCTCTGGGGTAATGGAAGAAATACGTGACATGGGTTGGCTGAGGCGACCACAAATGGAAGTCATCTCGCATTGGAAATCCTTGGAGCCTCGTTGTTTAGGAGGTACTGATTAAATGGAGAATGGGTAGAAGAAGAGCGAGCCGAGCTCGAAGTAGAGTGAGATGAACCGTAGGAGCGAGATGAAGACGCACCCGACATCTGTAAAAGATGGAGAAGGTCGGTATGTGCCCCAATAAAATTGAAGTGAAAATAAAAATGAGCAAGTATTCTCGCATCACACACGAAAGAGGGGGGTCAAACCTATAAGCCTACACGAGCTGATGGGCTCACATCGTATTTCATGAGTGTGTATTCTTAGAAAATGGGATCGCATCGAGTGATGTGTGAGATGAACACACAATGAGAAAAAAGCATAATTTTGGATCAAAATGGTACCTGTAGATGATTCAAATTAAGATCCTAAAGAATCCGTCGATGATGAGTATCTCGGTTGATATATCATCCATGTATTGATAATTGTTTTGGCAAGTAGGAAAGGAGAGAGAAGATGATAATGACATGGGTCATCTTCTAAGAGGATGACAGGAATCTCAATGACAGCTGTCATGCAGCTGTAAACCACTTGGAAGACGTGAACACTGGAAAAGTGTGAGGAGGCCAGACTTGCACGCGGCCTCATCAGCTCGCATCATTTTGACACAAGACTACGATTTTTTAGTTAATTCCCTTTCTTAAAATGGACAAGAGAACGACCCCACGAGCTCGCACCATCATTGTTGGCAGAAGTTAAAAATCTAGTACTTGAAAAAATCCTAACCCCAAAACGCGACCAAGTATTTTTTTTGGGGGAGGGTAGTTTTATACCCAATTTTGGGCATGGGCCCCAAACAGATCTCTACAGTATATTAAACATTAATTTTTTATTATTTTAAAAAATTGAAAAATACGTATTAACGTAGATTACATATTTACATGTACTTTCTAATGATATAATTTTTTTGATTTTATACTTTCTGGAAATTTTCGGTCAAAATTGGGTCAATTTGACCACAAAAAGTCAAAAAGGATAGATAAATTGGGACATAGGGAGTATGAGAATTAAATTATCTAATATAAATACAAATACATTATATGAGTACACTGTCACGAGTCTTCTCAAGATTTTTAAACATCATATGAAGATCTTTATGACGCTCTCGATATTTCTCCATGATCCACGAATAAGGTAAAATGACTCAATTTTCGATCTAGAAGGATGAAACCAATTTGATTCGCTAAAATGTCAATGACCCTTTTAAGCCTGAACTCATTAATACGTTCCCAAAATTTTATTGTATGACCAAATAACTTAAACCACAACTTTGAGCATCACCTTTATTTTATAGAGATATACCACAACATTTAATCGTCACTCGTTCAACATCTTAACCATCCCAAGTATAACATTAAAGAGATTTGCCAACCATCAGATATCAGGTTTTTAGCAAACAGTGCCACACCTCAACTACCTATCATGCACAAGGCTGTTCTCGCTTCTTCTATAATAATATCATGACTCGGACCAAGGTAAGCCTCCATAATTTGAATGTCTACGCATGTCCTGCCATCTAGCTGCGTTAATACATCCTTGATATAGAGAACCAAACTAAAATCTTGTTGTCTCTTATTATGTATTTTTACAAGTTTAAAATTTTCATTCAACCTCTATTTGGTGTGAGACGTCTATGCATATCCTTACACGTCTTATCCTTAACTTTTGCAACTACCATTGTAACCATTTTTTTGCAACTTTACACATTTCTTTCTTTGTGTTCTTGTCCGTTTTTTTAACATGACATTAGCTTCATAAAATATTTTATATTTAACTACACTTTCACATGTACTTCTTTATTTTACCCGCAAAACTCTCTGTGTTTATTTACTGTACATGATGTCACCCTAACATCCTATTTTCTACATGTCTAGTAGAATTGTACATCCTTTTCCACATTTGCTCCATATTCACCTCTTGCTTGAAACAATTTTGAAGCAACCCCTTAAATTTATTTTTTTGGGCTAATTCCCCTTAAATTTTTTCACTTCAACTCTTTCAAATTTCGGCAAAACATTATCCTCATTGTAACAACTCATTTCATATACAAACTTACTATTTATAGATCAATCCATGCTCCACATCAAAGAGACAATAGTGTGAAATACACACTTCTTTTGTAAAAATATGATAAATATTACGGGATATAAATTCGCATTACTAATAAAAAGATAATTAATTTGAGTGGAGTGATTCCCGCTCCTAAAAATAATTAAATTATAATCACATTTTAAGAATAAGAATTTACAATCATTAAAATGTGAGTTCACGTAAATTTTAAAAATGTTAATTTATACTCATTTATAACATTATATCTAAAACCGCGGTAAAGACGGTTACGTTCATCCACTCATTCACCAATATCACAACTAATATAACAATTAAACATTGAAATATCAAAATTAATAAGAACCACCTTAAATCCTTATGATATTTAATAATTTTCAAAATTATCAAAATATATAAATAATAAACAAATTTCTTATTTCTTATATATATTATAATAAGCATAAATTTGCATAAATTTGCTGGATTTACAATGCCCATCGAACGCCGTCGTTCCGGTTATAACATTATTCAGGTATAATTCATTTTCTCTCTATCTTCATCGTGCTAGGGTTTATAATTTTGCCAACGATTCTTCGGCGATTTTAATCCCCCCGACCAAATACAACTCCTCGAAATCTGTTCAGGTGAATTTCATTATTCGTCTCCTTTATTCATGTCCTTCATAATATTTACATACATATCACATTTATATATTGCTTTTGCTTATTTTTACTTAATTTTTAACCACTCATGAATCATTTTTTCGATTTTTATGTAAATGTTTAACTGAAGGTTTTATGTTTATATTGAAGCTCTACTCATTTTAAGACTCTAATTAGGGTTCTGATGTTTTAGATGTATTGTTTTTAGTTTATATGATGCAAATTTGTGTAAAAGGTTGAACAGATTTCGGTTTTGGATTTGTACTGTTTCGATAGATAGAGTTAATTTTACGGAAATCAATCAGCTTATGGATTTTGGTTGCTTTGTCTCGGAAATTTGTCTGTTTGTACCTTTAAGATTTAGGATTTTGTTTCTTTGTTTAAAATTTGTGTGCGTTTAGATGTTGATGTTGAGATTTTGTGGATTCTTCAACTTTTTTGGATAAGCAACTTCTTACTGAATAGTATCGGTTTGATGAAGCATGGCCACTTTTTTGCCTTATTTTGTGTTCCGTAATGCTTGAATATCTTCCGACTAGGCATTTTTCCATGAATGAAAGTTTAAAATGATAGGATTTATTGTGCAGTATCATTGATATTATCTTTCTATTGTGATATCACCTGTATCCTAAAGTGAACAAGTGCTCTAACGTAATTTTATACTTTTTATTTCATTTTTATGTTTCACATGTCTTCTTATCATGCTCGTATTGGCTGTAACAAGATTTCTGACATTAATAACTAATGCTTCATTAGCCTTAGTATGTTTCTGCAGTCTGATTGTATCTACTGCTATTAATTTTAAATTAGATAGGAAACCTGATATGGGAAGCAAGGGACGAATTCCTCCTCAACAACTGCGTCGTCCTCTTCCTGGGTCTGGTGTTGGACATGCTGACACGTTTCCTCCAGGGCCACTGCCTCCACGTGGTGCTTTCCCTCCTTTTGATATGCTGCCCCCTCCAGAGATTATGGAACAGAAACTCGCTGCACAGCACGCTGAAATGCAGAAACTTGCATCTGAAAATCAAAAACTCGCTGCCACCCATGGAACCTTGAGGCACGAACTTGCTGCTGCACAGCATGAGCTGCAGATGTTGCGTTCTCACATGGGAGCTGTAGAATCTGATAGAGAACATCAAGCGAGGAGCCTTAAGGATAGAATTGCAAGGATGGAAGCTGATCTCAAATCAGCCGAGCCCCTCAAAATGGAGCTGCAGAAAGCACGGGCAGAAGCACAGGAATTGTTTGTGGCAAGGCAGGAACTGGTAGCTAAAGTACAGGATATGACGCAGGATCTTCAGAAAGCTCATTTAGATATGCAGCAGTTTCCCAGTTTGATGTCTGAACTAGATAATCTTCGACATGAGTATCAGCATTGCAGGTACTTATGCAGATTCATTATAATGACTGTGAAAGGAAGTTTCATAATTGAAAACTGTATCGAAATCTAAGCACATGAATTCAATAATCTGATTAATGAGTTCAAATTTCATTTTGTCTTGATTTCTGAATGGCCATTGCTAATTTCTTTGTTAAAACGTGGTTAGTGTTTTCCTAAATCTCATGACACTTCATTATGCCGAGTTTGACTAGAAACTGGGAACTGGGGTGAGGGAAAATCATGGCATTGGTAAAGAGAATCAAATTGACCCTCCCTTGTTTGATTGAAGAAGGTAGATTAGGGGAATTCAGATATTGATTTAAGATAACTCCAACTTTAGATTTTGATTGTTTTTTTTTAATAATTTGGAATTCAATTGTCTAAGTATTTTCCAACTGGGTCTTCTCATTTTGGGTGGAGAGTGTGCTTATACTCTCACAAGAAAAATTTACAAAGATGACTTTGTAATGATTATTTTCCCTTGCACTCTGTTTTTGAACTTACAGTTTAGTTTAAGAGATATGTTTTTGATGCTGTAAATCCTTGTAATATTGTTATATGATGTTAAAGTCGAACAAACATGTAGCATGTGTTGATCACATGATTTGACCATGACAGGGCTACTTATGACTATGAGAAGAAACTGTACAATGACCACCTCGAATCTCTTCAGGTGATGGAGAAAAACTATGTAAACATGGCCAGAGAGGTGGAAAAGCTTCATGCCGATTTAACTAATTCTGCAAATATTGACAGGAGAACTGGTACATTGTATATATAATAAATTTGTTGCCTTTTTAATAATTTTAGTCTGCTCACTTGAAGAAATTTCTGCTTATACATGTTAAAAGGTTTCTAAAATATCACATGACAGGTAATCCTTATGGCGGTTCTGGATCTGGAAATGAGGCAACTGGGCATTTTCCTGTTGGACAGAATGTTTATAATGACGGCTATGGTCTACATCAGGTAATAATGAGTTTCCTCTGTTGGTTAGTCTAAAGTTTCTATCATTTAAATTTAGTTTTTTTGATCGAAAGAGCTCAACCTGCAATATAAGTGTTGGGATGTGAGGGAAATGAAGGCAGCTTGAGAACTGGGTTATGCTTTGCCCTATTTGGGAAGTTTGCAATTTGTTTTGTTATATTAGTTAGGTGTGGAAGAAATTTGAAGTTTTGATTTAGTGAACATGAATCCTGATAATCTGTTTACAGGCTCAACTATTAACAGCTCAAAGACATACTGCCAATAAAAAGAGTCTAACATGTGTTCCAGTAGTTGAAATATCTGGTGATACATGTGGATGCTGAAGAGTTAAACAACTGTTTGAGATGGTTAAGTTCTAGTCTTCCATTGATGTTAGATTATAACTTCTTTAGAAGAGTAATGGTACACATAAGATAATTTTTAAGAACAACAATTTAACATGTTAACAGTGTGGAGCCCGGTTTTTGTTCCATTGGACTGCACAGATTGAAAGTTGATGTTCATGATGGCTAAGCTGCATGTGTTTCCCTTGCGCTGTATTGATAATCAGTTAGTTACTAATTTACTATGCTTACGAACATAACTAAACTAATAAAGGTGTAAGCACATGCCTGACACAAAAAAAAGGTGTAAGCACATGCTATACTCGTGGCACTGTACAGCCCAAATTGGCTAAATTGCGAGCGTACATAATTAGGCCTAATATTTATGCAGTATATATATATATATTATATAATAATATGCAACTTAAATCTTTGGGTACACGACGTTAACCCCACGTTGCTCTAACCCTGCATGTCTACCTCCTGCAGTAGTGGAAGTACAATCTTCTCAGGATTCACCCAATTTTTCACCGTTAAATAGGTGGTTGTAATTTTAGGCTATACAAAATTATCGTTACATTGTTTCTCAGCCTCTTGTGGTAGCTGAAGCACATCGTTTCCGAAGCGTTCTCAATTGTTGACTTTAACTTAAGCCTATACAACTATAATCTGTATTTTAAATATGGTTGCAACTTGTCAAATGCACGGGAAACTCGTTTCTGAATATTTATATTATTACTAGACAAACGTGAAAGTGGTTGTTTGTTTTTGTTATAGATGGAAATTTTAATGAATAATCTAAATGTTAATTCTATTCCTTTAGGCCTCAGGATATTTCAGAGCTGCTAAAGTTATTCTTAGTCTTGTTATGTTACAATAAATTAGGAATAAATTGCTTTAGTTTTATTAGGTTTGTTGAAGGAAAAAATGAAGAAAAAATCTGAAAGCAAAAGAACAAAGAGGTTAATGTCTTACCAAGAAGCTGAAGCCAATAGTCTCTTCATTCCCCCTTATGTTGTGTCCACTTTGAGAGAATGTAATGGAATGAAAAAGTAGACATTTATAGAGGAAGAAAGAATGTACGAGGAAATAGTGAACGAAATTGAGAAATTGAGATGGTAGAATTTTTCTATGATGAAGACTGTAGGAAAAGTGAGGAAGAAACAGAATGAAGCATTCCTTCCAAACTGTTGGGTTAGACTTCTAGTAATGAAGGGATAAAGAATATAAACATTTCTCCCCAATTTCCCCAAATAAGATTATAAATCTCATTCCATTATATCCCAGTGAACACAATTTTAAAGTCTTTATTATGACTTCATGTAAGGATTTAATTTGAATTTTTTTATGCGATTGTTTAGAGCAATAATTTTGATGGTGATGTGTTGTTTCTGTGTAATAAGGACCAGGTCAAGCCACAAGTGAGTTGTAATTTAATCCTTAATAGTGATTTTTTTTCCTTGCGTTGCTTTCTCCATCTTGTTATACAAATGCTCTACTGGTAGTTCTGTACACTGAAGTCACTGTTGCGTAACATATATCAGGGACATGGCCCTCTTCCTGGTGGGAGTATTGGTGGAGTTGCTGGATCTGCAGGATCAGCACCTACTTCATCTCTTCCTGCTGCAACTACACCCATAGCGCCTGCAGCTGCTGGAGGGGGTACACCAAATGCTGGTGAAAAATTTGGTGTAGCTCCTGTCAGGACCAATAATGATGCACAAAGGGGTTTCAACTACGATGGCCGGAGAGGTGCAGGAGGTCCAAGTCATGACACTCAGAGAGGACCGGCAGTTTCAGGTTACGCTGCACAAAGAGGTTCAGCAAGTCAAGGTTATGACACTCAGCGAGGACCAGTAGCTCCAGTAGCTCCCGGTTACGATGCACATAGAGGAGACGGGCCTAGCTATGATCCGCAGAGAGGACCTAATGCACATGGTTATGATGTGCAGAGAGCCCACGGTGTACCAGGATATGATTCACAAAAAGGAGTTGGTGGATCTGGTTATGAAATGCAAAGAGGGCCTGCTGGAGCTGCCCATGATCCACAGAGGGGGGCTGGGTACGATACACAGAGAGGAACTAGTTATGATGCACAGAACGGGCCTGTTTATGAAGCTCAAGTAGGGCCTGGATACGAGGCTCCAAGAGGGCCTGAATATGATCAGGGACGCGGTTATACGAGGAACAACAGGAAATGATACCTGATAACTGGTGCTGAATTTGTTATACAGCTCGAGAATTACCCTTGTTGAGAGATGACAAAAAAGCATCTGTACCGATGAAACATTTTTGTTGATGATACAGGACCGTTTAATTGCATTCTGATTAAAGTTTGATCCCCTATTCTATTTAAAACAGTCTCATCTTCAGTTTGTTACTGAATTAGTCTAGTATCATTTAGTTTTGAGATGTCTACAAGAGGTTGAGTTTGCTTGCTATTGGCATATGGCAAAACGCATAATTAATTTTTCTTGTACAGTTGGCTTCAGTTTCTTTTGATTATTCAGTATAAAGCGAGGGTATCTTTTAGTTTATCAAGTTACGTGTAAAATAATGAGTTTTGCAGTATTTGGTGAAATACAATTTCGGTGAAATGGTAAGCAACTGAGAGTAACTAGTTACTGTATAAAAAGTACCTGTCTAATAGCTCAATACTACAAGTTTGAATATAGGGTAATGTTTTGGTTACAATATGCTTGTATTGTCGTGATCTGATTGATGGGCTGAATGTCGGAAGTATGAGATTTGAAAGTGAAAACGGTGGCGGACGGTGGTGAAGTGTAAGTGGACTGTTGATTGATGATTACTTAAAAACTGAAAGAGAGAGCGATCCAGTCTAGAGCATTTGGTGCATTATCTGAAAATATCACGTTGTATTTTTGTGTACGTGAATTGTTCCCCTGCTTTTTTTGCTCGGTCCCCTAGGGTTTTAACTTTTATCATTGCCGATGATTGCGAATTTACTTGGCCGGCTTTATTATAAAAACTCGCATTTACAATGACACAATCTGATTTGCCCTCGTTCTTTTACAAACTGAAAATGTTTCATTTCGAAATAGAATTTACGGGAACGGGATTAATTACAGGAGTACATAAATCGTTGAAGTCTCGCAATCATTCCTGGTTGTTCTTGTTGAGTTTAAAAAAAGTAAAGTACCTTTATAATAGATTAAGAGCATCTCCTAGGTATTAGATAAAATTGTTAGTTAAAATATAATTAGTTAAATTTTTGTTGAACCTGTAAAATTCCATGATGTTAGGTATATTTATTAGCTATATCCAGAATATTATTTTATTTTTAATTTTAAATATACAATCAAAATAAATTTAAGTTAATTATATTCAATACAATTGAAAATAAAATATTTATTTAAATCAAAAATATTTAATGACGATATTTTTATTTTTTTATATTTATGTAAATATTTTAAAGTAAATATTATAAAACTAAAAAAAATATTACATTTATAAGTATACTAAAATTAATATATAGAAACATTACTTACAAATATATAGAAATTATAAGTGAAGCATAGTTTATTATAATATTATATTAGAATTTTTAAAATAAGTATTTAAGTTACATATATTAAATATAAAATGAGAGTTTTAAAATATATGTTTTAAATAATATAAATATATGTATGTATCAATGAGTTTAGGTTTAAATTAGGTAGAAAGATGTTTAAATTAGGCAAAAGTTAACGTAAATCTTTTAGCTAATAGCTAATGGCTGCATGATCAAAAAATATAGAAGAGGGGATAGAAGATATGTAAAAATATTGCTAAGAGGTGGAGTATTTTTTTTAGTTAATATGTATATGATACTGCCACATTTAGCTAACAATGCATCCTGTTAGGAAATGTTTTAAGGGGTTATTTATTTTCCTCTTAATCTTTCTTAACCATCTTAATCTTAATAATTAAGTTGATTAAAATCAGTTGTCTAGCACAAATTTTCTTCTTAATCACTAAAAAACTTTTTAAGCTTAAGCGCTGAGATATCCATCTTATCTTCATTTCCTTACGTCATCGTAACCTGATTGCATTTTTTTATATTTAATCCTGTACATCGTTATGTAATAAATTTATTTAATAATTTACATCTAGCCATACTAGGGAATAGGCATTTGTATATTGTATTTAGCATAATTATGTTTTCATTCTGTATTCATTAAATACGTTAAATTTATAATTTTTCAAAATAAATAATTTCAATTATCGCTAAACATGACTATAATTATACATATAAACTATTTTCTCTATTATTTTTTATGCCTGTTTGATTTTGTGCACATATTTTTATGTACTTTGACCAGAGTTAAAAAAATAATTCTTTAAATTTCCTATTGTTGGATAAAAATATAAAACTTAAACTTTAATTTGTAAAAAGAAATTTTTTAAAATTTATGTGGGGAATGTTACAAAAACTGAGGGAGTCTGAGTCGAGCCTGTCGCTTAAATGCAGTTTATCTTGGTTCACGTGACAGTTTACTTTGGTTCAGGTGGTTTGGAGACTATTGCTTCAACTATTTTGAAATTATGATTCTAACATTATAACTGAAATATTAATAAGGTGATTATGTTTTTGTTGTTTCTTAATTGCCAAAGATTTATGTAATTGATTAGGTTTGATATGCGACACTAATCAAGTAAATTTATCTTATAATAGCTCTATATATTTGAGCATTAGAATGAATAAAATAAAAGTATTAAACTTCCACCAAACAATATATATCTCCCTTTTGTGTTAAAATGTCAACATGGTATCAAGAACTTTAATGATAATAATAGATCCGTAAATATGAGTGCACAATCATGACTTCTCGAATGAGGGGTTTAACCGTTCAAGTGTGTGGATTGTTGAATCTGGGGGAGAGATGTAATCTCTTGTAAAGAATCTAACACTTAATTAAATCAAGATCCTGAAGGATGAATCAACACAGTCTTGCGAGAAAGAATACGAAGGAGGATCAACACCAAATTGTAGCGTGTCGTAATGATGAGAAAGAAGGCATGACAAAAATGATTATGAAAGAATTTTTATTTTAAACTTGTAGTTGAAAGTTTCACTGTGGAGAGAAGAGCTCGTGAATAATAAATTATTTTTGTTAGTAAAAAAAGTGTATCATATATGAAATTTGGCGGGAAATGCATCAAAAATGTGTTTGTAGAGATAAGTGCTTCATGTTCATGGAGAGAAGTGTTCCATATTTATGGTCAGAAGTGCTTCATGGTTATGTAGAGAAGTGCTCCATGTTTGTGGAGAGAAGTGCTCCAACTCTTTTAGTTGATGACATGAAGTACATCATCGTTATATCGTTTTAATTTCTGAATAAGTTTTACAATTTTAAATCTAGAGTGAGTGTTGAAATTATAATTCAACATTGTAACTGGAATATTGATTAGGTGATTATGTTTTTATTGTTTCTCGATTGTCAAAGATTTGTACAATTGATTAAGCTTGCTATGCGGCACTACTCAAATAAATTTGTCTTGTAATAGTTCTTTATATTTGAACATTAGAATGAATAAAAGTATTAAGCTTTCACTGAACACAATATATATCTCACCTTCTTGTGTTAAAATGTCAACAAACTACGTTACAAATAATTACATAATAATCAATATTCCATTTGTTGTTTTCTCTTGTTAGTGAATCGGTTGAGTATGTTTTTGCCTCATTTAACTACACTTAATCAATACTATTAGTTAGCTTGTAATCATCAATTAATCACTTTGATGATCGTGATGCTCGGAAAGAACGTAGTCACTAGTCAGGTTGGGCAAGAGGTACCACGTGCCCTTCGTCGATCCCATTTAAAATATTATGATGCATGTATGTGATTTTACCAGTAAAATCTTTCAAAATGCTACCAACACTGATACCGTGATATGTAGCTGGGTACCATAAAAATGAATTTAATGTCGCCAATAAAATATTTTAAGTTTAAAACAAAGAAGTAAAAGATTACAAAATACAATTACAAGAATACCGAACAATGAAAACTACGTCACTTTTTAAATCTGAAAACAAGTTTAAATTTGAAGTTGTAGACCCTTTAACTTGATGTCGATCAATATGAGCAAGGCAGTTTAGTTTCCAACTCAAGATTTTAGTAGTCTGCTCTACTCTTTTTCACTCTTGATAATCGATATGCTGATCAATTAATTTATAAGCAGACCCATATATCAAAACTTTCATTTAAAATTTAAAAAGATTTCACATATTTTTAACATACCATAGTATATTTACAGAATTACACCTGAAAGTATGAAACTTTTGTATGAAACTTTTGTATGAAACTGTGGCTAGTGGAGCACTTGAAAAATAAAGGTACAAGTCCAGTAACACATGAAGATAAGGGGACTTATCCGCTATGTTTAAAATAAGTACAAGGAGACGATAAAAAACACAAGACTTGTTAATTTTTGGAGAATCAACAATTTTGAGAGTTTCTCGAATAAGCTTTTGAGCTTTTCTGGTGCTCATTTCTACTGTCATGTTTTCCCTGTTTTCATGAAGCAACAGGCTTTATTGCTTTTTAAAACACCTTAATATTGACTTTAAGCTCACTATTAATCTTCCAGATACCATTAACATCATGCTATGAAGTTTGGAGAAGCCAAGTGAAAGACATAATAGGAATGAATTATAACAGTTTTCAAACACATTATTATTTTGATGGCAATCCAACGGTTTGAAACTAGTCAGTGGGACCACACAATACTAGTGAACTTGACTAATAGACCTGGCCTTGACAATAATCTCCATTCCATGTGTTAATCTTAAAAATGAAAATTTAAATTTGGTCAAGTGACTGTTGCAAACAAAAAACTTGTGCATGAATGAAAAATGAAACATAAGTGGTTGCATATTGGAATAACAAGATTAGATTTAAAAACAAATCACAAGAAAATAATAATATCAGGCCTTTCTTAGTAAAGCCTTTGACTAAATCTTCATTGCGGTCAATACTCTTAGTTTTGTGCCCGACCTTGCTAATGAAATTACTTCGAGTAGATTCTGAAAGATACTCCCAGATACAACATATTGCATCAACAACCTATGATCTACAAAAACACGTGTAAAAATATTTTATAAGATTCATGGACTTTTTATATTTTTTTATAAAGGTGATGTATGATTTTTTCTGGTGACTGAATAGAAAAAACACATTAATGACAATCATATGATAGTGAGAATAAAGCATAACAAGATACAAGAAAGTGATGGCAATTGATTGTAAGTATACCTTTTCTTAAATAAATAAGTAAAACAAAAAAATATTAGAAAAACTATGTTAATGGAAACTATATGATAGTGAGAATAAAGCATAACATGGGAGTGATGCAATTGATATTAAGTTTACCGTTCTTATATAATCAAGTAAAACAAAAATAAGCATTACTTGACCAAATGCAAAATACATACCAATTTAGTACTAAAACTACGGAAAGAAGAGGAACATACCTGAAATATATTTTTTCTCCGAATTTCCAAGATGATAAAAGCCGGGTTCCTCCATGAAGGCAGATAACTGAAAAATAGTTTTCAAAAATTAAATTCAGATGTTATGTTTTAAGCTTGAGCTATCATATAAAAGAAACAATGTAATTATTTGTGATTCAACGTCCAAAGTCTCCAATAATGTTTACATATGCTGGACGTGGGATATGTGATGAGTAAGTTACAAAAGATATGTGATGGCCAATAAGGGGAGAATATAAGTAAAGGACCAGGAGGAGCAGATGGCATGTTATAATGACCCAGACTTTTCAAAAAACATTTATTTATTCTTATAAAAGTAATTTCTCTAAAAAGGAAGGAATAAAATATAATGTTTTATTCCAGTTTATATAGTTTTTAAAATTTTATATTTAAATTCCGGGTATTGTGTTGTCGAGGTGTGACTGCCTTTTTAAACTGAATTCATATATTATTTCTAAAATCTAGATTTATTGGTTATGTGAGTATAATTGTTATGTGATTAAGTGATACGTGTGAATTTGTTCGTATGATTAGTTAGGGTAATTTATGAAAAATATATAAGTATATGTAAATTTTATTTGAATTTACATGTTGAATGATTTTCCTTAGTTACGGTTTATATGTGCCAGAATTCTGAGTTTTGATTATTAATATTCTCAGAATGAGTCATATATTATTTATATATTTTCAAGTGATTTAATGGTTGTTATATGATTTTATAAATGATTTGCAGATTTATTTGATAATTTTTCTAATTAATTATTTACGATTATTCGAAAACCCGCAACTCCAATGGTGTAGGAAATTTACAACCCGTAATATTTCAGGAAAATGATTTCTACCCTAATTTGATTATTTCAAATACTTTTCATGTTTCAACTTTTTCGATCCGGAGTACCGATTTATCTGCAAAGATTCCGGGTCGGTTTTATGGGTATTAAAATATTATTTTATTATCTCGATAAACGTGCAACCTAGATATTTTCATTATCCAAGATATTTTGATTAAAATATTATATTTTATTAAAGTACGTGCATCTGGGGGCTCGGAACCCCAAATCTTTATTAAATTGCCCGTTTGGATCAGTTTTTATTTATTCTTAGCTATTAAGTAATGGATTTTTATATTCGGCATGATCCAACGGGATCCTAATTTCTCGTAATTATAAATAGTCTTAACCGTAGTTTATTTTGGTATAAATAAACATAATTATACAGTAAACTTTCGTAATTATCCAGAAAAATCGATAAGTATTCTTCGTAATCAAACCAAGATTCGAAGGTGTTAGGAAAGTCAGATTTTGACGTTGAAGTAGATGAATCGAAATTCTCGAGACTTACTAAACAATCATGCCAATCAAATCAATGCAGATATTATAGGTATTTTTTTTTATAAATTTTACAAAAATTCAAATTAAATATGGTTAAATTAGGGTTTATGTTCTTCAATTTGTGTAAAGATCAAAAAATGATTATGGGGTGATCTGGAAAGCAAAATCTATCGTATTTGTACTCAAATTTATCCTCTAGAGGAGATCAATCCAATTCTACCCTCAAAATGTTCCTCGAATTGGTAATTTTTAATTTCAATTTTTAGGGTTTATGTTCAAAATTGGGGGGGGGGGTTGTTATTGGAGTTATTGATTGATTTTGATGTTTAAATAAGCTTTCCCATGTGTTTTAGAATCGATTCGTATATTTATATGTATGAAACGATTGCTAGAAGTACTAAGTCGAGTTCTTGAAATTTTTAGTTTTTTTTTTCAATTTTCTGGATTGATCTTGACATGGTTGATAGTTTTGATGATTCAGTTAGATTGTGGGTATTACACGCTTTATTTTAATGCATAGAACTTTAATTTTGGTTAAAATTGTCTGGATCGGGTTTTCATCGGATAAGGTTCGGGTTTCGCCGGTTTTAATAGTTTTTGGCCGAAAAAATCATTCAGGTGATTGGTTGTAGTTATGGTTGTGTTTGCTTAACTACAGGGATTGTGTGGATCGTATTGGGAGCAAAAAAGGTGCAATCCGCCCTGTTTTAGCCCCAATCGGGAGTCACCTGTTTCAGTTAATTTACTTCGACGAAAGGGATCAAAATTTGGGAATGAACTCATATTCCAGTTTGTTCCACCCGAACTTCGGTGATCTTCCCTTTCCCCCCTCATTGTTGTTTGATCCAAAATATTTGTGAGCTGAAACAAAAAATATGTTTGTGATTTATTTTCCTAAAATAAATCAAAAACCTTATTTTAATTCTAAAATTTATTTATAATTCAAAATTAATGTGGTTAATTATTTTTAAATAATTAAATAATTAAATAAATTACTTTAATTCCAAAAATTATTCTCTTTTATTATTTTTTAAAAATCATAATTTGATTTAATTATTTATAATTTATTTTAATTAACTATTTATGATTTAATTAATTGATTAATTTATTTAATCAATTAATTTTATTTATAAATAGTTAAATGAAGTATAATTATTTATAATTAAGCCAAATAATATTTTAATAATGTTTTGAGCTTTTAAAAATATATATAAAGGTACTGAATATTCAATTAATATTATTATTAATTGAATTATTCTTATTTTATTTATAATAAATAGAATGTTTATCCGTTTAATACGAAACGAACGCGTCTAGACTCTGAAAAATATTCTTCTTCTATTAAAAATACTTTCAAGACATAAAATCTTTCATTTCGAAAGGTCATTTGATTTTGTAAACGTTCCTGAGTCGCGTAACTATCAAAAAATTGTATTTCGACTCGATTTTAGTTTTAAACATACCTCGTCAAATATTTTGACGATCTAAGTTATGTGGTACATGAATTATGTGTTTACGTGCGTACGTGGGTCAAGAGTCTTGTGTTTGACTGTTGTAATTATGTGTAATTCTTGTTCTACGAATATGATAAATGCTATATGAATTGAGTACGATGATACTGTGTTTTGATCGGCGTTGGACAATTATATTATGCCTTACGAAGTCAGATTGAGTTGGTTGATTGTTGTTTGGAATGGAATAACAGGGGGATAGTCAAATAACTAGACGAGATAATGTCAAAATTTCAATATGATTTGTACAAGCATTGATTTATAGAATATTGTGTTAAAATGGTTTGACTGTAAGCTAGAGTCAAAGCATGATTATGTGTTTACTGATAATTGGTAAGTCAGAAAGATTATATAGGTTGCCTTGTGATTATGTGTTAAGTGTTTATTAATATACGTGATAGGTATACGCGAAGGGTTATATATACGGGGTTTGATAGTTATAAGTTAAAGTCGATATACAGGTTAGTGATTATAGTATTGTCTTATTCTCATAAAGGATCCGGGCGAGACGTGCAATATCGAAGACATATAGAAGGTCAAATGGTGTCGCAAAGAGAGCAAGGAATAAGTTGAGAAAGCAATATTGTGTTGTGGATAAAGTATAGTCAGAGGTTATCTGTGAGTTATGATATGCATAGATTATGGAGTATGAAGTATGAGACTGAGTTGTGAGTTTGGAATCGAAGTTAAGGTAAGTATTCCCGAACCTTCTTGATATATTGCAAGTTCCCTAAATTCCTTTCTTATATATGTTGCATAGATTGCGATGTTCCTTTCAAGATTATGGTATCATGTTTATGCCGTGAACCACATCTGGTAAACCTTTACTTCTGAGAATGAAACCCATGATCTCTTTCTACCTTCGAGTTATGAAAAGCCAAATACTTTATCATATCCTATGAACACATACCCTATGATACCATACCACTTTAAAATCACCAGATACCTTTCATTCAATGAATACACACCCTTATATACCTGATTTTATTTCATGAATACCAAATCTTTGTTATTACAAGGTTGAAACTCGTATCGCATATTATTTGATTATCAAATGCAAATATTGTTTTTAGTTAAATGTTTTATAACCGTTGATTATGATTCTGTATGGAAATTGATGTTTTTATTGAATTGAATTATTAGAATTAGATTGCTTTTATAAAATATGTGGACCAATTCGTGGTCAATTATAGGCCAAAGTGTGCCTCGGATCCAGTATAGAGAACATGGTTGTGTGCCATATTCGGGGTTAGTGCGTGACTGATCAGCAGCCTAACCTTTGTTTTAATTCAAATGTGATAAGTCTAGTTCAATAATTCTTTTGAAAGATTGAATTTCCTATTTTTCAATTGATACAAAGATTGATGAATCCTTTTGTATAATACCCCGAGCTTATGAATTCTTGATTGGTACTTGCCGAGCATTGTTACTCACCCTTGCTTTTCTTTTAACCATTTCGGAAAGGAGTAAAGATGAGTTGCTCGAGTATGATAGCATTTAAGGCTAAGGCTAGGCGAAGAGTGTGAGTACTTAAGTTATCCAGGGGTCAAAGAAGGTATCCAAGGAAATTGATGAGGATGGTTCGAGTTAGAGTTGTTTATTAATTCAGTTGTAAATCAGGTTTATAAATAAAATAGTAGTGATTCTTCTTATCGAAGATGACTTGATGTTGTAAAAGATGTTGTTTATTAATAATAGTGGTTGATTCTAATTTCAATGTTGTAACCTGTATGTGATCCTGTTTGTAGGGGTTAAACTGTTTTCTTCTAAATATTTTATTAAAGCTTTCAACTTTTAAACTCTTTGATTTTTATATCTTTTCAAAAATACAGATTTTTAATAGTATTTTAACAGTGTTTTCGTGGGGTGACGTCAAATCCATACCCCTGAATTTGAGAAGCGTCACGCATGTGGCATTTAGTAGTCTCTAGAATTAGTTAGTTGGGAGAAAAGTGGCCTCTCGAATTGCTATAAATAGGAGAATCTTTTGTAACTAGAGTACCAGTGTAGTTCTTAACATTCCAACTATATAAACCCTCTTTTTAATCTGTTCATTTCAGATCAGTTCTCAATTTCTTGCATATTGTTATTGCTAGTGTATATTTCGGGTCTCAGGTAATACAAAACACTTAAAAATCATAACTTGGTATCGGAGCATTAACGTTTCATGGGCCACCAACTGCAGTTCAGAAGGTTTAGCGATTAGATAAGTTAGAGGAAGACCTGGTTAATCTCAAGAATTCCATGGTAGAGGAGATTTTAGCAGCAGTCAGCAAAGCATCCTTGGAATTGCAACAACACATCAAAAATCAAGTAGCGGAAGGTATGAAACAAGTATCACAAAGGCTATAGGGAAAAATATAAAAATCCAGGGAAACCCAAGAAGCGCTAATTGCAAAGATCTATGATGACCAAGAAAAACTCCATGCCGAGGTGCAATCTACCAATGTTGACATGAGAATACCTACTACTCCATAATCGGAGGTGGTGGGGTAATTAAATCCAAAGGTTGGGGAGCTGAAGGGGAAGGAAGCACCAACCCAAGGGGGATTTCGACATAGATTTGATGGTGGGAATAGAGGAGATCTAGGAGGAGCTGAGATTTCGACATGGATTTGATAATTTTTTTAATACAAAAAAGTATAACTTTCACTTATTATTTTTGCCCCAATAAAAAATTTTGAGAGGGGGCAATTTTTGTTTTTTCAAAAATTAAGGGGGGTCATTTTTATTTTTTATATAATTTAAATATACATATTTAACTAAATTAAAAATTTAAGGGGGTCGGATGACCCCCCTGCCCCTTAGAGGATCCGCCTCTGGTTGTAGGTGGTGACAACTGGAAATACAGGTAGTTAGATATGCCATTATTTGACAGTCAAGATCCCAAATGGATAGATACATAGAGTAGAGAGATATTTCAGTTTTTATCGCTTGAGTGAAGAGGAGAGATGAAGGCTGCAATCTTAGGGATGGAAGGAGAAGCATTATCATGATATCAGTGGGGGCACCGGAGACGATGCATATGATTAAGGACTGAGCTAAGGGCACTATTATTGAAGCAGTTCCGTCCAATAAAATCATGATATCTGTATGAGCAGTCGTTATCAGTTTCTCCAATAATGTTTACATATGCCAGAAGTGGGAGGAAGGGCAAAGTGGGAAATTAACTTAAATAGAAGTGGTAACCAAAGAGATGAGTAAAGTTACAAAAGATACGTGGTGGTCAGTAAGGGAAGAACATAAGTAAAGGGCCAGGAGGAGCAGAGGGCATGTTGGCATTTAGTAGTCTCTAGAATTAGTTAGTTGGGAGAAAAGTGGCCTCTCTAATTGCTACGAATAGGAGAATCTTTTGTAACTATTGTACTAGTGTAGTTCTTAACATTCCAACTATATAAACCCTTTTTTTTATCTGTTCATTTCATATCAGTTCTCCATTTCTTGCATATCGTTATTGTTAATGTGTATTTTAGGCCTTAGGCAATACAAATCATTTAGAAACCATAACATAACTTTTAACATAATTTGCTTACATGCATGTTATGCAGTGTAAAATAGATTACCTTACATCTTTTCGCCAAGAGAGAGAATGTTGTTGCAATATACATAGCATAGAGTGATAATGTTGTTGCAGTAAACATAAGACACATGTAGTTGGCATTTGCTCTATGCGAAGCTGGTGATGTTGAAATACTCTTACGTCAACCTTTTCAAGGACAATAAACATTTTATGAACATCTGCAACCATTTTCCTTATAATATACTAATATGTATATTCAACTATAATTATATCATTGTATTAGGCCAACTCATACTCAGAAAATCAGAATTCCGACCTCTGGACAACTTACAAGTTAAACTCACCAGATTAAAATTAATGTACATCGCTAGGTGTTGAATGACATTTATGACACTTTATTACGCTCCGTAAAGCTTTGAATTAGTGTTTTTTACTCAAGTTGTTGGTGTTTTTGACATGTTTTTGTAGTATTTTTGCATTGCAGGCATTTTCCGGGTAATCAGGTGAATTAGCACGATTTAAGTGCTAATTTGGTGTCAGGATGGTATCTAGAATAAAAGCTCGTGAAAAGACCGGCTCAAATCAACAAGAAGAAAAGTAATCAGAATTTTATCCACAAGGACGGCGCGCCCGCGCTAAAGCGGCGCGCCCGCGCTAAAGCGGCGCGCCCGCGCTAAAGCGGCGCGCCCGCGCTAAAGCGGCGCGCGGCCGCGCCCAAGAAGCAGAAACTCAGCGCGCCCGCGCTGAAGCAACGCGCGGCCGCGCCAGGTCGGGGTGACATAATTCTTTTCCTATTGGGATTTTGAGAGTTTGAAGCCCTGTTTAATTCTACAACATATATATATATATATAAATAAAGCTCGTGTTTCATAAGGAGACGTACCAGAGCTAAGAAAAAGGCGTAAGAAGACCGTAGAGCACAATTCAACCAAGGCGAAGAAGATCTAGTTTATTCTTGTGATTCTTTGTTTTAAGTTGTAACTTTGGATGCTAGTTTTCTTATTCTTAAACCTTTACTTTTGTTTCGTACTTGGTTTTATTAAGTATAAAGACTACGTTTATTTTACCATGCTTTCATTGGAACCCACGTTGATGATGAGTCCGATCATGGACTAATCGTTATCGTGGGGTTCTAGCGGATTTATTTATGGATTTCTTTAGTTAATTTGGTTCGATGCTTTAGTGTGTTGTGATTGTATGATAACCTAGTTTTGGTTGCGCTTATTTATCTTATGAGCGTCGCGAACTTATAAGATAATGTGCTAATCTTTAATGAAGCGAAAGTGAATTTAAGGATTTAGAACTTGCCATACTAGCATAGGTTCATGTATTTGATATGCATGATGCGTAGGTAATTTTAAATAATCTTACTTACCCTATGTAATCACGGGGGATAACTTGTGCATTAAACCGTTATGTTATCAAATTCTATAGATATATAGGGTTTCAATATAATTGGTTTCTATTCAGCTTCTATCTCTTTTGTGGATGTCTGGTAGTATGGTATTCATATAATGAAAGTTGGCGTTTATCAGTTTCGTGTTATCTGATTAGTGTCATCACCATTACATGCTAAGGTTAAATAACGAAAAGGCTATTGAATGAAGTATTTAATGAAGTTAGAATCACATGTTTGTTTCATATATTATTCAATTCTCTTTAATCTTAGTTTATGTTCTTTAGTATAATCTCTTAGTTAATTTTAGTATAAACAATCTCAAATTGTTACTCGTCTTAGCATTGGATAATAACCATACTAGTGTTGCATAGATACATTGATTGAAATTAACCTAAACCATTTCACGTGGGAACGAACTAGAATTTATTTTATATTACTTGCAAACGCGTATACTTGCATGTATTATTAGCGCATGTTAACGTCCTAACACCAGGCTACAAATGTTACTGTTCAATCAATGGCAGTGTTTAATTATATGCAAAAGCAAGTGAAGTTTAACATGGATTAAATCAACTGGTGGTGGTGGTTATTATCTATGTTCCCATTTGAATTGATGAAAGCTAATTAAAAATATAAACAGAATCAGTACACTTATACAGATTTTCTTGGTAAATTATCAAATTTACGAAACCTAAATCAAATGAGACAGTAGTTATGCGACTAGGTACTGTAATATTAGCAAAAATTTTCATTTTGTAGTTGCACCATATTGGCAATTAACCAGGATACATAATATATTTAAGAGGTTCTAACTGGTTTCAACTTATCAAAATTGGTGGTTTAATTTTTCACACATGAATCATAAAACTTTATAATAACAATTTAACTTTCGGGAATTAGTTGAAGAATGAAAAGATAAATTTCCCTGTCAGTGAGTAAACAAGAAAAAGAGCATATTGCAACAATAAAAGGTTTAACATTACCGGTTTTGTGTTTTTGGATGGAGGATTATACTTTTATATAATTATTTTAGGTTTAATATAGTGAGAGCATCGCTGTTTGTCTTTAGCTCTGTAACCTAGATAAAAAATAAATAAAAAAGAAGAATCTGATAAATTCATTAGAAGTGTATTCACCCCCCAAATCACAACGAAAATATTTAATAACAGCAGAATGTTGAGTATGCACAAGAGCACAAAATTCCTTGTATATATCAAGAAAATCAGACCTACATTTCATCATATAAACCAATATAAAAGGAGTATAATCATCAATAAAGGACACATAATATCTAGAACCCCTATTTGTGGGTACAAGTGAAAGTCCCAACACATCAGAATGAATAATATCAAAATGTGGAACGGTAAAATAAACACTTTTATAGAATGACAAAGCATCAAATGTAGCCAGTTTACAACCACTACAACCAGAAATATCATGAGTTTTTAAATATCTTAAAACTCCTGTAGAAACCATATATTATAAACGAGTGGCAGACACATGACCCAAACGAGAATGCCAAAAATAAAAATCTGACGAAGAATTACTCAAACGAAAAGATCATAAATCAACAGTAGAAGCTCCAACATCCAAGACTTTTACTCATCTAAAAATACCCTTAATAAACTGTTACAAGTTAAATTATGAAAATACCCTTAATATAATATATCACTAATAATATATAATAAATATATATATTCTTACAAAAACAACCTTGCTAAGTTTGCTCCATGCATTGGACAACTCAGTAATGGATCGTGGTAAGTAGTCGGGCTTATATCTCGTATCATCGAGACCTACTCCCATGAAATCCTTTATTTCATGAAAGCGGAGAGGCTCACTAGTCATAACAACCAAACGTCCCACACAATGATTAAAAGAAACATCCATCTTCGAGCCATGCTTTGTAAAAAATGGACCATTGCTGATAGTTAAGATAATGTCACAAATAGATTTAGGGGAATAGTCAAAGTTTACAAGCGCTGCATCAATAAAAATAAACATACATTTAAAGAACACACACGCATATATATATAAATATAAGCCCCCTAATATAGAAGTCTTGATGATAGTAAACACCAACTAAATCTTCAGCTCCAGGGACATTGAATTTTATGACTACCAAATCTTCGGAAAGGAAGGAACTCGTAGGAGCATATGTTGTTCAATACACCACACTGTCAATCTCAATAGTATCATATATCTCCAAAATTTCATCTATCTTCTTAGCATAAGTTCCACCTTGCGTATCATTATCTTCAACAGAATGATGGAAGTCAAATGTTTCCCCTTTAGTTTTTGTTATGAGTTCCCCCAAACAGTATCATATTATCAACTTAACTGTATATCATTTTTTTGTTAGAGTATTAACCATATATTATTTTAACTTTACTATTTTGTATATTATAATATATATATATATATTTATAAATATTATGTGAAGTCAATATAAAGAATATAATTAAATATAACCACAGACTAAATTATAGTAAAAATGTCAAAATTATGCGGACTAAGAGTTTTTTGGATATTCCTATACCATATTAATTTATATATTAAGTTAATTTTTTAAATGATGAAATAATTACGTCAAAGTATAATAACAAACACATTCTCTCCTTAATAGGCTAAGGATTTTAAGAGTAACATTAACCCTATTTTATGAATATATATATATATAATATATATATATATATATATAATAAAGTACAAACAAAACAAGTTTATGTAAAAAAAGAACAAGTTTATATATATACTAGTCTAAAACGCGTGCGATGCACAGATTGTTTTAAACATTATTTAATTTTTAAATTTTATTTGAATTGAAATTTTAAAATCTGAAATTTTTTATTAGAAAATTTAATTGTTTTATTTAATATTAATTTAAATATACACATGCATAACTGATATTTTAGTTATAAAAAAATAACACCTATTGAAATAAATAGTGTTATTACTCTTTATGGGTGTATTTACAAAGATAATTATATTTTCATTAAAAGGTAAATTTTATCTCATATCGTAGTATATGAATTTTTGTTAGTTTGGTATACCGACCAAATCCAACTATTTATATTCATATTTATTATTTTTTAATTTGTTCAAGCTCCGATGAATTGTAAAAAATAATTTGTTTCAATGGTAAAAAAAATTATATTAACCTGCATAAAAGTAGATATTATTTTAGATGGTTTAATCATTTTCTTATTTTAGTTTTGATTTTTTATCAATCAGTTGTATAATTTTTTTAGCCCGAATGAATAGTATATATTGATTTATTTTAGTTCGACGCAATTATACTGACTAAGGAATTATCTCTATTTTCGTGGATTTTTTAATAGTATGAATATTATAGAAATTGAAGAAAACCTATAATCAAATAAACCCAAATATTGTACACACATATCTACTATCAAACTTTTAAAATTTCGGTTATCAACGGGCTAATTATATTTAGTTTGTTTTTAATTTTATTTAAACTCTGGGTGAATGTCTTTTTGTTTTGAACTGAATAGATAATATATTTTGTTTTAGCCTAATGACATTATATGGACCAACATATTACGTTTCAAATTTTATTTTTGTTTTCACCCAATTCAATAATTTTATTGAGCCATATTGATATTATTTATTATTTTGTTTTACCATGAGGTACTGAATCTTGGTTTTAGCCTCAGACCTGTTATATCAACTAAATCCAACTAATTATATTTAGTTTTTTTATTTAAATTTATTTTACCCATGGTGAATATTATTTTGGTTTGAACGAAATAGATAGTATATACAATTTTATATTAGTCTGATGACATTATATCGATTAAACAAATTTCTTTTTAAAATTGTATTTTGTTTATAGCTGAGAACATTATATCGACCAAATGAATTTCTTTTCAAATTTTTATTAGTCTTCATTATTTTTTTTAGTCCGAGATTAAAAATCCGACTAACTGTATGTAGTTTTTTTATTTAAGACTGGATCAATAATATAATTTTATTTAGCTCAACCCGATATTTTGTTTAAAACAAGACCTTTAGACATATATAATTCTAATTGTACTAAATAATTTTTTTGTGAATATTAATCAATTTATGACACTGTTGTATTTTAAATATTACTATAATTACAGTGACCGGACTGATTATCAACCAAACTTTTATTGTTTCGTCTTTAATATAGTAGTACTAGCTTAAAACCCGTGTGATGCACGGATTGTTTATAATATTACATATTTTTTGAATTTAATTTAAAGTAAAAATTTTAAACTCTGAAATTTATTTATTAGAACTTTTTAATAATATAATTTGATAATAATTTCAAACATACACGTATATAAGTTAGTGATATTTTAGTTTAAAAAGAAATATCACTAATTGAAATATATAGTTTTATTGATATTGATAGGTGTGTTGATGAAAGATAATTATATTTTAATTGAAAGGTAAGTTTTAGCTTACATTATACGAATTATTTTTAGTTTGATATAACGATCAAATCCAACTAATTATATTTAGATTTATTTTTGGTTTAATTTGTACACACAGATCTACTATCAAACTTTTAATATTTCAGATATTAAAGTTGGATCCAATTATCAATCTTCTAAACCTACATTATACATACCAATGAATTAGGCAGACTTTAATGAATTATGTAGACTTTAATTTTACTATAATATAAATCAATAATATTAAAATTATCTTTAGTTTGAATTTAATTTTAATTTTATCGTAGATAAATAATAAATATTATTTAGTTTTAGTCTTAGACCCGTTATATGAACCCGCTAATTATATTTAGCTTGTTTTAAATTTTACTTCAGCTCTAGATGAATATTATTTTATTTTAAATCGAATAGATTATATATTTTATTTTAGCGTGATGATATTATATAGACAAACATATTACGTTTCAAATTTTATTTTTCTTTTAGCACGGTACAATAACTTTTTTTAGCCGGATTAACAGTGATAGGGGATAAAATAAACCCTGATTGTTTAATTAATGTCGCATTAATTATACCGGTTTGAGCTACCAATAAAGACAATTTTAAAGGCGCTCAAAACCCTGAATATTAATTAATTTCGTAATTAATTAATATGGGTAAAATCAGCTGATACGTAAAGTCTAAATAAGGATACAATTATTTGGAGATTGGCCTCCAAGAAACCTCAAGGGACCAGGAATCAATTTCCTTGTTTTCTAGGACTTCAAAGTCTATTCTAAATCTGAGACTTGCCCACCAAGTCTCCTAACTCTATTCCAATTCAGGGCATCCTATGCTTATATAAGGGGCCTCACCCTACAAATCAGAACTATATTTTTTGACTTGATCCTTATTGTGCAGCAAGGTACGTAGGCATCTTGTGAAGGCAAATCGAGTCACGAAATACGAGAGTGGTCAAACAGAGATGAAGCTCAGGAACTCTAAAAAATAAATACACTTTAGTTTTTTATCTATAACATTTGGCGTCGTTTGTGGGAAGCGAACGACAACCATGGTGAACAGACGGAGGAGAAACAACAGTGGGATAGACACTCATGTACCATCGCGAACAATTGCATCAGTGGTAGAGGTACCACCGCACTCGACCTATGCCTCCACCCAAGGAGGAACCCCGATAGGGGTAACTGAGGCTCAGCCACAATGGACGTATCCCCCGGCTCCTCAAGGGACGAATCCCCAATTTCAGTAGCTGCATGCACCTAAGAACTCTCAAACTGTTTTGTATGAGTACTCAACGATCGTGACCACTAACCCCTTACGGGATGCCCCTATACCCCGAGGTTGGAGGAAGTGGACACTCTAACCAGAGCGAAGCACAAGGGCGGATGCCCCAATACTTAAGTGGCTTGACTCCTACCTGGAGGATCGAAAATTCTCTGGACCCTATTCTGATAGAGACTCCGAATCATCGGACGACGAGGTCGCTCCAAGGAGGAGGCGTGCTGGTAAAGAGCCGATGCCTAGTGCCAACCAGCGACCCAGGAGCACTCAAGGGATGAATCCCCAAGATGTCCAAGATAGGATCATGGCCCATGAAGCTGAGATCCAAAGGATGAAGTGCGATCTGGAAGCGCACTTGACTTCAAGGCCTCCACCTACTACGAGACAAAGAGATCTTCCTCCAATCATAGACATGGATGGTCCAATACCAAGAAGGGATGTTGCCCCAAGGACTGACCCTAGTAATTTAATGCCTTTAGGAGATCCTGATGATCCAATTCCACCATTCACCGAAGAGATAATGAATGCCCACATCTCAAGGAAGTTTAAGATACCCACTATCAAAGCATATGATGGTACTGGCAACCCGGAAAATCATGTCAGGACATTCTTTAACACCCTGTTGCTACAGCCCGTGAATGATGCTATTAAGTGCCAGGCCTTTTGTCAAACCCTGTCGGGTATGGCACAAAGGTGGTACAGCCGTCTACCTCCGAACTGGATTGGATCTTTTAAGGATTTGAACCAAGCTTTCATCAAGCAATTTATTAGCGGTAGAGTACATGAGAAAAGTTCAGCATCTCTCATGAGCATTGTGCAAGGAACGAAGGAGTCCCTCAGAGACTATTTGAATCGTTTCACAAAGGAAGCCCTAAAGGTCCAAGATCTTGACGACAAGGTAGCTATAATAACACTGCAGCAGGGGACTTGAGAAGATTTTTTCAAGATGTCCTTAGGTAAACGCCCCCTGATAGCATGTTGCAGCTCCAAGATAGGGCCGAGAAGTATATCAAGGTAGAGAAAATTATGAGGAAGACGGTGATGAATAACGAGTCTGCTGGTGGCAAGAAGCGAAAGACTGACCAAGAATACAATGACCATGACAAGTATCCTAGAGTTGAGAAAGACGTTGACTCAATCTCGAAAAAGTGAGGGCATGGACAGATGTTTACCGAATATGCTAGGCTGAATGCTCCTAGGAGCCAGATCTTGATTGAAATTGAGAAATATAAGGATGTTCGTTGGCCTAAACCCCTGAAGCCAGATCCTGCAAAGCTAGATAAAAATAAATATTGTAGATTCCACAAGGATACTGGTCATGACACCGATGTTTGCCGACAACTGAAGGATGAAATCGAATTCATAATTCGGAATGGAAGATTGAGCAAGTATATTGGAGAGGGGAGAAAGGAGAAAGAAATAATAACGGAAGAAGGAGTTTCAATGATCGTAGGAGGGATCAAGACGATCAGGGGCGAAAACCTCAACCCCGAGGGCCCATGATAAACACGATCTTTGGAGGACCGACTGCTGCTGGATTGTCTAAAAACTCAAGGAAAGCTTATGTTAGAGAATTCATGCACATAGTGGGGGAAGCTCTGAAAAGGGCCAGGATAGGAGTAGCGATGGTATTTGATGATTTCGACTTGGAAGGAGTCAAGTGTCCCCATGACGATCTTCTAGTCATAACACCCATAATAGGGAACATCCCGGTAAAAGAGTCCTTGTAGATAATGGGGCATCGGTGGACATCTTACTCTATGATACCTTCATGAGGACGGGTTACAATGATTCTCAATTAACCCCAACTGACATGCCGATATATCATTTCACTGGAGTCGAGTGTCCCGTGGAAGGAATAATTAAGCTACCTCTAAAAATAGGTCAAGAGCCCAGACAAGCCACACAGATGCTAAACTTTGTGGTAGCAAAGGCTGGGTAAACAGATAATGCGATCATGGGAAGGACATGTATACATGCTTTCAAGGCAGTCCCCTCGTCTTATCATTCCGTGATTAAGTTTCCAACTAGGGATGGAATAGAAGAAGAAAAGGTAGACCAGAAGATGGCCAGAAACTGTTATGTAGCCTCGCTAAGGGAAGATGGAGTAGGGTGCAGGTCTTGCCTATTGAAGATCTAGATATCCGTGAGAATGAAGAGAAACGAGGAAAGCCAGCAAAAGACTTGATCACAGTTCCTTTGGCTCCCGAGGACCCCAAAAAAGTAACTTTCATTAGGGCATCATTGGAGGAGCCCCTTAGAGGGAAAATAGTAAGGTTCATGCAAGAGAATAATGATATATTTGCGTGGTTGGCAGCAGATGTGCCAGGAATAGATCCGGAATTGATCACCCACAAGTTGAACGTGGATCCTAATCGGAAGACCGTGAGGCAAAAATAAAGAAGTTTTGCCCCTGAAAGGCAGGAAGTGGAGAAGCTCTTAGAGCTGGTTTTATTGAAGAGATACAATTTCCAGAATGGTTAGCAAATCCTGTAATGGTAAAAAAGGCTAATGGAAAATGGAGAATGTGTGTGGATTTCACTGATCTAAATGATGCATTCCCAAAGGATTGTTTCCCTCTGCCAATGATAGATACTCTGATAGATGCAACTGCGGGTCACGAAATGCTAATCTTTATAGATGGGTTCAGTGGTTATAATCAGATCATAATGTATAAGGATGACATCCCTAAGGTATCATTCATCAGTAACTTTGGTGTTTTTATTATCTTGTTATGACATTTGGTCTCAAGAATGCAGGAGCTACCTATCAAAGGTTAGTAAATAAGATTTTTAAAGATCTTATTGGGAAAACTATGAAAGTATATTTAGATGACATGTTAGTCAAAAGTCTTGTGAAAACTGACCACATAACCCATTTGAGGGAAGCTTTTGAGATTCTGAGATACCACAAAATGATGTTAAATCCTGCAAAGTGTGCTTTCGGAGTGGGATCTGGAAATTTCTTAGGATTGATGGTCTCCAAAAGAGGAATTGAGGCCAACCCCGACAAGATAAAAGCCATTTTAGACATGGAACCTCAACGTTCTGTAAAGGATGTTCAAAAACTCACTGGGAGAGTTGCAGCTTTAGGTCGGTACATCTCAAATGTAATAACCCCAATTTTTGGAAATTTTTTGAAACCCTTATGAATAGTGTTTTTGCTGAATGAGAAAACTGTTCATACCACGCTATGTAGGGGTTCTGTTATTGATCTTATGGGATATTATTAGTACTCTATGTGGTATATAAGTGTATGTAAAGATCGTCAGAATCCATTTCTGAACACTTTGATTTTTCCCGGAAATCCACTAGATACGGAGAGAATTGAGTATAAGGTAACAGGATAAAAAGGATTTAAATTAAAGGATTATAAGAGAGGATCATAAAAGGAATACAATATATTGAGAAATGTTAAGGGAACCTAAGTAATAAGATCCCGGGTATGATCCCTCAAACGATAAACGAGAACGAAAGATAAGCGAACCGTAAAACAAATAAGTGACCAAGAGACAAGCTTGTACAAGAAGCCAGGGATTGTGACATCATCAAACCACAAGGTGTGGACAAGTGGGAGCATTATGACATGTGCAAGGTGACATAGGCATGACAAGAAAGGAAGGAGATGTGGTGACTTTTTAACCACACAAAATCAAGGGCAACTAGGTAATTTACTAAATCAAACACAAAAACCAAGCCAACCAAGCCAAGCAAAATCATTTTCATCAAAAATCAAAAAGAAACCAAGGCATTGTTCATCATGCTCTCGGCTTTTACTATTGCAAATGGGCAAAAATTTCAAAAATTCAAGATCCAAGCTTCCTAAATTGGTGAGTAAATTCCCTAATCATCTTCATGCTTAGTTAGGGCTATATCATGAGTTTAAGCCATTAATTCCTTCTCAATCTTCTTCATTTAATCAAAGAAGAAGACTATGAATAGTGTTTTCAAGTTTTTAACTTGAAGTTTTTCTTGTTTTTCTTGAAGATCCAAGCTTTCCTAAGACTTCTCAAAGCTTCTTAAGGCTTCCTAGCTCCTCCCACCACTTCAAGGAAGGTATACCATCTCCAAACCCTAGATCCCTATGTATTATAAGATGATTTTAATTAGTAGGATGATATTGTAGCTTGTTGTTGTGATTTAGAGTTTGGGATTTGGAACGGTAGTGAAATGGAATGGTAAATGTTGTGGTTTTGATTAAAAGAACTTAAGTATGATTAAAGTTAAGCTTAGGCATAAGTATGAATGATTAAATTGAATTGGTTGGGGTTGTTATGATGTGATAAGGATGGATGTTGGTTGTATGTTGGATTTGAGGTTGGTTTGTGGTTGGTTTTGAATGGCTTAAAATTGGGAAATCGCGTAAACATAGCCGTCGTAACGTCCGATTTTCTTTGGACTGTTTTTGTGCATAGCATTAGGACCCGAGAACCCCCTGCTAGATTATGACCACTGCCATGTTTAGATAGCTCATGTTACGAGCTTCGTTTTGATATGTAGTTCGTTCGATTCCGATGCACGGTTTAGGAGAAACGACCGTTTCAAGTAACGGCGTTTCGCGAACGAAACTTTTTCCCTCGCCTTACTTCGAAACATAGGTTAAAGACCAAAAAGGGTTAATTAATGTATGAAACATTTATGGTAAGTGTGTTAGGCAGTTGGTAAGACACTCGCGAAGGAATCGCTTTAAAACTCGTAAAGGTTAAATTATTAAAAATGGTGGAGCCGAGGATACCCGAGTGACTTAAGCAAATCAGTGAGCGCAAAACAAGCGTTAGAGTCTAAGTTAGTTAAAGTATAGATTTACAAGTGATTTTGGTTTAATTCCAACTTACTTGTTGTTTATAGGTTACCAGACTCGTCCCGAGCCTTTTATCACCCCAAGTCGCTCAGGCAAGTATTCTATCCGTTATACTGTTGTTGTGATTTATACATTTGTATATGCATGATCTTGCGATAAATGCATATTGGTTAATTAGCAAATGTTGCGATATATTGAAGCATGCTGATATGGTATATATATATGCATGCCTGTCTCATATTCTTGAGTTATATATCTGTTGGTTCAGTTGATAATACCTATGCTAGAGGATAGCGGTAATTTGCATATACCCTTAGTATAGAGACCCAAAGGTGAAAATATTTTCTAAAACCGGGAGTCGAGGATCCCGAGTAGATTTTGTATATATGGATATGGATATATATATATATATATATATTTATATATGGTTATAGTTTTCCAAACTATTAATCGAATAAGGTTTATTCGATAACTTTAACTTTATTTTATTATTGAATATTATTTCGAATATAATTCGAAGGCGTATGACTCCTTTTATTTATTTATTTGAATATTATTTGAATATTCATTCGAGGACTTATGACTCCTTTTATTTTATTAATGAATATTATTTTGAATATTCATTCGAGGGCTTATGACCCTTTTATTTATTTATCTGAATATTATTTGAATATTCATTCGAGGGCTTATGACTCAGTTTATATTATTTATTGAATATTTTTGAATATTCATTTGAGGATCTATGACTCCGATTATTTGCTGAGATATATTCTTTATTTTATTAAAGAATAAGGTGTAAATAATCAAACTTATTTTCGATTATTCAAATAAAGATAGTACTTTTATATAAGTATATCTTTGGTTATTTAATATCCATTTCAAGTATAAGTTTTAATACTTCTACTTCGATTATTTTTATAAGGATTATCTTTATGAGAATATTATTTAAATAATAATATTCAGGCATTTTTCTAAATATACTGGGGACTGATTTACTTCATTAAATCAGCTTTACTCCAAACACTCTTTAAAGTGTTTTCGAGTCTTCAAAATGATTTTTAAAAGTTAGAGCGGATCCCAAAACTCATTTTTATATTTAAGATCTTTCTTTTTAAGGGGATTTAAATACTCGCTCAAAACCTGGGGAATCCGGCTCTGTGGTGTATTTTATATTCGCAACAAGGTTGCTGTTTTGATAAATGAATTGATTACTTACCCAATATTCGGGAAGTAAAATTCTTGGAACAAGTTAATCCATTAACAGGCATCGCCTGGGAAATATCGGTGAGTTTTCCTTTCCAACTAGATACGACTTCTTGGTGAAGCCATATCAACAAGTTTCTACTTGGGGAAAGGGGGAACGAGCTTTACGTTTCAGAGTCATGGATTTCATCTGAACTAGGAGTGGTATAAGTGGCCGAGTAGCGCCGGCCCAGCCTTATTATATTGGCCCAAATGGCCTGGAAGTTCCGCTAAGGCGGTCCATTCCTTAGGAGTTCAGTGTTCGGTTGACAAGTAAATCCGACAGGTTCTCCTCTACATGTAGAAAATGGTGGGGTTGCACTACTACGACTGATCATCGTAAGTGGTCTTCCTGGCGCGGCAAACTCCCGTAATGAGTTCATCATCCAATTGGATATTTCTGCAACACTACCCAGAGCATTTCGATAGAAAGGCTACGGTTGGGCGATTGTTGAGTGTTGGCAGGGTCAAGTTTTCAAAATGATGTTTGCATCAAATGAAGTATCTCGTAACTTCATTTTATTTTGATGATATTTTAAAGATTTAATCTATTCAAATCTTGTCTTGTAGTCTCATCTATGTGATGAACTGTTGAAAGCTCATTATACTAGCTTCATAAATGATATAAGTATAGTGAAGTATTTGGTAACTTCATCCCTTGTTTCTACTTATATCTAGTAAGTAATTATCTTACTCGTGATAAAAGATTCTAGTAAGTATCCATTTAGATACTTATATTATTGTTATCACTACATATTATCTTGCGAGCTGTAAGGCTCACTCTTGCTTTATTTCTTCATCACACAACAACAGTTAGGAAAGATGGCCAGACTCCAGCAGACCCAGCGCAAGCGCGTGGGAAGCATCCCGCGTCTTCCCGATGATGTTGTGGCTGCTATAGCTGCAGAGGTAGATCTATTGGTAGATCAGGCATTCTATTTTTGAGAATCAAATTATGTATAATTATAACTTGTGGCAGATAATGGCAATTAACTGTAAATTTATCAAGTAATCATTTTGGGTTGTAATAACTTTTAAATTGTGGATTCAAAGACTTGTACTTATTTAAATTTCATCTCTGAGACTATAACGGGTTGTGGTGTGTGTTAGTGTGGGGTCACAGCATAAGGTTATTATTATTAATTAAGTGAAGTGATATTGTGGAAAGAAAGACCGTGACGACCCGGATCCCCGACCCGGATCTGGGGGTGTTACAGAAATGGTATCAGAGCTAAGCGTTATAAACCTCAGAGATGATGGGACGTTAAGATAATAAGTTCACTAAGATAATAAGAACTCTTGCCAAGTTCATAGTCGGACTACCTAACGTAGTACTGACAGTTAAAACCCTTATGAGAACCCTTATAAATGTAGCGATAGAAGCGTAGTTCGTTATCGTATAGAGTAGCGGGACTCCGAACCCTGAGGTTGAGGAGCAACAGCGCGATGATGTTTTATTACTAATTGGAGATCGGATTGTGGATCCGATAGAGTGTCCTAATGCAGGACCGGATGATGTTGATATTGAGGATGTAACGGTTGAGGATGTTGTCCTAGAAGGGATAGTTGCTGAGAAGGATCCCATGGAGGATCCTGACAAGAATGAATAAAGGACCACTGATGAATTGATGACCATGGTTAGGTCGACTACCAGAGGAAGGATTGGTCGGTCACTACCAGAGGTTCGTTCAAGTTTGTAAAGACAGTAGCCCCTTTAACGCGGCTTACTCATAAGACTGAGAAGTTCGAATAGGCAGAGAAATGCGAGAACAACTTTTAAAAACTGAAGCAAAGGTTGGTGACGGCCCCTATGTTGGCGTTGCCGGAGGGAAAAAGGAGATTTTGTGATTTGTAAGTGACGCTTTGCATAAGGAATTAGGGTGCTTCTTATATAGCACAGCAAGATAATCGCATCTGCGTCAAGACAATTAAGGGAATTTAAAATTCGATATCCCCACCCATGAGCTTGGGCTCGTGGCAATAGTTTTGCCCTAAAGATTTGAGGCACTACTTGTATGGAGAGAAGTGTGAGATTCACAAACCATAGGAGCTCTAGTACATTCTTACGTAGAAAGAGCTCAACATACGCCAGAGGAGGCGGTTAGAGCTAATCAAGAATTATGATTGGGAGATTCTTTATCCTTCGGGGAAAGCCAATATGGTGGCTGATGCCCTTAGTAAAAAGGAGAGACTCAAGATGATAATGTCTTTTGGAGAGTTTATAAGAGATTTTGAGAAAATGGAAATAGTAGTGAAGGTAACCGGAGCCGGTACCGAAAAGCTGTTTGAGATAGCAATACAACCCGAATTATTGGAAAAGAACATATTGTGCCAGTAAAAGTGATGAATGAAGGCAGAGAGCCAACAAATAGATATGAGATTAATACCGAGAGAGATGATAAGGGAATAATGAGGTATTCCTATAGAATTTGGGTTCCAAATGTTTAAGAGCTTAAAGATGAAATCTTAGATGAAAGCTAGTTTGAGGAATAAGAGTTAGAGCAAACCCTGAACGTGATAGTCAGGGAGGTTGCCACCAAGACAAAAGGAACCCATAACATGATGAAGTGGAAAATGAGGATTTAAATTATGTAAGATGACCCCAATTATGGGGAGTAGGAAGAAATATTTAGACTGAGGAATCAAAAGTCGAGTAAGGAAAGGAGACCCGAGATGGTACCCCTATACGGCAATTCATGGACCTGTCTAAAGAGAACTTAGACTATTATCCCCAACCACCACCCTGAGGAGACAATGCGGTGGGAAATTCTTTCATGACCTTTAAGTCGCTAAGCTCTCAGAGTTCCAAGGAACAAGCTGACCCAGTCGAGGCAAGAGCCTGGCTAAAGGAAATAGATGAATCATTTGAGACTCTAAATGATTGACGAACCACAAAAGACTGTTTTGTCACTTACCCTCCTAAGAGAGAGACCACCCGCTGGTGAAAGGCCAAGGAAGACACGGAGCAAGAGATTATAATAAACTGATTTAAGTTCAGTCAATTGTTTTCAGGAAAGTACTTCCCAAGGTTATGGAGATAGTGTAAAAGCTTAAGAGCCAGAACAAAGGCAGACGAGTATGATGAATTATGAATCTAAGTTGTAAAAGTTATCAAGATTCGTTCTGAAGACACGAATCCAGAATGACGGGATGTTTGAAATCAATGCTTATGTTGTGTTGGTTCATGAAATAACGATAAGAGAAAGGAATATAAAGGCAAGAGAGTTTGAGGAATGATAAGGGAGTTGGGTATGAGGAAACCCTAAAGACTCGTAGAAATAGAAATAGAAAAGTATGTAATCGTCCGGATGAGAGTGATTCACCATGAGTTAAATTGATGGTTGAAGGTATAAGAGATACATATATTTTATCCCCTGTAAGTTGGGAAGATTCGAGGAAACCTTGAGATAATTCGAAGGATAAATAATGAGACGCGGATAGACTGAGGAGACAAGAAAGTAAGAAATTAAGAAAATTGGATGAAGGAAGTGACCTTCAAGAAGGTAAAGTGTAAGACCGGTGGCATGATACCCAGAAAGGGAGATGCCAGATATGAAAGATATCCCAACATTGAGATGACTGTTGAGATAAACAACAAAAGTAAATAAGGAATTATTAAGAAGAAGTTCACGTTGAACATGACCAATATCTTCCAGAACATCCATGTTATCATTACCAAATCAGGAAAGAAAAGCAGATGACCATTGTTATATTTTGGAGGCCATATGGATTGACCTCAATTTGAATAAGGATTCTATTATGAAGTTAGGTATAGACTATCGAGGTGGGAATGATGAATAAGATAATCTATCAAGGATATATGACTTGATTTATCCATGGAAGGATGCAGGTACCTTTTAAAGGTGGAATTAAGGATAGAACATTGGTAACTTAAAATGAATCCTAGGGGAATGCATACAGGTTGGCATTTCACCCTTAATAGGGATAGTATGAGTTTTGACAGTATGAATTGGAAAATATTAAGGTAATGATGACCTTTAAGTATCAGTGGAGAAAATTTTTCAGAAACATATAGATAATGGTTCTAGTATTAGTAAAGGGTATGTTGATATGCCCTGTATCTAGGGAATACAGGAGGAACGAATCAAGGATAACCTTAGAGGTTTTACAAGGAGAAAGGTAATATTCAAAATTCTCAAGAATAGAAATGTTGATAAAGGAAATATGACGTAATTATAATGTTCCCAAGTGGGGCACGTGTTAAACCACGAGAAAGTATGGATCGAACCAGTAAAGGTCGAAATTGTTCAGGGCAATTAGGACCTAAGATAAAAGATGTTCTAAGTATGATTGAGAGTCAGTCATGACAAGTGATTAGCCTCTAAAGACTGAGGCAATAACTTATGGAAAAATGGTGATATTTTTTTTCCCATCTGATTTTAAGGAAAACATCTTCACTCAAGCAGTGATCGGAAATAAGATAGAAAATTTATTTGGAGGTGATTAAAATGACATCGACTGTAAGGAAATTTTACTATCAGGAAAGGCCAAAGAGGTGGCCGACACTTTAAAGGTAAGAGGATAATTATAGGCGCTTGTGCCAAAGGAATGCAGTGATGATGGTTACAGCTATGAAGGTTGTATTATGGTTTGGAAGATTGACATTCCTTCTGATGACTGGGCAATACCCAACCGTAATAGTAGTTGGTAAAGGTTTAATTCGTGTAATCGCCATGAGCGGGCTATCTATCTTAGAAGGTCCTATCTTGAGAATAATCCAGGACCATGTTTCAAAAAGGACTAGATGAACCCTTGAGTTAATTCTTCTATTTAGGGCGTATGATTAAGAATGGTATTAACCTGCTATCGTTGCTTTGATTGAAACTCTTCTGCACTTTTATCTGCTTCATGTCATGAAGGTACGTCAGAGTTTGGAGTGTTCTTCATGAATTGTGATTGATGGTTATTATGTTACCTCCTTAGAAGAATTCGATACGATATGTATGGACTCCGTATAGTTAGCTATTAAGACTTCAAGGAAAATGAATGACTACAGTAGGTCAGTGGTGGACCATAGTAAGGCAGCAATGATTCTGTGAGTAATGAGCTGATTACAACCGTGAGAGTTGTATTGGAATGGTTGTTGAGATTGAGTATCACTAATCGGGTCGTGGTAGTGTATAAGTTATCATTGATAGACTAATTAAGTAGAGTGTCTACCTATTGAATATTTATTCTTTCTTATCAATAGAGAGTCGTATTATTATACGAGGAAGGTTGCGGTGCAAGCATAGAATTCAAGTAACGATGATGTCTAGAATGAGATCCCAGATTCGATTTTCGATGTCGAGGGAGTTTCAAAGGTAATTGTGTATAAGCTCGAGGAAGGGCATGGGTCCATAGAATGATGGACGGGATAGCGAAAATATTTAGGCACGTGAAATGCGATGCTATAATACTTGATGTTGATATAAATACATATATGTTTTGTTCTTCTATGACAAACCTCTATAGTTCAGAGGTAGATCCCAAGCCAGATATTTATGGCAATAAAATTTTTTATGAATATACAATTCTCTTCAATTCGTTCTTTTCTCTTCTTTTCATTTCATGTAAGCTGAGAAGAACAACCCTTCCAGAAGGGGAGGTATTGCCGAATGACTATCTATCTGTGTGATAGAAGCCGAGTAGGATACCAGCTATTGTTTAATTGCTTGTCAAGTACTAAAGGCTGGCCACCTTCTGTACTAACTATGCGATATAACAAGTGTTCATGATCATAGTGATCTCTCAACAAATTCCTTTACTTCTATTTGATTGATCAAATTTTGGAAAATAGAAACAACTGAAAAAGGAGTAATAAAATTGTGATAGTATTCGGGATGGGAACACATTCGTGATACTAAGGTTGACGTGGTTATTAAAAGGTTAAAGAACGCTAACGAGCAAAAGTATAACCAGTATAATATTAGAAACGGAAGGTGATAGCGATTACGAACTGGAAAAGAATGGGTATTGAGAAGCAAAAGCTATAATGATTAGAAGCTATGATGAGAGTCTGTGTAATAGACTTGAAAGAATTTGGAATGATCACTTAACGCGGATTAAGCTATCTTACGACAATAGATCATATGTCATTATCGAGATGTCGCCTTATGAGATCCTTGAGGGAAGACAATGCCAATCTCCCTTATGTTAGGATGAAGTGGTAGAGCGCAAGATGCTCAGACCAGTAGTGGTCCAAAGGACCAAGGATATAATAGATCTAATCAGAGGATGGCTGGTAGTAGCCCAAGATGGACATGATAAGTATGTTGATTTGACACGAAAGGATAAAAAGTACGAAATAGGGGACCTAGTAATGTTATAGGTATCCCTTGGAAAGGATTGATGAGATTCGGAAAGAAAGGAAAGCTAAGTCTACAATTTGTTGGACCCTTGGATATATTAAGACGTTTGGGAAGTTAGCATATGAGCTAGCCCTAACCCCGAACATGTAGCAGGTCGTAACGTGTTCCACGTATTAATGTTAAGGAAGTGTAATTCAGATGCCAGACAAATAGGGGCATATGAGCGCATAGACATGCAACCAGACGTAACCTATATGGAGCAACCAGGAAGGGTTATAGAGTGAAAAGGAACGAGTGCTTAGGAGAAGGGTTATCAAACTAGTAAGAGTTTGATGGTAAAACCACAATGTGGGAAAATTGACTTGAGAGTTAGAAAGTGCAATACTAAGAAAGTATCCCTATTTATTTTTATCTGATTCCGGGACGGAATCCTTTTAAGGAGGGGAGACTGTAATAACCCCAATTTTTGGAAATTTTTTGAAACCCTTATGAATAGTGTTTTTGCTAAATGAGAAAACTGTTCATGCCACGCTATGTAGGGGTTCTGTTATTGATCTTATGGGATATTATTAGTACTCTATGTGGTATATAAGTGTATGTAAAGATCGTCAGAATCCAATTCTGAACACTTTGATTTTTCCCGGAAATCCACTAGATACGGAGAGAATTGAGTATAAGGTAACAGGATAAAAAGGATTTAAATTAAAGGATTATAAGAGAGGATCATAAAAGGAATACAATATATTGAGAAAGGTTAAGGGAACCTAAGTAATAAGATCCCGGGTATGATCCCTCAAACGATAAACGAGAACGAAAGATAAGCGAACCGTAAAACAAATAAGTGACCAAGAGACAAGCTTGTACAAGAAGCCAGGGATTGTGACATCATCAAACCACAAGGTGTGGACAAGTGGGAGCATTATGATATGTGCAAGGTGACATAGGCATGACAAGAAAGGAAGGAGATGTGGTGACTTTTTAACCACACAAAATCAAGGGCAACTAGGTAATTTACTAAATCAAACACAAAAACCAAGCCAGCCAAGCCAAGCAAAATCATTTTCATCAAAAATCAAAAAGAAACCAAGGCATGGTTCATCATGCTCTCGGCTTTTACTATTGCAAATGGGCAAAAATTTCAAAAATTCAAGATCCAAGCTTCCTAAATTGGTGAGTAAATTCCCTAATCATCTTCATGCTTAGTTAGGGCTATATCATGAGTTTAAGCCATTAATTCCTTCTCAATCTTCTTCATTTAATCAAAGAAGAAGACTATGAATAGTGTTTTCAAGTTTTTAACTTGAAGTTTTTCTTGTTTTTCTTGAAGATCCAAGCTTTCCTAAGACTTCTCAAAGCTTCTTAAGGCTTCCTAGCTCCTCCCACCACTTCAAGGAAGGTATACCATCTCCAAACCCTAGATCCCTATGTATTATAAGATGATTTTAATTAGTAGGATGATATTGTAGCTTGTTGTTGTGATTTAGAGTTTGGGATTTGGAACGGTAGTGAAATGGAATGGTAAATATTGTGGTTTTGATTAAAAGAACTTAAGTATGATTAAAGTTAAGCTTAGGCATAAGTATGAATGATTAAATTGAATTGGTTGGGGTTGTTATGATGTGATAAGGATGGATGTTGGTTGTATGTTGGATTTGAGGTTGGTTTGTGGTTGGTTTTGAATGGCTTAAAATTGGGAAATCGCGTAAACATAGCCGTCGTAACGTCCGATTTTCTTTGGACTGTTTTTGTGCATAGCATTAGGACCCGAGAACCCCCTGCTAGATTATGACCACTGCCATGTTTAGATAGCTCATGTTACGAGCTTCGTTTTGATATGTAGTTCGTTCGATTCCGATGCACGGTTTAGGAGAAACGACCGTTTCAAGTAACGGCGTTTCGCGAACGAAACTTTTTCCCTCGCCTTACTTCGAAACATAGGTTAAAGACCAAAAAGGGTTAATTAATGTATGAAACATTTATGGTAAGTGTGTTAGGCAGTTGGTAAGACACTCGCGAAGGAATCGCTTTAAAACTCGTAAAGGTTAAATTATTAAAAATGGTGGAGCCGAGGATACCCGAGTGACTTAAGCAAATCAGTGAGCGCAAAACAAGCGTTAGAGTCTAAGTTAGTTAAAGTATAGATTTACAAGTGATTTTGGTTTAATTCCAACTTACTTGTTGTTTATAGGTTACCAGACTCGTCCCGAGCCTTTTATCACCCCAAGTCGCTCAGGCAAGTATTCTATCCGTTATACTGTTGTTGTGATTTATACATTTGTATATGCATGATCTTGCGATAAATGCATATTGGTTAATTAGCAAATGTTGCGATATATTGAAGCATGCTGATATGGTATATATATATGCATGCCTGTCTCATATTCTTGAGTTATATATCTGTTGGTTCAGTTGATAATACCTATGCTAGAGGATAGCGGTAATTTGCATATACCCTTAGTATAGAGACCCAAAGGTGAAAATATTTTCTAAAACCGGGAGTCGAGGATCCCGAGTAGATTTTGTATATATGGATATGGATATATATATATATATATATATTTATATATATATATATGGTTATAGTTTTCCAAACTATTAATCGAATAAGGTTTATTCGATAACTTTAACTTTATTTTATTATTGAATATTATTTCGAATATAATTCGAAGGCGTATGACTCCTTTTATTTATTTATTTGAATATTATTTGAATATTCATTCGAGGACTTATGACTCCTTTTATTTTATTAATGAATATTATTTTGAATATTCATTCGAGGGCTTATGACCCTTTTATTTATTTATCTGAATATTATTTGAATATTCATTCGAGGGCTTATGACTCAGTTTATATTATTTATTGAATATTTTTGAATATTCATTTGAGGATCTATGACTCCGATTATTTGCTGAGATATATTCTTTATTTTATTAAAGAATAAGGTGTAAATAATCAAACTTATTTTCGATTATTCAAATAAAGATAGTACTTTTATATAAGTATATCTTTGGTTATTTAATATCCATTTCAAGTATAAGTTTTAATACTTCTACTTCGATTATTTTTATAAGGATTATCTTTATGAGAATATTATTTAAATAATAATATTCAGGCATTTTTCTAAATATACTGGGGACTGATTTACTTCATTAAATCAGCTTTACTCCAAACACTCTTTAAAGTGTTTTCGAGTCTTCAAAATGATTTTTAAAAGTTAGAGCGGATCCCAAAACTCATTTTTATATTTAAGATCTTCCTTTTTAAGGGGATTTAAATACTCGCTCAAAACCTGGGGAATCCGGCTCTGTGGTGTATTTTATATTCGCAACAAGGTTGCTGTTTTGATAAATGAATTGATTACTTACCCAATATTCGGGAAGTAAAATTCTTGGAACAAGTTAATCCATTAACAGGCATCGCCTGGGAAATATCGGTGAGTTTTCCTTTCCAACTAGATACGACTTCTTGGTGAAGCCGTATCAACAAGTTTCTACTTGGGGAAAGGGGGAACGAGTTTTACGTTTCAGAGTCATGGATTTCATCTGAACTAGGAGTGGTATAAGTGGCCGAGTAGCGCCGGCCCAGCCTTATTATATTGGCCCAAATGGCCTGGAAGTTCCGCTAAGGCGGTCCATTCCTTAGGAGTTCAGTGTTCGGTTGACAAGTAAATCCGACAGGTTCTCCTCTACATGTAGAAAATGGTGGGGTTGCACTACTACGACTGATCATCGTAAGTGGTCTTCCTGGCGCGGCAAACTCCCGTAATGAGTTCATCATCCAATTGGATATTTCTGCAACACTACCCAGAGCATTTCGATAGAAAGGCTACGGTTGGGCGATTGTTGAGTGTTGGCAGGGTCAAGTTTTCAAAATGATGTTTGCATCAAATGAAGTATCTCGTAACTTCATTTTATTTTGATGATATTTTAAAGATTTAATCTATTCAAATCTTGTCTTGTAGTCTCATCTATGTGATGAACTGTTGAAAGCTCATTATACTAGCTTCATAAATGATATAAGTATAGTGAAGTATTTGGTAACTTCATCCCTTGTTTCTACTTATATCTAGTAAGTAATTATCTTACTCGTGATAAAAGATTCTAGTAAGTATCCATTTAGATACTTATATTATTGTTATCACTACATATTATCTTGCGAGCTGTAAGGCTCACTCTTGCTTTATTTCTTCATCACACAACAACAGTTAGGAAAGATGGCCAGACTCCAGCAGACCCAGCGCAAGCGCGTGGGAAGCATCCCGCGTCTTCCCGATGATGTTGTGGCTGCTATAGCTGCAGAGGTAGATCTATTGGTAGATCAGGCATTCTATTTTTGAGAATCAAATTATGTATAATTATAACTTGTGGCAGATAATGGCAATTAACTGTAAATTTATCAAGTAATCATTTTGGGTTGTAATAACTTTTAAATTGTGGATTCAAAGACTTGTACTTATTTAAATTTCATCTCTGAGACTATAACGGGTTGTGGTGTGTGTTAGTGTGGGGTCACAGCATAAGGTTATTATTATTAATTAAGTGAAGTGATATTGTGAAAAGAAAGACCGTGACGACCCGGATCCCCGACCCCGGATCTGGGGGTGTTACATCAAAGTCTGGGAAAAATATTTACCTTTCTTCAAGGCTTTGAAGAAAGTAAAGGGCTTTGCATGGACTGATGAAAATCAAGAGGCATTTGAGGATTTGAAGAAATACATGGTTTAGGCACCGTTGTTGGCCAAACCTATTCCTAATGAAATTTTGTACTTATATTTGGCTATTTCAGAAAATGCCTTGAGCGCCGTATTGTCCATAAACCTATATATTATTTCAGCAAGATTTTGCATGAAGCTGAATGAATTATTTAACTATTGAAAAATTTACTTTAGCATTAGTAATGGCCTCAAGGAAGTTGTGTTCTTACGTCCAAGGTCGTAAGATTGAGGTACTAACAAATCGGACTTTGAGAAATATTATTCACAATCATAAAGCCAGTGAAAAGCTGATTGAATGGGCCATAAAGTTGGGAGAATTTGATATAAAGTATAAACCACGTACAACGATAAAAGCCCAGGACTTGGCTGACTTCGTGGTTGAATGTACCATCCCCAACCAAGAAGTCAGGGGGCAAGAAGATGTTGTACCTGAGGGCATAAAGGAAAAAGAGGAGAATGAAGGAGAACTGATTAAGGAAAAATAATTATGGGTTCTTTATTTTGATGGAGAATAAAAAACAAATTTGAGTGGAGTAGTGGTAGTTCTACAAAGCCCCGACGGGTTCTTGATTGAGTATGTTATGAAGTTAGACTTTCCGACCACAAATAATGAAGCTGAGTATGAAGTTCTGATAGCTGGTCTTGGCCTAGCAGGAACGTGAGGGTCAAAAACTTGAAAGTTTTTGGAGATTCGAAACTTGTGATATCCCAGGTCAAGGGAGAGTTTGAAGCAAGAGACGAAACCATGGCAAAGTATGTACATATGGTGAGATCTGTGATGACTCAATTCGATGAGTGACATATCGAGCACATTCCGAGAGAAGAAAATGCTAAGAACAATGCATTATCCAAATTTGCCTTATCAGAAATAGAAGACAGTTCTAGAAGCGTGTACTTCCGTGTTCTAAAAATGCGAAGATAGATGTTAAACTAATTGCCCCCATAGGGCTTGGAAGGTCATGGATAGATCCTATTAAAGCCCATCTACAAACTGGATGGCTTCCTAGTGATGTAGTGGATGAGAAAAAATTGTATGTACGAGGCCTAAGATACTCTTTGATTGATGGGATTTTTTATAAAAGGTCTTTCGTAATTCCTTATCTAAGATGCCTCAGGTTAGACGAGGCTCGACTTGCTCTGGAAGAAGTACATGAAGGTATACGTGGCCAACATTTAGGGAGCAGGGCCTTAGCCCACAAAGTTACTCATTTAGACTTTTACTGGCCAAAAATGATGGTCGCTGCCAAAGAATAGATGAGGAGATGTGATCGCTGTCAGAAGCATGCCCCTGTAGTAAGCAGCCACCAGAAATGCTTACTTCCACAAACTCCCCAATCCCATTTGCTACTGCTTGCGTAATTAATGTCGCATTAATTATACCCGGTTTAGGCTACCAAGTAGGCCCATTTTAAAGGGGCCCAAAATCATGAATATTAATTAATTTCGTAATTACTTAATATGGGTAAAATCAGCTGATAAGTAAAGTCTAAATATGGATATAATTCCTTGGAGATTGGCCTCCAAAAAACCTCAAGGGACCAGGAATCAATTTTCTTATTTTCTAGGACTTCAAAGTCTATTCTAAACCGAGACTTACCCACCAAGTCTCCTAACCCTAATCTAATTCAGGGCATCATATGCCTATAGAGGGGTCCTCACCCTACAAATCAGAACTACGTTTTTTGACTTGATCCTTAGCGCGCAGCAAGGTACTGAGACATCTTGTGAAGGCAGATCGAGTCACGAAACACGAGAGCAGTCAAACAGAGTCTCAAAGCTCAGGAACCCTAACAATAAATACACCTTAATTTTTTTATCCATAACAAATAATATTTATTATTTTATTTTAGCATGAGGTAGAAAATTTTATTTTATCCAAGGCATGTTATATAAACCAAATCCAGCTAATTATTTTTAGTTTTTTATTTAATTTTATTTTAGCATGGGTTAAATATAATTTTATTTCCAAATACCATTTTCATCACTTGTAATATCACCACTTAATGATTTTGAGGGAATGGTTTTAACGATTAAATATAATCATTAATCGGTCTAGGAGGCGTCTAGGAGGCCGCCTAGGCGGCGCCTAGGCGCTATGCGGTGGTAAAACGCCCCGACTCGGACCTAGGCGGTGATTTAGGAGTTTTTTCAAAAAATCGGGTCAAAATCGGGATTAGGCGGGCTAGGCGGTCAAAAATCGGTCCTAGGCGGTCTAGGCGGAAAATTATTAATTTCATAATTTTTTTTGCCTTTTAATAATTTAATTCATTAATTTCATAATTTCACACAATATCATGTCAATTTTTAATATAAAGTATTGGTAATAAGTAACAAGTAATAAAATATATTTACTTTCTCACTTAAAATATAAAATTAATATATTATAATTAATTTAAAAGTGTAAATTAAAATATAGTTAATATTGTAAACTCAATAATTAGTACATAACGCATGTCAAATGTGTAGATATTATTTAATATCATTCTAATTTCTTTTTTCAAACAAATATTTGACAGATTGATCATTATATAATTATAAAAATTAAAAAATAATATTTATATTCTTCCGATTAATGTTCCGATTAATCGGTCCGATTAATCTCCGACTTTCCGATTAATCTCTCGAAGGTACCCTCACCGCCCTGGCACGCCTAGCGATTTCTGTAACAGTGCTTTATGGTATGGATGGCCTGAGACTGAAAATAAATTAAAAAAAACTTGAATGAAAATAGCTTTGTTAGGTCAGTGGTATCCCTATAATTCTCGGAGGAGACTTCAATGTAATTTTGTGTTATAAAGGGAAAGAAGGTGGAGCATCCAAAATGAGAAGGTGGGTTTTAAAGGTCAGCGGTACATTTGGGAGGGAGGAAATTCCCCAAACAACGGAGTACGCAAACGTCTAGATCGTTTCTTGGTGTCTTCTACATGGAGCTCTCTCTTCCAAAATGTATATGTTAAACATCTTATTCGTTACAAATCTTATCACCTGGCTCTTATAATGCGAATCAAAAAGAAAAATCTAAGAAAAAAAAATCATAAATTTGAATTCGAAATGTGTTGACTTCTTAATGAATCTTGCAAGCAGGTGGTGAAGGGAACCTGGGAGGCCACTGAAGGAGCTGGAGTGGTGGACAGAAAAATAGCAGTTTCTCATGAATTGACAGGTTAGATTCGATTAAAATATGATGACTGAGAAATAAATTGACATTACGGAGAAAACTCTTAAGGATGCGCAGCAGAAGCCTATCTCCGAAGTTAGGTGTGAGGAGTTGATAAAGTTAGAAAAAATGTTGGATGATCTATATTCAAAGCATGAGGTATCCTGCAGAGATAAGAGATGGTGACAAGAATTAACAAATATTTCCATCGCAAAGCTTCACAACAAAAGAAAAGGAACAAGGTTGTAAGCATATTTGACTCATCAAATGAGGAATGGCAGGTCGAAGAAGAAAAGATAAAAGATATTGTTGTTATCTATTATGAGAAATTATTCAGTACTACTAATCCTTCTGATGCGGATATTTCAGAAGTGCTGCAATACGTGAGACCAGTCATAACATCGGAAAAGAATGCAGAACTTTTGTGACCTTTCTCAAAAGAGAAATTTCAGATAGCACTTAACAAATGCACCTTTTGCAAGGCTCCAGGACCTGATGGTACACTCAACCAATACGAAGAAACATTGGGTCAATAATTTAACAATAACGAGTGGAAGGTCTCTTTCAGGAAAGGAGTAAGCCTGGAAAGAAGGATGAGTTGATGAATATGCATACAGTTGAGGGACATAAGAAAGGGCTCGACATAACAACCATTATTGGAAGGCTGAAGAAAGTTTACTTTTGTCTAGAGCCGAGAAAGAAATCCTCCTAAAAGCAATTATACAAGCAACGCCTACTTATCTAATGGGTATCTATAAATTTCTGAGTTCCATCACTACTGAAATTTAAGTGGCCATAACGAAATTTTAGGGGCGACAAACTGGAACACAAAGAAATATCCATCGAAAGGTTTGTACGTCAATATGCTCTCCGAAATATTTCACATTTTTAATCGCAATTTCTAAGATAAATATTTGGAAGGACTCATGGTTATTAGAAAAAAATAAGGGCGTCAAATAACAAGCACTTAATATTAGAGCACTTTGAACTATTCATGAACTAATTGATTTGAATTGCATGGAATAGAATGACGATCTGATAAATCAGTATTGTAATGAGAGAGATAAAAAGTGTACAATGGAAGAGCATGCTATTTTTCACCGCATTTGTGTGAAAGATTTATGGGAAAATTCCACTATTTCAAGATCTGCAGATTCAATTTACGATTTAATATAAAGTTGGAGAGGCAAATAAATAAATATTAAACGAAGATCAGTACTTCTTTCTTGGCACATCGATACTGATATAAACAAGTGCATGTTTGAGAATAAATATACTCGTAACGCAATCTTGGTGGAATAAGTTCATAGACTTGTGAAAGACCAACAAAAATATGCATGGAGAATTTACAATCATCAAATAACAAGAGATCAAGTGAAGAGCACTATGTAATGGCATCCACCAACGATGGGATTAAAAATCCACTTACAAGTTTGACATTTTTCCTATTAACCCGAATCCAATTGTAAACATCTCATCTATCGCCTCAAAACAAGCATCACTCATCTTGCTATCTTAATTTGGTAAAAGGCAGGGGAGAGCGTAGTTCAGTTCGACTCGGTTTTCAGGATCGTAAACGTAACCATATATTTTTTGTTTTCAAAATAGAAAACCACAACATCTAGTTCAGATTCCGTTTCGATTTCGATTTAAAATATCCTGGTTCGGTTGTAATCTGCTCGGTTTTAATTATAAAACCGGTAAATATAAATATAAAAAGCAGTCTTCTAAAAATTCCCGATTTTTAAAAAATCCCCAATTAATCCCCTACAAAATATTCGACCGATTCGATCTTTGAAATCCGATTTATTTTTACGAATTTTTCTTTATTGCAGTATATATAATTATTTATTAAAATTAAAATACTATATTAATTTAAAAATGAATAATTATAGAAATTATGATATAATAAATATATATTTGTTAATAAATAATTAATATAATCATTATAATATATTAAATATAATTTAATATTATAATACATCCGATTTTTACTCTGATTAATCCTTCCGATTAATCCCCGATTTTTAATTAATCCTAAATCTGTAGCTCGACCGATCTTCCCCGATTCCCGATTTTTACAACACTGATAAAAAGTAATATATAAATGTTAGGAAATTAATAACACACCGGGGGTGAATGTGTTTTACTGTTTTTATGCTTTTCTTGAGCTTTTTATGGTTGAAGTAAGTAAATTAAATCTTGTAGCGAAATGTGTTACTGCAGAATTTAAACATGCAATAATAAAGAACACATATCTTTCAAAACTCACTTAATTTTATATTAAAATTAAGAATGTTTTGCTACAAAATTTCTAGGCTCTTTGTTAATAAAGAGCTTAGCTTCTTCTTGAGAGTATTACAAGATTTTCTTTCTTAATTGTTACAACTGATTAAATGACCAATGTTAACTTTATAATTTAGTTAAATACTGGTTTACATAATATGCAATAAGACATGCTATTAACTTTAGTAAACTGTCACTTGTCATTTCCATTTTAGGAAAAGTGTATCTTCTATTTCTGGCTTAACATATCTTAGTATCCTGTGTTTACTTTGATCTTCCTTTGTCAGTTAATCTTCACCATTGATCTTGCACATCCTTCAAGCTGCTTTTTGTAGACTTGTCAATCCAGCTGTTTGGATTGTTTGTTGATTGTAAAACTTGGATATTGAACTGGTCTGCAAATTATACTTTGATATTTTACCTCGAGATCTCCAGTTTGGTCTATAGAGAACTTGACATCTCGATAAGTATATTGACTTATCGAGATCTCTAGTACTCCATGGTAAATTTGACTTGTAGAGGACTTCATATCTTTATTTTGACTTATCGATATCTCTGAGTTCTCTAGTGGCTTATTGACTTATCGATAACTCAGAGTTCTCTAGTCAAATTTGACTTGTCGATAACTCAGAGTTCTCTAGTAAATTTTGACTTATCGATATCTCTGAGTTCTCTGGTGGAATTTGACTTATTGATAACTCCAATCTTCATGTCTTCAATTTGGCTTGTCGATATTTCTCTGAGTTCTCTAGTAGCTTTCCTGACTTCTCGATAAGTCATTTTGGAGTTCTCGAGTGACTTCTCTATAACACTAAATTTGTGACTTGTAGAGATCTTGACTTAGAATATTTTTATCCAAACAGATTTATTTAACTCCAAGTGTTAGGTCCCAATATGTTTGTAGAAGGGGGGTTGAATACAAATAATACCGAATAATCGAATTAAATGCGGAATAAAAATGTGAAACAAAATTCAAGTTAAATAAAAATATTATTAAACTTGAAAGGTGTTACAACAACTTTATCGATTACAAGGAATTAATCTCAAATTAATTATCACAAATTTAGAATAAATTCGACATGAACTTTTTCTATTTTTGCAATAATTAGAATCAAATGCTAAACGCGATTTGAGATTAAGTTCTAGGGATTTTGATCCGCTAGATTATTACACAATAACAAGAGAATGATTTCTAGTTGATTGGATTTAACTTTGCAAACTAGAAATTTGATCTTGAATTTAGCAGAGAAGATATAATGTTTCAGAGGCGGCTGCTTTGTTCTTGAGTTGTGTTCTGTGTTGATATGTTTTCTTCTGTTCTGCTGCTTTCCTTTTTAACTAATCAACAGACTTGAATAGAGCTGGCATGACAATCCTTTTAGCTGGTAGGACATTCGGTGAGACTATCCTTTTGAACTAGCAAGACAATCCCAATAGCTAGCAAGACTATCCTTTGAACTGGAGAGACTTTCGGTATGACTATCAAAATGAACTAGCAAGACTTTCCTCTTCCAGTGTAACTTTCGGCAAGACAATTATTTGTACTAGCATGACTTTCGGTATGACTATTGATTGTCATACCGATTGTCATATTAGTACAATCAGATTGTCTTGTTGAATTTAAATAGATTTTAATCCAATTTAAATTCTGAAAATCCTTAATATTAATTCTAAATTAATTAATCAATTAATTCAATTAATAAATAAATTAATCTTTGCAGATATAATTTATTTTCTTAATTAAATTATATGACTTAATTAAATAATAGAGAATTAATACTAATCTTGAGCAGCAACCATTCTTCTGAATATCTTCTGAAAATCACTGAAAATTATGAATCAATTCCACCACTTCAATGTTGACACTCGATGTACTGTCTGATTCATGAGTGACTAACTTCCGTGATGTTTCTTCATGTCTTGACTTTGATTTCAGATTAAATCCCTGTAATTAATTGATACCCTGACGAGATCTCTGTCACTTGATTAAATCCACAATCTTGATTTATATCACTGAGGCTTGAACAATTTCTTGAACTTCTTCCAGTGAATTAATTCCTCAAGTCTGTAGATGAACCTTGTTTCTGAATCCTTTGACATATGTTACTTTATGAAATCTCTTTGACGGTAGATCCACTATTTACTTGTTACATTCTTATTTGAGTTGAGTTAAATCCTCGAATAAACAAATAGGCTATGACATATGCCTTACACCAAGCTTCTTCATAATTCTTCTGAGGTATGATCTTCTTGATCTTCTTCCAGATAGAATCCTTAGGCTTGATACTGTTTAAACAAAAAGACTCCAGTCTGCTCTTTTCCATTTATACAGACTTTAAATGTTACAAGTACAAATGCAAACTAAGATTATAATACAACTTACTTAGGGTTGTCAAATTTGACTTAGTCTTGTTAAAGTACAGGCATGTCTTGCACAACAATCTCCCCCAATTTGTGAGAAGATTACTTAACACAAATTCATGCCTGTTAACAAGACAAACCCCAAGTTAAAAAAAATGGAAAATGAAATTAATACATAAAGCTTGAAAGAATTACAACTTTTATACATTAGGAGATTTACAAAGTTTAATGGTTACAAGTATCAGGTAAAGACATTTTTTATATCTGCTTCTTCTCTAAGGAGATCCTTTAAGTGATCAAGAATTTCAAGTTCTTCTATAATAGGTGTTCCACTTAGAGCTTCTACAAGTTTCTGTCTTGCTTCCTTTGGATAACCACTGTCCAGTAAATCAATCCTAAATTTTGAGAATCCACCAGCTTTAATGTTCAGAAATTTTTCATCCTTTGAGATTTTGCTCATACCTTTAGCCTTGAGCTCTTCTAATCCCTTTATGAACATCATAATTTCTTCATCATACTTCCTCCTTCTCTCTTCAGATTCAGACTCATTCATTTTTCTTGTTTCCTCCCTTGTAATCAACCACTCAGCTAGAATTGAACTCCATGTCCTTGTCGCAGTATCCTTGTCCTTTAGCAAACTTATCATTCTTTTAATTTCTGTTGGAGAGAGAGAATCCAGTAAATCACAGCCAAGGAAGGTGAAGGACCCATCTTCAATATAAATTATAACTTCACTTATGGATACAACCCATACTTTAACTATTTCTTCAGCTAGATGTTGGAAATAATATTCATCTGAGATGCACCAATTTAAAGGTAGAAAGTCACTTTGCTTAAAGCGGTTCCAGATGGCCCTTTCAGTAACTTCAACTTTTTTAATAGACTTGGCCTTCTTAGATTTTCTCCCAACAATCTTGAAATGAGTTTAAAGTGATGGTTTGACAAAAGGTCAAACTGAGATTTTTTTTAGAGATGTTTGGTTTGTGGTGATTAGAATTTTTAGAAAAGAGTTAGCAGTTTGCATGAATAGAAATTTAGGCTTTGAGGTTTGAGGTGGTTTGATGTTTAAGATAGTTAATGTTGAAGGTTGAGCTGAGGTTTGAGCTGGATAACTTTTAACATTTTCCAGATTCCAAATAAATGTTCCTCTAGACTGAACATATCTTCAAGTAGTTTCATCTTCTTTTGTACAACCACATTTCCTGTTGAGAAGCACATATCTCTCTTGCTTCTTCCCCTATGAGAATCAACTGATTAAAGAAGATCACCTTCATTTACCACCTCTCCTGTACAATAGGATCCGCAGATAAAAACCAATTGTACTCCCCTTTTGAAAACAGCTTTTTCCCTTACTAGAAAATCACCTTGTGTTTACCACCTCTCCCGTACAATAGGATCCGTAGTTACAAACAACATTGGTGTGGTGTAGTGTACATGTGTAGGATCTTTTTCTTTCTCCCTGTTATTTCTCCCCCTTAGTTGAGGAATCCTCCAAATTATTGCTTAAGCTTTTATCTCCCCATTAAAGAAAGAATGTATGCCGTTGTCTGAAGGAGTTCTCATATTTCACTTGGTTGGAAAAGAAATAACAAGTGTTTCTCTTTCTTCCTCACTGTGAGTGTGTGATTCTGTTTAGTGTACCTCACATGTGTTTCACTCTTCTCTCCACTCGTGTTTACACTCATTCTCACAAGTGTATCACTCCACTCATAGCTCCATAATCCAGATGTACCTGCAAGGAAAATCACCTTAGCCATCCTTAAGGAGGTCACAGGTGGTGCAATGGGAGTTCGCAAATCTCCATCCTTGATAAACTCGTCAGATGAATCTGAGTCATAATCTACAAGTTGCTAGTTTCCCTTTTAGGGTTCCAGATTTGAATTCTGGGAAGGTAAACAATGATCCAACGAATTTAGCATAAAGATCAAAGTTCCCTTCTAATGTCTGTGAAGACATTTCCTTGTGACTCATCAGGTAATATCTGAATCATTGTCAACAAGTTGCCGATCTGCACCTATGTCAGATCCACTATCCGCAGATGCATCCGGGGGATTTAAGCCTGGGGAGGTAGACACTGACCACTGACATATGGCTTTTGGATCAGTATCCTCTCCTAACACCTGTAAAGGCAATTGGTCCATTAATGAACCTTAAACAATCGAATCTGACCTTAAAATGGTCGAAACTTTTGTTTCCGTCAACTCATCCTTTGTGTGTGTAACCTTTCCTTGTGCATCAAGAATTGTTTATATTTGAGGTGGTGACACTACAATGGATACCCTGACCGACAGAAAAATTTCAATAGACACACCCTTTTGAGAGAATGAATCTAGTAACTGTTTTTGAGCCTTTTCAGCAATTATATCTTTTTGAGAAGATGTATGGGGGCTAGCAGTTGCCTCGGTTTAAATACTACTCATCTATGTAGGAGACAGAGCTGCTGGGTTGACTTCAGAACCTTCCTTATGTGGTGCACTAAGGCACTATCTCCCTCACGCTCATTCATACTACATTTAATGGTAAGAGAGTGTTGGTTGATTCTGTTTCTGTGTTTGTCTTTACAGTCTGGGATAGACGTTGTGGGTTTTCAACCTCATGACTGCCAATAAAAGAAAGCCATTGGAGACTGAACCTGTATCACAGAACATAGGGCAATATAGAGAGATAAAATGTACTTAAGATCTATAATGAATGAAAATTATACATTTAATCTTTTGAGAGAGATAATGTACAATAGTGATTTCAAAAGATTTTACATGAAATAAGAAATCACTAATGTAGAAAGAAGTTTGATTTACTCCTAAAACTCACTGCACATATAAAACAATATGATTGTGCCTAGTTATTAGAGAGTTATAAATATGACGATTGCTTGAGCAGTACACTAGTTCATACCAACCTGAAGTGAGATTGTGAAGAAGAGATTACATAGTCCAATAGATCTGCAACTGCAAAGTCCATAAACTGAGGTGCATTGACTTCCTCTTTTGACTCACCAACCAGGAGTACACTTGTACACATCTTACTAGAGTCCAATTCCAAGTGTAATGTGCATCAGGTGCCTGATATGTCGTAATATTCTCAAGTCTCATCACTGGTGCTATATGTTAGATACTGCTTCTTGATAATAACCTAGCATAATATACAAATTTACAATGATAACATTCCCAGCTTACAAACAGCCATATCCCTCAGATAAACCTTTGCTGTTATCTCCAAAGGTAACCAGGGGGCCAGCTTTCTCAACCACATTTGATAGCAGAGCTCTATCTCCGGTCATATGTCTTGATGATCCACTGTCAAGAATCCACACTACCGGTTACACCTGTTTAATGCCCTGCACTACAAATGGATTAGACCTTCTTCGGAACCCAAACTTGGTTGGGCCCGACATACTTGTAGAATTGTCCTTTGTCAGGCAAAACAACATTTTTAATTTTAATGGTCTCAACTTTCTCAATAACTGAACATTTGACCTTGTAAACAGCCTTAACAAATTTTTGTTTAAGCTTAGGCACAAATGTCTCCTTTCTAGCCTTAGAAGGACTAGCAGTCTTAGACCTATCATGCTTCTTATTATTCACATGCTGACGAGGAGTAGTCTTATCACTAGAAACATGATTACCAATAAAATAAGCATACATCAAATTAAAAGCACAAGACATACAATTAACAACACCACATGCTTTATGAGAGTGATTAACAATAGGCAATTTATGCATGGTAGACATGGCATTTTTGTTATCCAACTCATGTGTGTCTGAGTTAGTCTCAGTTGCTTTCACAACTTTGACTGGAACTTTCGACTCACTTGACTTGGAAACAATCTTCTCATTAGCATAATCCTCAGCACGTATTTCTTCTTGAATACAGAAGAGGTCGCATCAAATGGTTCAGCAATTGATGGTTTATAGAGGGGTTCATCAACACCCTTAAGCACATGTGGTACTTCCCTCCCTTTATCACAGACATGAGGAGGGGAGTTTATGCCTAATTCTCCAATAGAAATATTGTAATCATAACCTATTCCAGATGTTTGATTAACAACTTGCTTACTGTAGAACTCTTTAGCCTTCGAACAAGAATTGAAGTAGGCTCTAACCTTAGTCTCAAGACCGGTGATCTTGTCTTTGAGAATAGTTTTGAGTTTTCTGTAACAGTCAACTCTATTCTCTAGAAAAGATATTTGTTCTTTTAATTTGTCTTGATTAATATGCACAAGTCTTAATTCATTGACCTCTTTCTCAAGGTCTTTGATCTGTAAACTTAACAATTCATTATCACGACGTGCATTATCTAAGTTGCCTCCTAGATGATATACTAATTCAGCATCAGTATATTTTACCTCTTTTCTTGACGATGAAGCTTTTCCCTCAATAGCCATAAGAGCAAGATTCCCTTCTTCTTCATCTTCACTATCAGTATCATCCCAGCTTCTTCCCTTTGCCAGATAAGCCCTTTCAGAGTTACCCTTCTGATTGGAATCATAAGAGTTCTTCCTTACTTGCTTTGGCTTCCTGCATTCTGTGGCAAAGTGTCCCAACTCATTGCAGTTATAACATCTAATGGTGCTCCGATCAACCATCCCTGTTTTGTATCCACCACTGCTGGTGTTAGAGGATGAAGATCCACCTTTCTGGAATTTGTTGTAGTTGGACTTGTACTTAAGCTTGGGATTCCTCCTGAATCTGATATTGGAGAATCTCTTGACAATTTGGGCCATTGACTCATCTTCTAATTGCTCCAGCTCTTCCAAGGAATAAAAATCATCACTTGATTGATTTGTAGTAGGAGGATCATATTCTGCTACTAACACATTTTCCTCATCCTTGGAAAACTGTACCATTCTCTCTAACTGTTGAGATTGTTGTTGTTGTTGACCTTCAGCTACAAGTGCAGTAGATGTGCTAATCATCCTATCTTTCCCGTAGACTTCCTTTTGCTGAATCTGCTCCAACTCATAGGTTTTTAACAAACCATAGAGTCTATCCAAAGAAATCTCACTCAGATCTCTAGCTTCTCTAATGGCAGTGATTCTATGTTCAAGATGAGTTGGTAGTGTTAAAAGGAACTTTTTGTTGACCTCCCTGATTGAATAATACTTACCATTTATGTTCAGGTTGTTGATCAACGCATTGTACCTTTCAAACACTTCAATAATTCCTTCTCCTGGATTGGATTTGAAATGTTCATATTCAGAGGTTAGGATCTCCAACTTGTTCTCCCTAACTTCCTCTGTGCCTTCATTAATTACCTCAATAGTTTCCCACATGTGTTTAGAATTTTTACAGTTCATCACATATCTGTTCATCAAGGGATCAAGGGAATCAATTAATATTAATTGAAGGCTGGCATCCAAGAAGGCTTCTTCCTTCTCAGCAAGAGTAAAATCTTCGGGCTCTTTTGGATAGGTTCTAGCTTTGGTAATCACCACATCATCTACTATCACCTCCGGTTCAATAATCATCGGAGTTTTTATACCCTTCTTTAACAAGTTCGAATATTTGGGATTTGCAACTTATAAAAACAAGAGCATCTTCTTCTTCCACATAATATAATTTTCTTTATCAAATGGTGGAATTTTAACGGTTCCAACTTTTTGTGAAGTCATTATGAATTTTTGAATAAATAAAAATTCAAGGAGTTGAAAAAATCACAAAAGTCTAGGATCTTGATTTGTTCGTTAATCAGAAGGCTCTGATACCAATTGTTAGGTCCCAATGTGTTTGTAGAAGGGGGAGTTGAATACAAACAGTACCGAATAATCGAATTAAATGCGGAATAAAAATGTGAAACAAAATTCAAGTTAAATAAAAATATTATTAAACTTGAAAGGTGTTACAACAACTGTATCGATTACAAGGAATTAATCTCAAATTAATTATCATAAATTTAGAATAAATTCGACATGAACTTTTTCTATTTTTGCAATAATTAGAATCAAATGCTAAACGCGATTTGAGATTAAGTTCTAGGGATTTTGATCCGCTAGATTGTTACACAAGAACAAGAGAATGATTTCTAGTTGATTAGATTTAACTTTGCAAACTAGAAATTTGATCTTGAATTTAGCAGATAAGATATAATGTTTCAGAGGCGGCTGCTTTGTTCTTGAGTTGTGTTCTGTGTTGATATGTTTTCTTCTGTTCTGCTGCTTTCCTTTTTAACTAATCAACAGACTTGAATAGAGCTGACATGACAATCCTTTTAGTTGGTAGGACATTCGGTGAGACTATCCTTTTGAACTAGCAAGACAATCCCAATAGCTAGCAAGACTATCCTTTGAACTGGAGAGACTTTCGGTATGACTATCAAAATGAACTAGCAAGACTATCCTCTTCCAGTGTAACTTTCGGCAAGAAAATTATTTGTACTAGCATGACTTTCGGTATGACTATTGATTGCATACCGATTGTCATATTAGTACAATCAGATTGTTTGTTGAATTTAAATCGATTTTAATCCAATTTAAATTCTGAAAATCCTTAATATTAATTCTAAATTAATTAATCAATTAATTCAATTAATAAATAAATTAATCTTTGCAGATATAATTTATTTTCTTAATTAAATTATATGACTTAATTAATTAATAGAGAATTAATATTAATCTTGAGCAGCAACCATTCTTCTAAATATCTTCTGAAAATTACTGAAAATTATGAATCAATTCCACCACTTCAATGTTGACCCTCGATGTACTGTCTGGTTCATGAGTGACTAACTTCCGTGACGTTTCTTCATGTCTTGACTTTGATTTCAGATTAAATCCCTGTAATTAATTGATACCCTGACGAGATCTCTGTCACTTGATTAAATCCACAATCTTGATTTATATCACTGAGGCTTGAACAATTTCCTGAACTTCTTCCAGTGAATTAATTCCTCAAGTCTGTAGATGAACCTTGTTTCTGAATCCTTTGACAAATGTTACTTTATGAAATCTCTTTGACGGTAGATCCACTATTTACTTGTTACATTCTTATTTGAGTTGAGTTAAATCCTCGAATAAACAAATAGGCTATGACATATGCCTTACACCAAGCTTCTTCATAATTCTTCTGAGGCATGATCTTCTTGATCTTCTTCCAGATAGAATCCTTAGGCTTGATACTGTTTAAACAAAAAGACTCCAGTCTGCTCTTTTCCATTTTTACAGACTTTAAATGTTACAAGTACAAATGCAAACTAAGATTAAAATACAACTTACTTAGGGTTGTCAAATTTGACTTAGTCTTGTTAAAGTACAGGCATGTCTTGCACAACAATCTCCCCCAATTTGTGAAAAGATTACTTAACACAAATTCATGCCTGTTAACAAGACAAACCCCAAGTTAAAAAAATGGAAAATGAAATTAATACATAAAGCTTGAAAGAATTACAACTTTTATACATTAGGAGATTTACAAAGTTTAATGGTTACAAGTATCAGGTAAAGACATTTTTTATATCTGCTTCTTCTCTAAGGAGATCCTTTAAGTGATTAAGAATTTCAAGTTCTTCTATAATAGGTGTTCCACTTAGAGCTTCTACAAGTTTCTATCTTGCTTCCTTTGGATAACCACTGTCCAGTAAATCAATCCTAAATTTTGAGAATCCACCAGCTTTAATGTTCAGAAATTTTTCATCCTTTGAGATTTTGCTCATACCTTTAGCCTTGAGCTCTTCTAATCCCTTTATGAACATCATAATTTCTTCATCATACTTCCTCCTTCTCTCTTCAGATTCAGACTCATTCATTTTTCTTGTTTCCTCCCTTGTAATCAACCACTCAGCTAGAATTGAACTCCATGTCCTTGTCGCAGTATCCTTGTCCTTTAGCAAACTTATCATTCTTTTAATTTCTGTTGGAGAGAGAGAATCCAGTAAATCACAGCCAAGGAAGGTGAAGGACCCATCTTCAAAATAAATTATAACTTCACTTATGGATACAACCCATACTTTAACTATTTCTTCAGCTAGATGTTGGAAATAATATTCATCTGAGATGCACCAATTTAAAGGTAGAAAGTCACTTTGCTTAAAGCGGTTCCAGATGGCCCTTTCAGTAACTTCAACTTTTTAATAGACTTGGCCTTCTTAGATTTTCTCCCAACAATCTTGAAATGAGTTTAAAGTGATGGTTTGACAAAAGGTCGAACTGAGATTTTTTCAGAGATGTTTGGTTTGTGGTGATTAGAATTTTTAGAAAAGAGTTAGCAGTTTGTATGAATAGAAATTTAGGCTTTGAGGTTTGAGGTGGTTTGATGATTAAGATAGTTAATGTTGAAGGTTGAGCTGAGGTTTGAGCTGGTTGTGTTTGGATTTTTAGGGTTTGCTGTGGTTCTGAGCCATCTTGGTTCTTTTTACTCCTCATCTCCTTCTTCTCTTCTTCTCCTCATCATTTTTGTCTTCACCTTTCTTATTTTCATCCTTACTTCCAGTTGCTTTAGAGGCTTGACTTGGATTTGAGCCAGAAGGATTTTGCTTATCATCCTTCTGCTCATCAACATCCTCATCTTTCCTTAGATTGTACTGAGTGTTTGGCAACATGGTGTCAGGATTCAAGAGATATCTATCCAAGATTTTAATCATTACTATATCCTAAGGCTTCTTGTTCTTTTTATGCTTTAATTCAGACTGTAATGTCATGATTAGCCTCATGTTTGACCTAACACAGTGTTTGGGAACAATAAGATACCTTGCTTGACTGGTTGTTGGACAAACAAAAAATACTCCTTTGTGTGGATGTAGATAGGCTTCTGGGAAAGCTGCTATCTGTGCCTTTTTGAGCTCTTGAAGTAGTTGAGTGTCTTCTTGAATTACTGGATTTAATCTGTCAATCATTACATCCAGTTCAGATTCTCTTAAGGTTTGAAGATATGGAAGAGTCACCTGGAGACATCTGTCCACACCACCATCATTGATGTTCATGACAATCCTTTTCTCTAGGAAGTTATCAACTTTCACCACCACTGCTCTTATAAAATTGATGTTCTTGCCCAAAGTTTTCTTTCAAGCCATATTGTTGTGTTGTAGAGATACTCTTAGTGCTGCAAGAAGGTCATTGAATTCCTGATCTTGATTAGGTTCTTCTGCAGCCCTCAGTAGTCTTTCTTTTCCAACATCAACTTGAGCACCTGAGCTTTGTCCAACCTAAACAAGTTCTTTAGATTGTGTCTTAGCATCCCTATATTTTCCAATCCTATCCTCAATCTCCCCCTTAGTATTGGAAACATGCATGAGTTGGGGAGTTGTAATTTCTGGCCTAATTTGTTCAGGTAAAGCAGGCAGAGAAATGTCGAGCTTCCCATTATGGCCCCAAAAGCAAAAGAATTCTGCATTTGAAGATGCTTATGGGAGTCCACCAGGATCTGGATGTCAGTTTGTTGACTCTTGACTAGAGAAGTCAAGGCTTGGACATGTGCACTGAGAGAAGCATTTAAGGTCTGCAATTCTGAGACTTGAGTTTGAAGAGATTGGATTTGCAGATTTGTGGAAGTGGATCCAGGCTGATAAGAGCTAGTAGATGTTGAGGTGCCAAAATTTTCTTCTACAACCTGTTTGATGCCTTCCATAAGCAAAGCTGAAGGCTCATATCTGCTTTAGTGAAGTTGGTCCAACTTGACTTTTGTGTCATTGGAATGAGTGATTTGCTGCTGGACAACTGTATGAAGAGAGATGAAGGATTGTTTGAGATTTTTGACTTCCTTTTCAATGGTAGTAAGATCCATCCTTGACATTTGATCAACAAAATGCTTGAGTTTGGAAGTGATCTGTACTTGAGATGGTATATTCTCATCCATTTTCTCCTTCACCAGCTTCCTGATTTTGTCTTCATGACCAGTTATCTTGACTTCAAGAGTTTTACCAAAAAGATGAAATGCTTTGAGCTGAGCTTTGTACACTTCTGTAACTGCATCATATACATCTTGTGGAGTCAAGGCCTTTGTATTGCTTCCCAGAATAGTGATGTATTCTTCCCTAAATCTGGCCAAGACTTGATCCATCTCTAATACAAAGTCCTGAGAGAGCCATGCATCCATATTTCCATCTTGTTCTGTGTCATTTACAATTTTCTCTTTTTATTTCTCAACTTATTTATTGTATGTAAGCATGATAGCTTGATAATCTTGATTGCTCATGTTTGAAGTCAGTAGATGCTGTGAAATATTTGCCATTCCAGAAATCTGCTCAACTAGTAGATCATCTACAGATGTGGGTTGAGAGCCAGATTCTTATAGCCAGTGAGATAGAATGTGTGGTTGTTGAAGTTGTGAGGTGGATGGTTGTAGTGAAGAATCAGAACCACCTGTAACTGAAGCCACAGTTTGACTCACAGATTGCTCTGTGGTTTTGACCAGCTATTGTTCATCACATAAAGTGGGAACCTCCAATTTAATTGGAGGGGATTTGACTGGGTTACTGTCATGAGCACCAGTCTCAAACCCTTGTGCTTCTTGCAAAGCACTGTCACTTGAATGTGATAAACTTGCCTCCCCCATAGGAGGATCATTGGCAATTGTACTCCTAGCATTAAATGTCAAGGCAATTTCTGCTAGGGGTTTGAGGGGAGTTATTTTTACATGAGGAACCTCCAATTGAATTGGAGAGGATTTAGATAGCTCCCCCTCAGGAGTAATACCCTCAAACCTTACAGTCTGTGAAAACTGATTTGCACATGAAGTTGCATTTAGTATCTCCATGGGGTCTTTAGTAAAAACTGATGATTCCCTCATGGTTTTGATGGTGTCATCAAGGTCTACCCCAGCTAGTAGCCTCTCACCATCTAATTGAAGTGTCTGGGTGGTGAGCAAGGTTTCTTGAACCAAGTCACTTGAGTTAACTTGCACTTGAGAATTGGATTCAAGTGCTGTTGGTAGAGAAGAAATTTGAGATATGAGAGAATGTTGCTTAGATGTGAGTATTGGCAGCTCCCCCTGAATGGATGAGGGAGCTTCAAAAGATGTGCCCTCACTGTGTGTGCCATCCTTATTCCTCCTATCATACACTTGAATTGCTTTAGGTGCAGGTTGTGCATACTCTGTACAAGATGTATTGGGGTGAATGCTCTTTTCAATAGACACACCCTGTTGAGAGGATGTATCTAGAGTCTGTTTAGTTCCCATTTTTACAACTGCATCCTGTTGGGAGGATACAGAGCTGGCTTGAGTGGTCAGCTCAGATTTCTTACTCTTCTTTGATCTTTTGACCAAGGATGACTCAGCTTCTGTTTGATCCTCACCACTCTCAGTTATAACTGCTAAGGTTACCCTTTTTCTCTTCTTTTTACTCACCTCATTCTTTTGAGAAGATGAGGTGGTTGGTTTCCTAGCTTCTACAGATTTTGAAGAAATGGTTTTAGCTTGGGAAGATCCCTGTGGGTGTTCATGTGTTTGTACTTCCACAGGTTCAGGAATCATAGTTGTGCTAGATTGGACATTTGACCTCATGTCAGGCATTGGGTAAGGGTAAGTCCTAAACCTGTCCAACATGAATGAAGTGATTTTTAGACTTACATTTACCTTATTCTTTGTAGTCAGTGAACCAAATATTATTTTGGACACTTTTTTACAATTGCCTATTTTTATACTATCTATACCATTTAATAAATGTATGTCTGCTATTTTATGATTTAAAGTGGACATAATAAATCTAGGAAAGAAAATTTCCTTACCTCTAGCTGACAGGGGCATTGTTAGCTTGGTTGAAAATTTCCTAGACACTTGAATGCCCCTGCCTAGTTAGTTACTGTTCTACTTGCTGCACTTGGTTTATATATCACCAAGTTTACATAGCAAAAAGACAAGATAATAAAACAAAACTATCAAGTCTAACTCTATGCTGCTTCATTACTCTATTCCAGCATCTTTGAAAATCTTCGTAGCTTGCATGAAAATGGTAATGCTCTTTTGTTCTCATTTTCCTACTAAACAGGCTACCACATTCCTTTTGCAAATACCCAACGCATGTGACTGTGTTGTCACTGTCAACAGATGTTTGAATTAATCATCTGTCGGGTACATGCTTGTTATCCGTAGGGTAGCCTTGTTGATCATCCGTTGGGTAGCTTTGTTGATCATCCGTCGGGTAGCCATTTATCACTTGACTCTATTTCATTTGTACAGAATTACAAGACATCTTATATTTATATTTAATCAACCTATTCTGCACATCTACTAGCAGTCTACATGATTCATAAGCTACTACAGAATCTATACAAAGTTGTTTGCAGAAATGTGCTACATGACTTATTGTTACATAAGCTACTCACCCGATGGATATCAATTAGTCATCCGTCGGGACTATATTGAATCATCCATCGGGACTATAATTGATCATCCGTCGGGTGCTACAAAATTCACTAAGTTAAATCTACTAAGGTGTTTTGTTTAGCTTATCATCAAGTACACAACATATTCCTAACAATCTCCCCTAATTTATGTCTACTGGAATTGTAGCCATAAATTAAGAGAAACTTGATAATAAAAAAATATCCTTAAGATACAGATTGAAAAATAGTAGATAAACTGATAAGTGCTACAATTTGCTGAAAATTAAACAATGCAAAGTACACAAAGAAATTGCTCACAATTGTTACCAAGGTGCTCCTCTAGTCTGAGTAGATAGATTTATTTTCTTGATTGTCTGGATTTCTTTCCAAGCCTTCTGTTGTTTTCTTCAATTTGATTCTGGAGTATTCTGTGGAACTCAAGTTCATCAGATTCTGAGAGATCTAGCATTTCCTGTATTTCCAAAAGAGTCTCATTGCTAGAGATACTCAATTGGTCCTCTAATCTGAAGAATCTTTTAACACCTTTGTCATCCATGAATTCCATCAACCAGTAGGGCCTTAGATGTACTATTTTTCATGTAAAGGGAATAGATAGAGCTTTTGGAAGTGCATCTTTGGCTCTAGTACTTCTTAGTTCCTCAATCCTCTTTATAACTATTCTTCTTGCAGTCACATTGTATCCAAAGTTCTTCTTGAAGGATGAGTAGACTTTAATCAGAATAGATTGGCTTTCTTGGAGAATCCTGTGAAGAGGCCATGTCATCTCTTTCCCTCCATTGTATTTAAATACCAGTCTTTCAGGAAGATGTCTGTAAGCATCAATTCCTCTTACTTCTTCCAATTCATTCAAGTAGAGATTCAAGTCTGAAAATTCCTTGATATCACAAATGTACATGAGATCTCTCTTGTTGACTGTGGGTTGGGATTTGGTTAGAGCTTTGGATTTGAGAGATACAGGCTTCACTTTCTTGATGGCTCTAGTCTTTGTCTTCTTTGTCTTGAAGATGGGCAAATTTAGCTCAGGAATTGGTAAACTATCCCAATCTACTGGTTCATCCTTGGGAACAATTGGTTCACCATGAATATTTCTTGTTGGATCAACCACTTTGAATTCTTCAAATACCACTGAGGGTTTTGATGTCTGAGTTGTAGTCGTAGACTTTTTGGGAAACTGATCTTCCAATTCCTCATCATTAAAGTTCACTTTCCTCTTTGAATAAAGTTTGTATCTAAATCTTCTTTTCTGCTGTGATTCTTCTTGCATTTTCAGATCCTTAGGTTCAGTAATTACAGTTGGTTGTACAGGAGGTTCTGTTGTGGTTTTTACAGCTTGAATCTTGGCCAAGATAACAACTTATTCTTTCTTTTGCTTTTGCTTCTTAGCATCCAAAGCAGCTTGCTTCTTCTCTAGCCTGATTCTTTCTTTATCTTCCTTCATAGCTTCCACAAACAATGGGTGTCCAACCACCACACAAATCTTCTTACCATTTCTGTAAATTTTGGCAATTCTTCTTTTCAATGTTGAATCAGCTGGATCCTTGTAGAATGCAATAGATCTTGACAACAGTTTCTTTTTATCTGGCTTTGGTGTCTCAAACACTGTATCCATAGGATTCTTATCTGAAACCTTAGGATAGTTCCATTTGGCCTTCATGATGAGATCTTTCTTTAGAGACTTAACACAGGAAGTTTGACCCCTTTCCAGATAGTTCATACTTATATCATTCACAGAGATTTTCATTACTTTAGAGTGATGATTGAAAACTTTGTCTGGCTTTTGAATTGGGCCAAATATCTTCTGGATGTTCTCATCAATTTTCTTCCAATTGATTGGACTCAATTGCTTCTTCTCAGCTGCTCTCAAATTGGCTGCTGCTTCTTTGATTAGATCTATACTATCTTTAGCAGGTGGCTTTATAAAAACAATTGTTGGCACAATTGCTTTACTTACTTGAACATTGAACACTTTCTGCTCCCCCTCACTCCTTGATTCCCCTTGACTGAATAAGACAATTGAGCTTTCACCCTGTCCCTCACATTTCTTACCCACCTTCACACTCCCCTCTTTAGGTTTGGTGGATTTTACAACTGATTTCTTTTAAAAGAAATCAGAGGGGGCTTTCTTAGTTTTGGATTTAGAAGCTTTTGTTGGTTTGGTAGCTTGGGTAGGCAACTGTTGGGTCATTGACACAGTTGCCATAGCTACACTAGAAAGCAAAGAAATTTGTGAGGTTGGAAGAGTGGAGACAGAAGAAATTACCTCACTTACCTGAGGTCTCTCCATTCCTGGAAAGTAGAATAAGGGAACCTCCTTATGATGTTTTGCTCTATTTAAATCTGCAATTATCCTTCTTTCTTGAACCCAACAATTCAGCTTGTTGGTTGGGTTCTCAATTACAGTTTCCTCAACAAGATGCTTAGCAAGCATCATGAAAAATCTAGCATAATAGACACTTCTACCTCTCTTATTGATCTCTCCTAACTTAAATTCTAACTCAAACAAAACCAAGTCACTGAAATTAAAGTACTTATCAGTAACTAGCATGTAAAGCATGTTAAGCATAGAAATGTTTATAGAGTCAAAGTTACTAACTTTACCAGAAAACACCTTAGTCACTACATCACACAGGTAACTCCATTCCTTCCTCAGACCCAACCTCCTAATTTCACTTAATTTAGAAGTAGTGAGTGCATAGCCCATGGAATTAAGCATATTAACAATGTCAGTGTCTGTGTATGGAGCAATTACAGTATTATCAGGGATCTTGAAGTATGCTTTAACAATATCACTATTTATGCAAAACTGCTTACCTTTCAGAGTGAATGTGATGGTCTTGTCTGTCGAGTTGTACACTACAGTTGTCCATATCTATTCAACAACTTCACAGTAAATGGTGGGTGATTTCAGCATGGCATAGTTGAGTTTGCAGTTCTTCACAAAATCCATCATTTTGTGATAGTCACCAGACTGTTGAATCTCCTTGTTCACCAAGGCTGAGAAGTTGTTTTTCTCATAGATAAAACCGGTTTGAGACATGATTTTCACTACAGGTGCCATTGTTAGAGGTTTGGAATTTGCAGAGAGAGAGTTTGCTTTTGAGAAGAAAGAAATTAGAGCAATTGAATCTTGAGAATGATAAAAGAGATGAATAAAGTGAAATTGCTTTTATACTAATTAGAAAATAACTGTCAAAAATAATAAATTAAAATAAAGTGACCAATAAAAATTGCCAAAATAGCTGTTTAAAAATAAATAAACTATAAAAATTCTGTCACTTATCCGTCGTGTCATGCTTACAAGCTGTAAGTATACTCGATGGATAATGTTCAGAGAATTAACGGCTAGGATTGAGATAATTCGACGGATGAGGATAAATCAGTTATCCGTCGAGTTATAAAATATTTCAGAAAAATAATTGATTTTATTAACAAATTGTATTTCGATGGATGATCGAACTCGATGGATAATGATCATCTGTCGGGATGTAAATTTTGACTTAGCCAAAATTTCATCCAAAACTTAAAAATTAATTAAATTTCTGGTTGCATTACAACTTGCAAAATATCTAAAATGATTCAAGAGTAATTAAGCATACCTAACTCACTTACCAACCTTGAGAAGGTGGATTCATCCAGTGGCTTGGTAAATATATCTACAAGCTGTTTTTCACTTGGAATAAAATGAAGTTCCACAGTACCATTCATTACATGTTCCCTAATGAAGTGGTACTTGATATCTATGTTCTTTATTTTTGAATGTTGTACTGGATTTTCAGTAATGGCAAATGCACTAGTGTTATCACAGAAAATAGGAATTCTTTCCACTTGCAGACCATAGTCCAACAATTGGTTTTTCATCCATAAAATTTGGGCACAACAACTGCCAGCAGCAATATATTCAGCTTCTGCTGTAGAAGTAGAAACTGAATTTTGCTTTTTACTGAACCAGGATACTAGCTTGTTTCCTAGAAATTGACAGGTTCCTGTTGTACTTTTTCTATCATTTCTACAACCTGCATCTGAATAACCAGTTATATCAGAACTACAATCTTTAGGGTACCAAATGCCAAGTTTTGGTATACCTGTGGCGCCCTCCAAACCCGGGTCAGAAGTTTGGGGTCCACACACACACCATATTTATAACCTGCTTATAATAATAATAAAGACAATAATAATATGCAGTGACCCTACTTATTAACTACCACGGACCGCAACAGGTTAAAGTATGTACACAAGCCACACACACGCACTTTATATTACAGACGTCCAAATCCCAACTATTCAAACTCAGAACTGATTATTAAACATTATTACAAACTTTTACAAACTTAAACTATCTCAAAAGATGCCAGCTAGCTTAACTCGATCAATCTGGACCCCTAACTCTCGCACTGGATCGGGGATCTTCGCTACCAACTGGTTTCTTCTTAACTGGAAAAGAACATAAACAATATCGCATAAATGAGCTAACTAGCTCAGCAAGTCACAATGACAAGACTGAGAATAATGATCATCAAGTGAAAAGGATTAAAGTATCAAGGGAACAATGATTATTGATTTAGAACTGGATATTATATTTTTATTTTAAAAACCAAGGTTAGGCTACAGATCAGTCACGCACTAACCCCGAGCAAGGCACACAGCTCTGCTCTAATTACTGGATCTATGGCACACATTGGCCTAACTCGACCACCAATCTGGTCTGACCATGAATCTGGTTTACAATTTTATAAAACAATCCAATTCTAACATAATAACAGAATAAACAATGTAAAGCGATAAACAAAATCATAAGCAACATTGGATACTCAATAATGAAATGGTTGCCATCTTTACAAATGATCAATATATCAATTTCAAAGAATGGCTGTTAGGTAATGAAAGAATTGGATAATAAAGGAATCAACGTTTCAAGGTTACTAGGATTTGATATTTCAAAGCATAAGGTACAAGGGTTTGAATGTGTAAGCAATTTGATTCAGTGTTTGGTATTTAGTTTGTATGTATTTGTGGAGTAGTATCGTATATCTGGGGTTCATATTCGGGTATGCAACAATCAATGGTTCAGAAAGAATAAGGTTTACGGCTCAAAGATCGACAACTGGAATCAAGGTTTAAGGTTCAGTGCTTCAAAGCACTTGCAATATAGGACAGGATTATCAATCATCAACAATATATCTCGAGAAAGTTCAGATTACTTGTCTGGTACTAGCTTGCTATACTTCACTAACTTTCAATTACCACTGTCTTACTCCTCGGCTATCTGTTTCCCTTTCCTATGCCTTGCCTCTTCTGTTCACATATCATAGACATCTATCATTACTCAACTCATATTATTTTATTCGATATACACTTCTATCTACCTTTCATTTTACCCAAATCCGATTAACGGATTGAAAGTTATGCTATAAACAAGTAAATACCGAACATATAGATCGATAGTCAAATAACAAGTCACATATAACACGTAACACGTCAAACAATCAACGATATATCATTTATAAAGAGGTCTCGGGTCATAAACAGGCTTTCGGGTATTTAATATAATTTTTAAAACATTTTTTTTCGGAATTAAAACGGGTCGTTGGATCAATTTCAAAGCAATAAACAGGGTTCGGTTGGCCACATCTGGCTTCAAAATAATTTTCTGATAATTATCGAGCCTTGAAAATAATTTAAAGTAATATTTTAAAGCTCAAAACTATTTTTCGAAAATTTTAAATAATTAAATCTAATTAAATAATTAATTAAAATCAATTAATCAATTAATTTTTGAATTAATTGACTAATTAATCAATTAGTTATTAACTAAAATTAATTAACTAATTAATTCAGATTTATTTTTGAATTAAAAATAATTTTTGGAATTAAAATAATAATTTTTGGAATTTTCAGAAATTAAAAACGGATTTTTATAATTAAAATAAATAGAAAATATGATTTTTAAACATTTTTAAAACAGGAATCCTATTTCTGCAAATTCTGGAAACTTCAGGGACCAAACTGCATCGTCCCCAAAAGTTCAAGTACTAAACTGTAATTTGACAGGGGGTCGCCGGAAAATGCCCTGTCTCGCCGGAGAAGACGATCCAGGGATGCTCAGGCCACTACCACCTCCTGGTCACATCTATAAAATACCAGGAACATAACCATGCCACCAAATCGACCTAACAATCCCTGAGTTGGCCGGAAAATGCTCAAGAAACTCGCCAGTTTCCGGCGAGCTCGACGAAAACTTAAAAATACAACTCCATTCAAACCACGAATCCTCTGCTAACGAACTATACACCAATCGATTGCAAATTTCATGAGGAACAAAACCCACTATATTTCAACACCTAATAACCCCTAGAACAAAAAAACCCTAATTTTCAATTAAGAACATTCATACGGGTAGCGGCTGCGGGTTACCTACGATAAAAAAACTGTATATCTATTGAATTAGACCTCATTTACCCAAAAAAAACATTCATACGGGTTATAAACCCTAATTTTAAAATTCGAAGATTTAACTCAATTTTGAACATGTTATTGAACTCCAAATCAGTCATATAACATATGAAAATTATCAGGAAAACAAGCTCTACAACATGCAAGCATCAAATCATTCAAACAATCATCCGTACAAAAATTCATATTTTTAATCAAAATAATTCAAAAATAAATAAAAATATATAAAATCAACTTTTGATTCTGCAGTAAAACGGGTTCTGGAATCTGATAGTACTCCTCAAACCCTTCGATTTGGTTACTCGAGCTTTGAAAACAAAGATCACTAACACCTTCAAAAGCTGGTTTGATTTTCAGAAAATTATATGAATATATGAATTTTCTTTGTAAATTTCTATAATTACTATTTGCAAATGATTTCCGGTACAAAATAAAATACGGTAAAGGCTATTTATAATTACGGAAAATTAGTATCTCGTTGGATCATTCCAGATATAAAATGATACGTTTATTTGTAAAAACAGATCCAAACGGTACCGATTTTCGGGATAATTATCCAAATCAGTACAATTTGTACTGCGGTCTTGGTCTCAGCGCCTGGTTACACGTATTACGAGGTGATAATTGTAATAGTTTAATAAAAAGATCCCGTTTATCGAAAATACGGGTTTTATTGATTTACCGAAACGAATAATGTATCGAAAATATTGTGCCGGGACCCGCACAGGACAAACCGTATGCCGGATCGAAAAAGTTGAAACATGAAAAATGCTCGGAATATTGCAATTAGGTTAGGAAGGAGTTCTCGGAAGAGTTTCGGGTTATAAAAACATAAAAACGGTGACGTCGGTTGGTTCCCGATTATATAAAATAGTTTAGAAATACTCGGAAAAAGAATTCATGAAATCCATAAATTTCCTATAAAATCATAAATCAGCATAAAAAATAAATAGGCAGATATGACAATTATCTATATTCTATTTTGGACATATAAAAATAAAATTACTCAATTGATATTATTTATAAACATCCAAATACATATACCACTTAACAGTTAATTCACAGAATAAATACTGGACATGCATAATATTTATTTATTAGCAAAAATAATTACACGATATATCCCAGATATTACATTCTTCCCCCCTTAAAAGGATTCTGTCCTCAGAATCTCCTAGGAAAACAAATGAGGGTACTTTTTCTCATATCACTTTCTAACTCCCAGGTTGACTCTTCAACCTTTGGGTTTCTCCACAATACTCTTACTAACTTTACCAGTTTATTCCTTAACACTTTCTCTCTTTCTTCTAGAATCGCTATCGGACTCTCTACATATGACAAATCTGCTTGAAGCTCTATTGGCTCGTATTCGATTACATGCCTGGAGTCTGGATTATATTTCTTAAGCATCGATACGTGAAAAATATTGTGAATGTGCTCCATGTGGGGAGGTAACGCCAACTCGTAAGCTATTTTGCCAACGCACTTTAAAATCTTAAAAGGTCCGACATATCTTGGGATCAGTTTTCCTTTCTTTCCAAATCGTTTCAATCCTTTCCACGAAGATACTTTCAGTAATACCAAATTTCCCTCTTCGAATTCCATATCTTTCCTTGATTGATCTGTATATTTCCTTTGACGGTCTTGTGCTGCTATGAATCTCTTATGGATAACTTCAATAACTTCCTTCGTCTGTTGCACCAATTCAGGTCCAAGTATTTTACGTTCTCCTACTTCATCCCAATATACATGAGATCGACATTTGCATCCATAAAGAGCTTCATAGGGTGGCATCCCAATACTGGCGTGATAACTGTTGTTGTAAGCAAATTCTACCAAGGGTAAATGGTTGTCCCAACTTCCTTTGAAATCAATGGCACAAACATGTAACATGTCTTCGATTGTCTGGATTGTTCTTTCACTCTGGCCGTCCGTCTGTGGATGGTAAGCCGTACTCATATTCAGTCTCGTTCCCAAACATTCCTGAAAACTTGTCCAAAACCTCGAATTAAATCTCGGATCTCGATCGGATATGATAGACACAGGAACTCCATGACGAACTATGATCTCTTTCAGGTACATATGGACTAACTTGTCTAGTGATAATCTTTCATTTATGGGCAGAAAATGAGCTGACTTGGTAAGTCTGTCCACTATAACCGAAATGGCATCATGATTAGCTTTCGTCCTTAGTAATCCAACTATGAAATCCATGGAAATATGCTCCCACTTCCACTCTGGAATCTCTAATGGCTGCAACAATCCACTTGGTCTCTGAAGGTCTGCTTTAACTCTCTGACATGTATAACATCTACTAACCCATTCCGCAATTTCCCTCTTCATATCTGGCCACCAATAATTTTCCTTTAAATCTCTGTACATTTTGGTACTTCCTGGATGGATTGAATACCTTGAATTATGAGCTTCCTGTAAAATTTCATTCTTCAACTCCGTCACTGGTGGAATCCAAATTCTAGAAGAAAACCTAAGAATACCTTGATCGTCCTTTTGCGTGCACAATTCTTCACCTACCAAACGATTTATGTCATGATACATTATCTCTTCTTGACACTTCCTTATCTTTTCTAATAACTCTAGTTGGAAAGTCATACTATACACTTTTGCTTCATCAGGCTTGCAAACTCTAATCTCTAATTCCAGCTTCTGAAATTCCTTGTATATCTCTTCTGGTACTGATAACACATTTAACTTTTCTTTCCGACTTAACGCGTCTGCCACAACGTTTGCTTTACCAGGATGATAGTTAATCGTGCAGTCGTAATCCTTGATCAACTCTAACCATCTTCTCTGTCTCATGTTAAGCTCCTTCTGTGTGAATATGTACTTCAAACTTTTGTGATCCGTATAAATCTCACATTTTTCTCCATATAGATAATGTCTCCAAATCTTCGAAGCGAATACTATGGCTGCTAGCTCCAAATCATGGGTAGGATACTTCTGTTCGTGTGGTTTCAATTGCCTTGCGCATACGCAATCACCTTATCGTACTGCATCAGAACGCATCCGAGTCCTTTATGAGAAGCATCGCTATAGATTACAAAATTCCCTTGATCATCCGGAAGTGACAAACAGGTGCTGTTATTAATCTTTGCTTCAATTCCTGAAAACTTTCTTCGCATTTATCGTTCCATATAAACTTTTCATTCTTCCGTGTAAGCTTCGTCAATGGTGTTGCAATCTTTGAGAAGTTTTGAACAAATCGGCGATAATATCCCGCTAATCCCAAGAAACTTCTTACCTCTGTTGGTGTTCTCAGTCTTTCCCAATTTGTAATTGCTTCAATCTTTGCTGGGTCCACTTTGATCCCTTCATTACTGACTATGTGTCCTAAGAACTGAACTTCCTATAACCAAAACTCACACTTTAAAAATTTAGCGTATAACTTTTTCTTTCTCAAAATCTCCAAAGCTGTTCTCAAATGTTATGCATGATCCTCTTCCGTCTTTGAATAAATCAAAATATCGTTTATGAACACAATAACGAACTTATCCAAATATTCCTTGAAAATTATGTTCATCAGGTCCATGAATGCTGCAAGGGCATTGGTTAATCCAAAAGACATCACTAAAAATTCATAATGTCCATACCTTGTTCTGAAAGTTGTCTTTGGTATATCCTCTGGCTTAATCTTTAATTGATGATATCCCGATCTCAAATCTATCTTGGAGAAGTACTTGGCTCCTTTTAATTGGTCAAACAAATCATCAATCATTGGCAATGGATACTTGTTCTTGATTGTAAGCTTATTGAGCTCCCGATAGTCGATGCATAATCTCATGCTTCCATCCTTCTTCTTGACAAATAGTACCAGTGCACCCCACGGGGATACACTGGGTCTGATTACTCCTTTCTCTAACAACTCTTGCAATTGCTTTGCTAGTTCCTTCATCTCAACGGGCGCCATTTTAAACGGGTCCTTGGATACGGGTTCCGTTCCAGGTGCTAAGTCGATCACAAACTCAATTTCTCTGTCTAGAGGAAGTCCCGGTAACTCATCGGGAAACACGTCTGGAAATTCATTGACTACTGGAATATCTTCAAATTTTGCTGGCTCCTGACTTCTATCAATCAAATAAGCAACGAAATGCTCACATCCTTGTCGTAGTAACTTCTTGGCTTGAATCATCCTTAAGAATTTCTTTGCTTGCTTTTGACTTTTAAAAGTTACTATCTTTTCGTCTGGCGTCTTTACCATTACCTTCTTATTTCGACAATCTATCTGGGCTTCGTGCTTAGATAACCAATCCATTCCTAAGATAACGTCAAACTCTCCTAGCTTAAATGGTATAAAATCTACGCAAAATTTACTACCAGAAATCTCAATCTCACAATTCCCACAGACTTGATTAACAAATATACGTTCTTGATTTGCTAATTCCACAATCATTATTTCATTTAAATACTCAACTGAACAATTTAATTTACTAACAAAATCTTGAGAAATAAACGATCGAGTTGCCCCCGAATATATTAACACTTTGGCACATAAAGAATTCACATTAAGCGTACCTGCCATGATATCTGTATCCTGGATAGCGTCCTTCACAGACATATCAAAAACTCTAGCCCTTGGAGTCTCATTTACTACTGGGGTAGATCCCATAATTCTCAATGCATTACTGACTGGGGCTGGTGTCTTGCAATCCCTGGCTATGTGTCCTGGCTTCCCACATTTAAAGTATGTAAATCCAATAGCTGGAACCTTAATTGCTGGATTCTGGATAGGCTGATCCTTGTTTGTTGGCTCTCTCGCTGGCTGATTGCGGCACTCCCTCGAATAGTACCCTTTATGATTACACTTGAAATAAACCACATTCAACTTATTACAGACTCCTCCATGTTTCTTCCCACATACCTGACAATCTGGAAAAGTTAGCCTTAACTGATTTGGCTGATTCACATTGAATGGACGGTTGCCTTGTCCTCTATCGCCTACATTCTGTTTGTTGACATTAAAATTTCTCCCCGACTGAAATCTGGCCTTCCTAAAATTTGGAAACTATCCTGGTTGTGACTGACCTTCATTCCCTTCAAACTTCCTCTTCTTACTTTCTTTTTCTTTTTGTGACATCTCACTCTCAGTTTTTGCAATCATGGCCTTCTGTACAACTCCTGCATAGGTACCCAATTCAAAGATGGCTACCTTCCCTCTGATCCATGGTTTCAGACCTTGCTGGAATCTCTTAGCCTTCTTCCTGTCAGTATCCACATATGACGGCACATACCTTGACAATTCTTCAAACTTACTCTCATAATCAGTTACCAATATATTTCATTGCTTTAACTCTAAAAACTTCAGCTCCATATGATCCTGAACAAACTGGGGAAAATATTTTTCTAAAAACAATTCTTTGAACCTCTCCCAAGTAATAACATATGTACCTTCCGATGTCTTCACAGTCTCCCACCAATAGGTGGCCTCATTCTTCAGATAATAACTTGCAAACTCAACCTTCTGTTCTTTCTTCACTTTAACTAAAGCAAACGACTTCTCTATTTCCTTTATCCAAACATTTGATTCAATCAGATCTAGGGAACCCTTGAAATCTTGTGGGTTTACCGCCTGAAAAGTTTTGAAAGTTACCTGGGTATTGGTCTGCCTTTGTTGTTGTTGAGTCAGGTGAACTGTTTGTTGAGCCAAGATTTGAAGAATCTAGGCTATTGCTGGGTCTATGGGTCCTGGGTTTACATTCTGGTTAGTATCATCTTGGTTATTATTGTCGTTGTTATTGGTTTCTTCATTCTGGGTGTTGGTGCGGGTATTTCTTCTGGGAGGCATTTTCTGTAAAGAATCAAACAATTTATTTAGCTTTTAAATCAAATCCTTTTCATAAAGGAAAAGTTTTGTAAAACAAAGATATCTCTTTTTGAAAACAGTTGTAACAGTTGAACTAAGTAAATTGCATGCTTCTTTACAGAATATAAACATTAAAGAGAACAGGGTATATGGTATCACAGGAGGTATAACTGGTGCAATAAATAAAGTAAGGTAAAATAGGTGCAGTAAAGTAAATGACAATGTCGAAAAGGAAAAAGGTACGGATATATATAGATCAAAAGTTTTAGGTAGTACAAGCGTAAAGACGCTTCGGAAGAAAAAGCAAAAGGTACAACAAACCTACTCACTAGTCAGCAGATATAGTCTATAAATACAACCCAAAAGTCTACTGATACATACTATACACTACTGTACATACTAAGCATCCATAACAGCACTGATCAGCATCTCCATCTCTGGATCTCTGGCTCATGGCAAGTTTGGACCTCCAATATCCTCAAGCTCCTCTAAAACCCACTTAGCCCACTCCACAAGAAAATCAGGGGTGATATCCGTATGGGTAGCCTCAACAATCTTCATAACTGCTACTTTCCGGAACACCTGGAGCCTCTCTATGAGTCGCCTCTCACTACACCCGACATCTCTGGTACGCATGATATGCAACAACTCCTGAATCTGACCCCGTAGGAATCGCTGCTCCATAAGGCAAGCCTCGAACTGATGATATGGGACAGGATAGGAAGAGAACTGAAAAGGTACACCTGTAACTGAGTGACCGGTAAAACCTGAATCAGCAGGTGGGGGTCCTCTGATAGGTGGCCTCACGCCTGAGAGTGGAATAGCCTACAGTAGTACGGGCTGCAACATAGGTGGAGGTAAGATAGCCAACACTGGTTGAACAACATGACGTGGGTCTGAAGATGATCTTCCAACTGAGGGCTCTGAGTGATCAGCTGATACGGGGATGAAAGAGTCGGCCATCGCTGCTATCTGAAATCATATCGCAATATAAGAATCTCGAACCACGACACGAATTATATTAATACCTATTACATCATCGCACTCAACCTCTCGACGTTCTATCTTTCTATTTCTTACTTCTATTCCTAACCCTCTACCCATTCCCGTCAACCTAGGCTTGTTTTAGTGACTTATAACCTGCAGCTCTGATAGCAAACATGTGGCGCCCTCCAAACCCGGGTCAGAAGTTTGGGGTCCACACACACACTATATTTATAACCTACTTATAATAATAATAAAGACAATAATAATATGCAGTGACCCTACTTACCAACTACCACAGACCGCAACAAGTTAAAGTATGTACATAAGCCACACACAAGCACTTTATATTACAAACATCCAAATCCCAACTATTCAAACTCAGAACTGATTATTAAACATTATTACAAACTTTTACAAACTTAAACTATCTCAAAAGATGCCAGCTAGCTTAACTCGATCAACCTGGACCCCTAGCTCTCGCACTGGATCGGGGATCTTTGCTACCAACTGGTTCCTTCTTAAATGGAAAAGAACATAAACAATATCGCATAAATGAGCTAACTAGCTCAACAAGTCATAATGACAAGACTGGGAATAATGATTATCAAGTGAAAAGGATTAAAGTATCAAGGGAACAATGATTATTGACTTAGAACTGGATATTATATTTTTATTTTAAAAACCAAGGTTAGGCTGCTGATCAGTCACGCACTAACCCCGAGTAAGGCACACAGCTCTGCTCTAATTACTGGATCCATGGCACACATTGGCCTAACTTGACCACCAATCTGGTCTGAGCACGAATCTGGTCCACAGTTTTATAAAATAATCCAATTCTAACATAATAACAGAATAAATAATGTAAAGCGATAAACAAAATCATAAGCGACATTGGATACTCAATAATAAAATGGTTGCCATCTTCACAAAGGATCAATATGTCAATTTCAAAGAATGGCTGTTAGGTAATGAAAGAATTGGATAACAAAGGAATCAACATTTCAAGGTTACTAGGATTTGATCTTTCAAAGCATAAGGTATAAGGGTTTGAATGTGTAAGCAATTTGATTCAGTGTTTGGTATTTAGTTTGTATATATTTATGGAGTAGTATCGTATATCTAGGGTTCGTATTCGGGTATGCAACAATCAGTGGTTCGGAAAGAATAAGGTTTACGGCTCAAAGATCGACAACTGGAATCAAGGTTTAAGGTTCAGTGCTTCAAAGCACTTTCAATATAGGACAGGATTATCAATCATCAACAATATATCTCGAGAAAGTTCAGATTACTTGCCTAATACTAGCTTGCTATATTTCACTAACTTTCAATTACCACCGTCTTACTCCTCGACTATCTGTTTCCCTTTCCTACGCCTTGCCTCTTCTGTTCACATATCATAGACATCTATCATTACTCAACTAATATGATTCTATTCGATATACACTTCTATCTACCCTTCGTTTTACCCAAATCCGATTAACGGATTGAAAGTTACGCTATAAACAAGTAAATACCGAATATATAGATCGATAGTCAAACAACAAGTCACATATAACACGTAACACGTTAAACAATCAATGATATATCATTTATAAAGAGGTCTCGGGTCATAAACAGGTTTTCGGGTATTTAATATAATTTTTAAAACATATTTCGGAATTAAAACGGGTCGTTGGATCAATTTCAAAGCAATAAACAGGGTTCGGTTGGCCACATCCGGCTTTAAAATAATTTTCTGATAATTATCGAGCCTTGAAAACAATTTAAAGTAATAATTTAAAGCTCGAAACTATTTTTCGGAAATTTTAAATCATTTTTAAATAATTAAATCTAATTAAATAATTAATTAAAATCAATTAATAATTAATTAAATCAATTACTCAATTAATTTTTGAATTAATTGACTAATTTATCAATTAGTTATTAACTAAAATTAATTAACTAATTAATTCAGATTTATTTTTGAATTAAAAATATTTTTGGAATTAAAATAATAATTTTTGGAATTTTCAGAAATTAAAAACGGATTTTTATAATTAAAATAAATAGTAAATATGATTTTTAAACATTTTTAAAACAGTAATCCTATTTCTGCAAATTCTGGAAACTTCAGGGACCAAACTGCATCATCCCCAAAAGTTCAGGTACTAAACTATAATTTGACAGGGGGTCGCCGGAAAATGCCCTGTCTCGCCGGAGAAGACGATCCATGGATGCTCAGGCCACCACCACCTCCAGATCAAATCTATAAAACACCAGGAACATAACCATGCCATCAAATCGAACTAACAATCCCTGAGTTGACCGGAAAATGCTCAAGAAACTCGCCGTTTCTGGCGAGCTCGACGAAAACTTAAAAATACAACTCCCTTCAAACCACGAATCCTCTGCTAATGAGCTATACACCAATCGATTGGAAATTTCATGAGGAACAAAACCCACTATATTTCAACAGCTAATAACCCCTAGAACCAAAAGCCCTAATTTTCAATTAAGAACATTCATACGGGTTATAAACCCTAATTTTAAAATTCGAAGATTAAACTCAATTTTGAACATGTTATTGAACTCCAAATCAGTCATATAACATATGAAAATTATCAGGAAAACAAGCTCTACAACATGCAAGCATCAAATCATTCAAACAATCATCCGTACAAAAATTCATATTTTTAATCAAAATAATTCGAAAATAAATAAATATATATAAAATCAACCTTTGATTCTGCAGTAAAACGGGTTCTGGAATCTGATAGTACTCCTCAAACCCTTCGATTTGGTTACTCGAGCTTTGAAAACAAAGATCACTAACACCTTCAAAAGCTGGTTTGATTTTCAGAAGATTATATGAATATATGAATTTTCTCTGTAAATTTCTATAATTACTGTTTGCAAATGATTTCCGGTACGAAATAAAATACGGTAAAGGCTATTTATAATTACTGAAAATTAGTATCCCGTTGGATCATTCCAGATATAAAATGGAACGTTTATTTATAAAAACTGATCCAAACGGTACTGGTTTTCGGGATAATTATCAAAATCAGTACAATTTGTACTGCGGTCTTGGTCTCAGCGCCTGGTTACACGTATTACGAGGTGATAATTGTAATAGTTTAATAAAAAGATCCCGTTTATCGAAAATACGAGTTTTATTGATTTACCGAAAAGAATAATGTATCGAAAATATTGCGCCGGGACCCGCATAGGACAAACCGTACGCCGAATCGAAAAAGTCGAAACATGGAAAATGCTCGGAATATTGCAATTAGGTTAGGAAGGAGTTCTCGGAAGAGTTTCGGGTTATAAAACGTAAAAACAGGTGACGTCGGTTGGTTCCCGATTATATAAAAAAGTTTATAAATACTCGGAAAAAGAATTCATAAAATCCATAAATTTCCTATAAAATCATAAATCAACATAAAAATAAATAGGCAGATATGACAATTATCTATATTTTATTTTGGACATATAAAAATAAAAATACTCAATTGATATTATTTTTAAACATCCGAATACATATACCACTTAACAGTTAATTCATAGAATAAATACTGGACATGCATAATATTTATTTATTAGCAAAAATAATTACACGATATATCCCAGATATTACGATACCCTTATGATATCTAAAAATTCTCTTAATAGCTACTAAGTGAGATTCTCTAGGATCAGCCTGAAATCTAGCACAAAGACAAGTAGCTAACATTATATCTGGCCTACTAGCTGTTAAGTACAGAAGTGAACCAACCATGCCCTTATAACTTGAAATATCCACAGACTTTTCAGTAGTGTTTAATTCAAGCTTAGTTGCAGTGGCCATGGGAGTTTTTGCAGATGTGCAATCCATTAGATCAAACTTCTTTAAAAGTTCATGAATGTATTTAGTTTGACTAATGAATATTCCATCACTAACTTGCTTAACTTGCAAACCAAGAAAGTAAGTTAGTTCTCTCATCATGCTCATTTCATACTTACTTTGCATCAATTTGACAAACTTTTTGCAAAAATTTTTATCTGTAGAGCCAAATATAATATCATCTACATAAATTTGAACAAGTATACTAGAGCCATTAACATTTCTAAAGAATAAAGTTTTATCAACAATACCTCTTGTGAAGTGATTTTCCAAAAGAAACTTTGATAAAGTGTCATACCAGGCTCTAGGTGCTTGCTTCAGTCCATAAAGTGCTTTCAAAAGATAGTAGACATGATTTGGGAAATTTGGATCTTCAAAACCCGGAGGCTGAGTAACATAGACTTCCTCCTCCAAATCTCCATTCAGAAATGCACTTTTGACATCCATTTGATAGACTTTGAAATTGGCATGAGCTGCATAGGCTAAGAAAATTCTGATGGCTTCAAGTCTTGCAACAGGAGCAAAAGTTTCATCAAAATCTATTCCTTCTTATTGACAATAGCCCTTAGCAACCAATCTAGCTTTGTTCCTGACCACTATGTTATTTTCATCCATCTTGTTTCTGAATACCCATTTGGGGTCAATTGGATTTTTTCCTTTAGGCTTGGGTACAAACTTCCATACTTTATTCTTTTCAAATTGGTTTAGCTCCTCCTGCATAGCTAAAATCCAATCAGGATCTAAAAAAGTTTCTTCTACCTTCTTTGGTTCTTCCTTAGATAGGAAGCTGCTATATAGACATTCCTCTTGAGTTGCTCTCCTTGTTTAAACTCTAGAAGACACATTACCAATGATGAGCTTAAAGGGGTGATCTTTTGTCCATTTTCTTTGTTGAGGTGGATTAGCTCTAGATGAAGAGGCCTCATTGTTGTCTTGATGTGTGACTGAGTTTTGATTATTAAAAACTCCCCCTGAGTTTGTGAATTTTTGCATTGAGAGAGGGGAATTTTCTGTTAGTGATCTATTCTGACTTTCAGCTTCTTTTGATGACCCAACAGATGGTGCACTTTGTGTCCCGACGGATGAAGCCGATTGTCTCCCGACGAATAAGGCAGGTTGTCTCCCGGCGGATGAAGCATTTTGCAACTCGACATATGTTTAATTTTGTGCTTCAATTGTAGTAGATTTTTCTGCATTAATCTTTGCCAATGTTTCCTGATCACTTTCATCATCACTATCATCACTAAACATCTCCACATTATCAAATTTGAGACTCTCATGAGAATCTTCATCTTGCAGTCCTTTAATCTTTTTGTCATCAAACACAATATGTATTGATTCCATAACAATGTTGGTTCTCAGATTGTAGACTCTATATGCTTTTCCCACAGCATTTCCCACAAAAATTCCTTCATCTACTTTAGCATCAAACTTCCCATGTTGATCAGTTTGATTTCTCAAAATATAACATTTGCAGCCAAAGACGTGAAGAAAATTTAGAGTTGGCTTCTTGTCCTTGAACAATTGGTAGGGTGTCATACATTTTGCTTGATTAATCAAAGAAATGTTCTGAGTGTAGCAGGCAGTATTCACAGCTTCAGCCCAGAAATATGTTGGTAATTTTGATTCTTCAAGCATTGTCCTTGCAGCTTCAATAAGAGATCTGTTCTATCTTTCCACTACTCCATTTTGTTGTGGAGTTCTTGCTGTAGAAAACTCATGCATTATCCCATTCTTATCACAAAATGATCTTATCACAGAATTCTTGAACTCAGTTCCATTGTCACTCCTGATTCTTCTTACTTTAAAATCAGGATGATTGTTGACTTGCCTTATGTGATTGATGATGATTTCACTAGCCTCATCTTTAGACTTTAGGAAATATGTCCAAGAGAACTTTGAGAAATCATCTATAATTCCTAGGCAAAATCTTTTCCTTGAGATGGACAACATATTGACTGGTCCAAACAAATCCATGTGTAGCAATTGCAAAGGTTCTTCAATTGTTGAATCAAGCTTCTTTCTGAATGATGCTTTAATCTGCTTTCCCTTTTGGCAGGCATCACACAATCCATTTTTAGAAAACTCCACTTGAGGAAATCCTCTAACCAGTTCTTTCTTGACAAGCTCATTCATGGTCTTGAAGTTTAGATGGGATACTTTCTTGTGCCATAGCCAACTTTCATCTTGACTTGCTTTACTGAGAAGACAAGTGACAAATTCTGCATTAGATGAGTTAAAGTCAGCTAGATACAGATTTCCTCTTCTCACACCAGTGAGAACCACTTTGTTGTTTCTTTTGTTTGTCACAACACAAGCTTCTATGTTGAAGTTTACTGAATTGCCCTTATCACAAAGCTGGATGATACTCAACAAATTATGATTGAAACCATCCACTAGGGCAACCTCCTCAATGATGACATTGTCTTTTGAAATCAAGCCATATCCCACAGTATAACCCTTGCTGTCATCTCCAAAGGTAATGCTTGGGCCAGCTCTCTCCTTGAACTTTGTGAGCAGGGTAGAATCTCCAGTCACGTGCCTTGAACAACCACTATCCAGGTACCAAAGATTCTTTATGTTTCCCTGCACACATCAAAACCAAATCAAGTTGATTTTGGTACCCAAGTTTCCTTGGGTCCTGCCTTGTTAGCTTTCTTCTTTGGTTTCTTTGGTTTAATTTCATTTGACTTGGGAATTTCTTCTTCATCCTTAGTCATTTAAGTTGGACCTTTGAAACCAGTCATTAAAACAGAATTATCATGCACATTTTGATTAACAGAGAAAGGCATGTTATTTGCAAACATGTTATTCCAGTAAGGCATGCTAAATGGCATTTGAGTCATACTAAATGCAACATAATAAGGGTTAGGTGCAAATGGAATATTAGCAAATTGTGCATTCATATTCTAAGCAGATATAGCATTCATAGGCATAGAAGGCATGTCATTCATGTTGGGAAAAGAAGAGGGTACAGACATAGGAGTAGGCATGGCAATTTTGTAATTAACAGACAAGTGATTACTACTACCACACTTAACACAGATTTTTCTTGGAGCATATTTATCAGGTGTGTAGTTGTTATGTTTGTTAATCCCTACTTTCCCATTTCTATTATTTTTCCTTTTAGCTTCTATTTTAATCTCAATCTTCTCCAACCTGTCATTCAATTGCTTGATAGACATATGACCAACATTAACTTTCTTCTCCTTCTTTACTTGACTTGATTCTCCTGGAACAAAGTTTTTGGAAACTGATCCATATTTCTCATTCAGCTTGGCAAGTTTGGCTTTGCTCACAGGTTTGCTTACAGCCGACGGATGAGGATTTGTGTCACTCGACGGATAATCCTTCTGATTATCCGACAGATGACTCTCATCATCCGTCGAGTTCACATCTGTTAGCAATCCTTCAACCAAGTAGGATTCCAGCTTCTCCTTACACTTTTTCCAGACTGCATCACAAAAGGACTCAATACCTTGAACTTTAATGATTTGAGCATGAACATCTCTGGATGATTTCCATGCCTTAATCACCTCTTGTTCTCATTCAAGCTGCTTCTTCAAAATCTCTTCTTTCTTCAAGGACTCAGTTTATTCATCCTTAGCAATCTTACACTCAATTCTCAATTTTTCAAATTCAATAAACTGAGATTCTAGCACATTATTCCTCTCACTTAAAAACAAATTGTTTTTTTTAAGTTTAACATTTTCTTTAGTGAGTGACTTAAGTGTAACACGCAAGTGATATAATTCTGTAGACATGTCAATAATTGCATCATTACACTCTGCCTTAGATAAATGTGCTAGGTTAGTGGTGATTACTTGATTACTTGAAGAACTGGTTTTTGTTTCATCAGACTTGGCCATTAGGGCTAGATTGACATAGCTGATATCCTCATCTTCATCCAAACCATCAGATGCCCAGTCATTCTCCTGTGTAATGAAAGCCCTTTCCTTTTGCTTGAACAAATCAAAATACTTCTGTATATAATTGTTAGGAATATGTTTATTAGTTTGATGATAAGTTAAACAAAACACTTAAGTAGAAATCTAGTGTTTGTAGCCTCAACGGATAAGACCATTCTGGTTATCCGTTGATGGAATAGCTTTACTTAGAAATAAGTTTAGTATTGTAGCACATTTCAGTTTCTGTATTTAAGTTATAATTCTTAGATGATTGTGGGAAATTATAAGTCATATTGACTACTAGTGGATATGCAAATAGGAGGGCTAATTGTAAATATTTCGTGCCTTGTAATTTTGTATAAGTGAAGTAGTATCAACTGATGAATTAAAGGCCTTCAATGGATGAGAAACAAAGCTTCAACGGATGTCTCTAAAGCTTCAATAGATAACATCCATCAACGGATTAGTGCATCAATGGATAAAGCTTCAACTTTTAATGCATCAACGGATAAAGCCATCAACGGATGAAAGCTTCAACGGATGCTCAGTTCAATAGCAGTTGACAGTGACAATTCATAAGCTGATAGAGGCACATGGGTTGACAGAGATAATTGGAATGTGGTATCCTCTTGGAGGAATCAAGAAAATGCAGAATTTCCATTCTGGTGCAAATAAGGAAGTATTCAAAGATTCACAGATTATTCTAGATTGCATTGGATAGAGAAATGAAGAAGAAACATGTGAAGAATCTTTTTAATTGTATTTGTACTTTTGTCTTCACTTGTAAACCTGGTAATATATAAACCGAGTTGCAGCTAGTAATTAGATGATGAATTTTCTAGAGCTGTTTAGAAAAACATAGAGAGAAAATCATCTAGTTTGTACTAGGACGAAGCTGTGATCAATTCTTTTGAATCACAGATTTTCTGAAATACACATATATGGTGGAACAACAAATCCACCATAAAAGTTTTTAAAGCCTTTGTGTTCTTTACATTTGTGTTTTGAATATATATCTGTCTGCACCTGCCCAAAGCAATTCACCCACAACTGTTCATCAAAACACTTAGCCTTTGAAACTGCTCAAAACTTGAAAATGTTTTGAGATTTACATTCAACCCCCCTTCTGTAAATCCCATTGTTAGTTCCTTGGGAATAACAATTGGTATCAGAGCAAGCTCTTAACTTACAAAGAGTTTAAAGATCTATTCTACTAACATCATGAGTAAGAAGGATATTGGTGTAAAGATTCCAATCCTGGAAAGAGATAATTATCATCACTGGAAAGTGAAGATGCATCTACATCTTCTCTCTCAAGATGAAAGCTACATCAACTGCATTGAAAATGGTCCTCACATCCCTCACAAGGTAGCCACAGCTGCAACTGCCACAGTTGCTATTGGACAGTCTATTCCCAAGCCAAAAGCAGAATGGACTGATGGAGATATTGAAGAAGTTCACAAGGACAAGAAAGCCATGAACATTCTGTTTAATGGTCTAGATCAAGATATGTTTGATAATGTCATTAACAGCCAAACTGCTAAGGAAATTTGGGATATTGTGCAACTCATCTGTGAAGGTACTGAACAAGTCATAGAAAACAAAATGCAGCTTCTCATTCAATAGTATGAATACTTTCATTTTGAAGAAGGAGAATCATTCAAATGATACCTTCAATAGATTTCAGAAACTGTTGAATGGATTGAAGCTGTATGGCAGAGTGTACCAAGTCAAGGATTTCAACTTAAAATTTCTGAGGTCTCTACCAAAGGAATGGAAGCCTATGACTGTTTCACTAAGGAATTCTCAAGATTATAAGAACTTCACACTTGAAAGATTATATGGAATTTTGAAGACCTATGAACTTGAGATGGAGCAAGATGAGCTGTTGGAAAAGGGAAAGAGAAAAGGTGGATCAGTTGCACTTGTAGCTGATAATGAGAAGACTGAAGCCAAGAATGAAGAAAAGACAATACCAAGTCTCAAAATTGGCACAAACAAATCAGAATCAAGCAAGGGAAAGGAGCAAGTAGCTGAGTTGAAGATAGTTCTAGTCAAGATGACTCTAATGATGTTGATGAACATCTGGCTTTTCTGTCCAGGAGGTTTGCAAAGATGAAATTCAAGAAAAATGCTAAATTCACTAAGTCAAACAAGAACATGGTGGACAAATCTAAGTTCAAATGTTATAATTATGGCATAAGTGGACACTTTGCAAATGAGTGCAGAAAGCCAACCTCTGATAAGAAGAAATTTGAGCAGGTGGATTACAAAAAGAAATATTTCGATTTGCTCAAACAAAAGGAAAGAGCTTTTTTGACTCAGGATGACTGGGCAGCGGATGGAGCCAATGAAGATGATGATATGGAATATGTTAACCTAGCCCTGATGGCTAATTCTGATGAAAATGAAACTAGTTCATCAAGCAACCAGGTAATTACTACTGACCTCTCTCAGCTTTCTAAGATTGAATGCAATGAAGCTATAAATGATATGTCCAATGAATTATATTATTTGCGTGTTTCCCTTAAATCACTAGCTAAAGAAAACACAAGAATTAAAGAGAATAATTTGTTTTTAAGTGATAGGAATGCTGTGTTAGAGGGTAAGGTAATTGAGCTTGAAAAGATTAAAATCAAATGCTTATCTGTTGAGAGTGAACTAGAAGAATCTATTAAGAAAGTAGAAATTCTTTCTAAACAATTAGAACGTGAACAAGATATAATCAAGGCCTGGAAAACATGTAGGGATGTTAGTGCTCAGATTGTCAAGGTTCAGGGAATTGTATCACTCTGTGAGAATGCCTGGAAGAAAAACAAAAAGGAAGTAGAATTAATTGATGGATTGTCAACGGATGTGGAATCAACGGATGATGAAAGTTATCCGTTGAAGGAAGAAAAGGAGCATCCGTTGAAGGCTCATCAATCAAAACAGGCAAGTGATTCTAAAAGGAACAATTTGAAAAATCTCAATAAGAAGTTTGGTTTAACTTCCAAGAACTTTGTCAAAGAAGAAGCTATCCAAAGATGCCAGTAAGGTGAATATAGGACACATGACTTTAGATCAGTTGAAAAATAGGCTTAAGATGGTTGAGGATAAAAAGGAAACTAAAAGGAAATCTAACAGAAATGGAAAGGTAGGGATTAACAAACACAACAATTATACACCTGATAAGTATGATCCTAGAAAAAGTTGTGTGCATTGTAAAAGTGTTAATCATCTATCTGCTAACTGCAAGTCTGTTAAGAATGCTCCCATGCCTTTAACTCCTTCCATGCCTAACATGTCTATGTCACCTCTGCATGTTATGCTTGTTATGTCTCAACAGAATCCTCATGCACATTTTGCAAACATGCCATATGTTAATAATCCTTATTTTGCTACATTCAGTATGCCTCAAATGCCATACAACATGCCTATGTGGAATAATATGTTTGCACAATCTATGCCTTATCAAAATCAACCAAATGTGCTAAATGATTCTATGACTAACTCTACACTTCAACCAACTACATCTGAGACCAACGTTGACCCAAAGTTACCTAAGTCAAAAGATGCAGGAGGTATGAAGTCTAGGAAAAAGACTAACAAGGCTGGACCCAAGGAAACTTGGGTACCAAAATCAACTTTATTTGATTTTATTGTGTGCAGGGAAAAAGAAGGAATCTATGGTACTTGGACAGTGGTTGTTCAAGGCACATGACAGGAGATTTCACCCTGCTCACAAAGTTCAAGGAGAGAGCTGGCCCTAGCATAACCTTTGGAGATGACAGCAAAGGGTTCACTATGGGATATGGCCTAATTTCAAAAGAAAATGTCATCATTGATGAAGTTGCATTAGTTGATGGTCTCAAACACAATCTATTGAGCATCAGTCAACTATGTGACAGAGGGAATACTGTTTCCTTCAATTCTGAAGCCTGTGTTGTCACAAGTAAGAAGGACAACAAAGTGGTTCTAACTGGAGTTAGAAAAGGGAATGTGTACTTGGCTGACTTCAACTCTACCGATACAGAATTAATTACTTGTCTTTTCAGCAAAGCAAGTCCAGATGAAAGTTGGCTATGGCACAAGAAGCTGTCCCATTTGAATTTCAAGACAATGAATGATCTAGTCAAAAAGGACTTAGTTAGAGGAATGCCTCTAGTGGAATTCTCAAGGGATGGAATGTATGATGCTTGTCAAAAAGGAAAGCAAAAGAGAGCATCATTCAGTAAGAAGCTTGAATCAGCAATTGATGAACCATTACAACTACTACACATGGATCTTTTTGGACCAGTCAATGTATTGTCAATTTCAAGGAAAAGATATTGCCTAGTGATTGTAGATGACTTCTCTAAGTTTTCATGAACCTACTTTCTTGGATAAAAGGATGAAGCTAGTGAAATCATAATCAATCACATCAAGCAAGTCAACAATCATCCATATTTCAAAGTAATGAATATCAGGAGTGACAATGGAACTGAGTTCAGGAATTCTACCATGAGGTTATTCTGTGAAGAAAATGGGATCATGCATGAGTTCTCAGCTCCAAGGACTCCACAACAAAATGGTGTGGTGGAAAGGAAGAACAGATCACTAATTGAAGCTGCAAGAACAATGCTTGAAGAGTCAAAACTTCCAACATATTTTTGGGCTGAGACTATTAACTGGGCATGTTACACTCAGAATATTTCTCTAATCAATCAGGCAAAAGGCATGACTCCCTATCAATTGTTCAAGAGAAGAAAACCAACTTTAAACTTTCTTCATGTCTTTGGTTGCAAATGCTACATTCTAAGGAATCAACCTGATCACAAAGGGAAGTTTAATGCAAAGGCTGATGAAGGAATATTTGTTGGCTATTCTGCTGGAAAATCATGTAGGGTCTACAATCTAAGAACCAACATTGTTATGAAATCTGTACATGTAGTGTTTGATGATAAAAAGATTGATGGACTAACAGATGAGGGACATTATGAAGGACTCAAATTTGACAACATTGAGATATATTGTGATGATAGTGAAGATGAGAATGATGGAAAAGGCACCTTGAAAAGAATTCAAAATCTGCCTTTGGATAATGCACAAAATGTTGCATCGGTTGAAAGTCATAATTCAGCATCCGTTGATAGAAGTAGTGCATCATCCGTTGAAGTACATAATTGTGACGCCCTCAATCTCGGGGTTAGGAAATGAGGACTCACACACCTCTAATCTAGTAATTACATAAGCATAAACCCCGATTAACTACTAACAGGATCAACAGGATAAAGTATGAGACAAGATTACAACTACTAATCATAAAATATAACTTACAAACCCAAAATAATATTAAATAAATAATATCAATTCCGGCTGGGAACCGACAGATAACCCATTGTATCTTTAAACATTTCCTTCTAGGCGCGAGCTCACTCACAAATACCACTACCTGCTCTGGCAACCGGAAGCCCTCAACATGGTAGGGACCACGAGGTACGCTCTTACGAGCAGTGCGCCTAAGCCTGGCCATCTTCTTGCTTAACTGTCATGGTTAGATTAAAACAAAACAAATGAGTATAAAACTCAGCAAGTAACTATATAGCAGTTCTACAATATCAATTCACAATATGCTCTACCAAACTCAGGGCATTCTACTTTATTTGATCTAGGTGGCAGATTTCCAGCTTTTGGGTTAAGGAAAGGTTTTGAAGGATAATGTGGGGCTTTCAAGGAACAAGGCTCAATTCCGGATGAAAGCCGACATTCATCACAAATCATTAAAGGATCAGAATAGAACTTTCAATAGAGGAAAGCAACAGTATTTCATTATATGGAATCAATCATATGATCAACAAATTCAAGAATCAGGATTCTCGAGCTTTAAGCTTCAAATTGACATAATCAACTCTTTTCAAAATAATATAAACCATTTTCATTTTCAAGAATCAATTTTACTGAACAGATTGTTCCAGTTCCCTTTTTAAATAATCATTTAGAACCCTTGATTGGATCACTTTATCTTTCCATTTCATTATATACGGGTGATCAGCCCGTACCGACCTCCATTTCGGTCTTTAAGGTACCAATCGGCATAATTTCAGCCTTAAGTTGGACTAGCCCCGCTAGCCTCTTACACTGGACTAGTCCCACTAGCCTCTTACGTCCCAATCCAATCCATCAGGAATTCATTTGGAAAACCTTGAGTTGGAAAAAAACAAATAGGTTTTCTAAAATTCATTTTATCATTACCAAGAATTTGAAATCATTCGAACTCTTTCAAGTCGAAACTCATTCTTAATTCCGATTTTAAGGAAACAAAGTTCAGGGAGTGATTCAAAGATACGCAAGGAACAATTCATAAGGATTCTGTATCAGGGATAATAAAGCACTTAAGTTAGAAGGATCAATATCTGTTTAGGGATCAATAGGGTGATCAGGAAAACAGGGTATCATTAAACAGGGTTAACAAGGATAATCAGAGGGTTCAATATAATCCATGGCTTAATAGATAACTTAAACAGAAAAGACAGATTATCAAAGGGTTGAATCATTAAGCTTATCAATAACAGTTTATCAAGAACAAAGGCAGGGTATCAATATCAGGATTTCATAATTAAATAGTTCAATACTTTACATGGTATGAATAACATTCTCTTTATAACCATTTACACAAGTTATCAGAGTTACTAGCCTGAATTTGCTTTCCTGAAGGTTGAACTACTGGCACCTAGTATATCCTTTCCTTTCCTAGCCTGAATGCCCTCACGCTCCGAATCTACAATCAAAATCAAAACCTTAATCAGTTTCTCAACTCTCGTTCCCGGAACGATCACTCGATTACGATAACTCGATTATACTCTTGACTCAAATGTACGAGTATAGCTTATACACATAAGCACATAGCACATCATATACTATATTATTAACCTTTTCACCTTTATATATTCGACAATCGACTTATAAACATCCATATCTCGACTCGAAATCAAATCGTACTCTATATTGGTACACATAGCTCCTTATACTTGAAATTCTTATACAAATAAACAAACGACAAAACTTATAATGACAACCATAGTTATCACAGATCAATCATTCCCCTTTCTCTTATTCTTTAATTCGAACCAACATAGCAAATTAGTCAAAAATCTCACATACAATCCTTAACTAATCTCCATGATCGATTCAACACTTAAATTAGAATTTGACCTTTTAAGTACTATAAACCATTCGGCCTTTCTATAAACACCTTCCAAATTCAAGCAATTTTTCATACCAAATCCACATAACATATAATCAATCAAACCTTCACTTAGTCCAACTTAATACTTCCAATTAAAACAACCATATCATTCGAATTTTCAAGAACAACGACATGCATTTCAATTTTTGATCTCATACATAGCATGCAAGCATCTTTCCATAGTTTTAATCCTAAATCCTAATGAATCCAAGCAAGAACAACACACCAATTTACTTCTTCTTTCTTATCAATAAAATTCGAACCAAGGCAACTTACAATCTCATATTTATGTTCGAATTTCTCATCCCTAATTCCATTAAACACTCTATTTAACTTATCATTTTCAAACAACCATCAAACAATCTTTCTTTGTTTTATCAACTAAAATCAATTCATTCTTGAGTCTGTGCCAAACGGAAAACCCTGTAGAACTCTGCAAACGAAGGAGGTCCGTCATGAGTCAAATCATCCAGCTCCCAAGTAGTGCTCATCAACACTGACTGTAATCGCTGTCTCATATAGTAATCCGGCTATAGGGCCGCTAACGGTCCTCTGTCCCTCTGATCAAACAGATGCATGATCTCTCGACACTGTGCCTGCCAATACTCCACATCATCCCTCATAACTCTATACTCGTGGTATGGTACCATATACGGCTGAGCAACCTGACCTACTGACTCCTGTGAAGGAACCCTCAGTATACCTGCACCCTGCTGTGGTAAACCTAACTGTAGATCCACATTATGCTCTCCCATCCCCTCGACTGGAATCATCTGAACTATGTCCGGCTCTGGGGCATGCATTGGTATAGGAGGTAACAATGGTGGTGGTGGTAACTCCTGCTCAATACCTGGTATAAACTGGTGCTCAACTGGTAAAGGAACCATCGGCTCGAAGAACTCAAATGGATCAAACATCTCTATGGGGTCATGCACTATCCCCTGAATTGGTGGTACCGGCTCCTGTGGCAATGGTGGTGGAGGTGGTAGAGGAGGAAACATATACTCAGATACTGGAGGTATGGCTGGTGCTGCTGGCCCAGTGATTGTCCTCTCGAAAGATGCAGAATAACCAGAAGATGCCATCTGATAATATACCACAGAAAAGAAAAGGTCACTAGACAATCCTAAGATTTATACTTCCCTATTCTAATCTGACCTAAATCCTAACACTATTCTTCCTAATGACTATCCCTATCTTATGTGATCTCCCTATCCTATCTTAATCCTAATGTTCTTATTTTCAGGGACCAAACCTACAGCTCTGATGCCAAACCTGTAACGCCCTCCAGACCCGGGATATAAGTCTGGGGGTTACTAGCTAATCACCAAACCTGTTCAATCTGATTAACAATTAATAAAGAAATGAAATTAAACCCCTTTAACACTAACCATGATCTTTTTAGGTTGAAGTATGAAAACAAGAACCACTAACTACTTTTATTACAAACCAACATTCAAAGTCTCACAAACTCTCTTTATTACAAACCATTGTCTATTTCATTTTTAACTAAGTTCAGCTTTTATTCAAACACACACACTATCTATCAACACTCCACCTGCTCGGGTAACTCAAAGCTTTCTTCCTGGATTGGGATCAACACCTTGGGTATGAGAGGATCCCGAGGCTTGACCCGCTTCTTTACCACTCGAGTCCTGATTGGTTTCATATTCCTTCTTAACTAAAAACAAGAAGATGAATAACAACAAAAGGGGTGAGCCAAAAATTGCTCAACAAGTCCACAAAATATAAATAGTGTTAAAGCATTTTAAATGAATCCGTCATCCCGGGTATATCTGCAAAGATATAACCCCACGAGAATAGAAAGAAGGCCATTACTGGCGAGTACAAATGAACTAAACTGGACACAAGTTCGCATCTATATTCTGCTGATCAGTCAGAATATAATGCAGATCCATATCTTAATATATGGATCTAGTCGGGTCCCCAAGCACTACGGCCCACGTCGAGGCACCAGTCATTCCGGTCCTCAGGATTAAGACACACTCAATCCCAAAATATCATTATGCAGTCCATCGCTTAGCAACCGGAATAATCGGTATGCTTTGACATATTCTAATCACCAGAATATATCAATCTCAATGTATCATCAATGAAATATGAACCAAGTATTCAAAGAAACGGAGAAATCAAGAATCGAAATGAAATATGAACAAAGGAATAGAAGGTGTGTATCAGTGATTAAGAACAATAATCAAAAGAGTGCAAATCTGATAAGCATTTGAATCAATATCACTATTCTGAAAGTAGAATAGGGGAAAAATTTTCCTTCTGCGCGACTCACTGTAATTAGATCACTTTCGTCTATCACCTTGGACTAATACTGACTCAACTTTCCTGGCTGGCTTAGCTTCTGTTGGCAAAACAGACTGGTTAAGTCACGTCGTACTTCATTTGTATCTTGAATTGACTTCACACCGTTCCTAACATTTACCCATGCGCTTATGACTGACTCAGGTATTACTTATTAGCAATTAAGACTCAATTAACCACGTAATACACATAAGCACATAATCATTTTTTTATGGTTAAAATAATTTTTAGAACCAAAATCGACTCGCTGATCGCTCAACTAATCGTTATCTGACTCGTTTCCCATTTTTCCGGAATTTTTCGGACTCGTCTCAGCACGTATCTCGACTGATAATCAAACAGATAATAAAATCAACAAATTTCTAGAAGAAATTAAGCTTTGGTATTATTTTTAATGAAAAGAATTTATTTTTATGAGTCAACAGGCTTTTATTTCACGCGAATCGGACTAACGGTTTAATTATTATCAATTAAATACTGATAATTCCATTTATTATTCACTATAAATAATTATTATTAATTTTTAAAACTCAAAAATAATTTTTAAATCATTATTTAAGAAAAATCAGAATTAAAAATGATTTTTCTATAATTTTTGGAATTAAAATGAATTTATTATGATTTATTAAAAATTATTTGATTAATTATCAAAATAATCAATCATTTTTAAATAATTAATAAATAATAAATAATTCAGAAAATAATTAAATCTGATTTTTAGAAAATATTTCAGAATTATTTGTAATATAAATCACTTAATTAAATAATTAATTAATTAATTTACAAAATAAATAAAACTGATATATAATTAAAATAAAAATAAAAGTAAAATAAATTACAGAAACATTTGTCAGAAACCAGAATCTGTCAGAAATGGATCAAAACCGTGTCAACCACACGGGTCAACCGGGTCACCATCCGGGTTGCCAAGAACACCACCGGATTTTTTCCAGAATCCGGTGAGTTCCCGGAGTCCGGCCAACTCCGATCAGCCTCAAATCAACATCGTTTGGTGCTGTTTTTGAGTACTTTTTATTGCAAATCAACACAGCAATCTAACCACGGCCAAAACATCACAGAATCATTCATGGTTCATCTTTTCTGATCAAAATCAACATGAACTCCGGCCAAAAATCCAAATCATTCATTTGTACATAAAACTTAACGTTTAATAGTGCAAATCAAAGCTAAGAACATATATAATCAAATCCCTAACATATCAGGAACCAAATATTCACAGAAATCATCGAGTTGTGTTTTGAAAATTCGATATGAACCCTAGAAATCGTGAATCACTATCCAGGCATCGTTTGTTCAATTAAACACCATGAATCGACTGTAAATCATCTAACAAAGCTATATCAATCATCAAAACATCAAAATAACCCTAGAATCAAAAAGTCCTAATTCGAGCATAAACCCTAGAAATCGAAAATCAAAAACTACACATTAAAACGTGAAATTGATGCTAAAAACAGAAAGAACATATCAAAATCTTTGATTTGGATACTCGAACTGCTTGATTTGGTGATGTAATCAGATCAAAATCACGGTTTAATTCTTCGACCCGAATCTGTTCTTCCCGACCCGATTTCAGAGAATTTTGTTAATTTTGCAGATTTTAATGATTAATTATAGTTAATTAAATAAAAATTAGGCTATTTATAGTAGTAAAAATAATACTCCTAATTAAAATTAAGGCCCTAATTCTACACTTTTTAAAATTAATAGGCCCCTAATTTTATAATTTTTGAGTATTAAAATATAATTTATAAATATTTTATATATACAATATATATGCCAAAATTTCCCAAAAATTGTGAATAATGCAAAAATGCAAAGAAATAATATAAATGAAAGTCCTATAATTTTATAAAAATAAAACTGTGATTTTTTTGGGGTTTTTGACACCCAATGGGGCCAGAAAAGTCATTTTTCGTAAAACGAGAAAATTTATAAAATATCTAGATGTTCAGAATATTGCGATTGTAAAAGCCATTTGATGAAAAATAAGGCCCATTAATTTATTTGAAATACTGGCTTTAAAATCATTGTTTGGGTCATAAAACGTTTGAAATGAAAACGATGAATGCATAATAAAATATCTGAAAAATACCTTAAAAATACAGAAATGACACGAAATGCACGTAACACATAACAAACAGGGTTTGACAGATAATCACACATAAATGACACATTAACACACCTTATTTATTATGATTCTGATATAATATAAACTTAAATGACTCGGGTCTGATCATAGAATTTATCCCTCTTTAATCTTTTATCCTTTTTACGCGTACCAGGTCACGTTCAGCCTGACGGCCCGACGCTCAGCGTTTCGATTACACTTCTCATTATCATTATCAATCGACACGTCACTTAGGACGAAATACTTTTTTTAAACATTCATTTCAATCAATCACACATAATTCACATTTTATATTCTTTAACTCCTTATTAGGACGGGTTCCGTTCTACCTGACAGCCCGACACCACAGCTTAACTTCTACGCTGACTCTTTAAATTGGAACGTTTTGATTTACGCTCCTATATTCTAATATACAGAAAAGACAATTAATCAGCACTTAGTCACATAATTATAATCACATCACATAACACATACTTTATTGACTTAATTACGTCATAAAATTCTCAGTCGTCACAATCTACCCTCCTTAAAAGGATTCTGTCCCCAGAATCTAATCTAAGCAAATAGATGGGGATACTTTTCTTTCATTTCGCTTTCTAATTTCCAAGTCAATTCTTCGACTAATGGATTTCTCCATAATACTCTAACTAGAGGTACAACTTTATTTCTAAGCGTCCTCTCTTTTTGATCCAAAATTCAAACTGGTTGTTCCACATAGGACAAATCTGGTTGGATTTCCACTGGTTCCAACTTCATCACATGGCTCGCATCAGCAGTATACTTCTTTAGAAGAGATACATGAAATACATTATGCAGATGTTGCATTTGCAAAGGTAGCGCCAATTCATATGCCACTTTCCCAACTCGACGCAATACTTCAAAGGGTCCTATATACCTAGGACTCAACTTTCCTTTCTTTCCAAATCGAGTTAAACCTTTCCAAGGAGATATCTTTAACAAGACTTTGTCTCTAGATTCGAATTACACATCTTTACGTTCTTGATTTGCGCACTTTGCCTACCTTTATTGAGCTGCAATTAATCTCTTTTGAATCATTTCGACCTTTTCCTTCATTTGTTGAACTAGCTCTGGGCCAATTAATTTGCGATCACCAACTTCGTCCCAATAAGTAGGGGACCTACACTATCTTCCATACAACGCTTCATAAGGCGGCATGCCAATACTCGCGTGATAACTGTTATTATAGGAAAACTCAATTAAGGGCAAATGATCATCCCATTTTCCTTTGAAATCTATTGCACAGGTTCGCAACATATCTTCAATTTTCTGAATTGTCCTTTCACTTTGTCCGTCTGTCTGCGGATGATATGCCGTACTCATTTTCAACTTAGTTCCCAAATGATCATGGAATTGTCGCCAAAATCTCGAGTTAAACCTTGGGTCTCTATTGGACACGATAGACACAGGAACTCTATGACGCATCACAATCTCATCCAAATACAATTTCACCAACTTTCCAACGAAAACCTTTCATTTATCGGCAAGAAATGTGCTAACTTCGTCAACCGATCAATTACCACCCAAATCGCATCATGATTTGACTTGGTTTTAGGTAATCCCACCACGAAATCCATCGCTATATGTTCCCATTTCCATTCGGGTATATCCAGTGGCTGAAGCAATCCGCTTGGCCTTTGATGTTCCGCTTTGACTCTTTGGCACGTATAACATTTACTTATCCATTCTGCAATTTCCTTTTTCATGTTTGGCCACCAATAACTTTCTTTTAAATCCGGGTACATCTTCGTACTTCCAGGGTTAATTAAAAATCTCGAGTTATGCGCTTCTTGCAAAATCTCGTGCTTTAGTTCCATGACATTAGGTATCCAAATACGTGAGTTAACACGGTATATCCCTTTTCCATCCTTTTGAGCTTTAATTTCTTCTCCCGTCAACTTATCCTTTTCGTGATTAATCACTTGCTCTTGACAGCATCGAATCTTTTCCAAAATCTCGGGTTGAAACAGCATTGCATATATAGCTTCACCTCCACATTCTGGAGTCTGCACCTCTATTTCCACCTTTTCAAATTCCTTGATTAATTCTTCCGATGACGTTAACATATTCAACCTTTCTTTTCGACTTAAAGCATCAGCTACCACATTTGCCTTTCCGGGATGATAGTTTATCGCACAATCATAATCTTTGATCAATTCCAACCACCTTCTTTGTCGCATATTCAATTCTTTCTGAGTAAAGATATACTTTAAACTTTTATGATCCGTGTAAATCTCGCACTTTTCCCCGTACAAATAATGCCTCCAAATCTTAAGGGCAAACACAATTGGTGCCAATTCTAAATCATATGTTGGATACTTTTGCTCGTGCGGCTTGAGTTGCCTTGACGCGTATGCTATTACCTTCCCATGTTGCTTTAACACGCATCCAAGTCCTTTATATGAAGCATCACTGAATATCACAAATTCCCCTTTGTCATCTGGTAATACCAACACTGGGGCAGTTACCAACCTCTTCTTTAACTCTTGAAAACTTTCCTCGCACTTTTCTGTCCAAACGAATTTCTCGTTCTTTCTCGTCAACTTATTCAGTTCGCAGTAATCTATGCACAACCTCATACTTCCATCCTTTTTCTTTACAAATAACACTGGTGCGCCCCACGGGGATACACTCGGTCGGATCACTCCTTTGTCCAACAATTCTTGCAACTGAGCTGCCAATTCCTTCATCTCGACCGGTGCCATGCGATAGGGAACTTTTGACACTGATTCCATACCAGGAGCCAAATCAATCGTAAACTCGATCTCTCTGTCTAGAGGTAGTCCAGGAAATTCATCGGGAAACACGTCCGGAAAATCTCTTACTACCGGAATATTCTCGATCTTCATAGATTCTTTCTCCACATCCACGACATGAGCCAAATAAACTTCGCATCCTTGACGTATTAATCTTCTTGCCTCAATAGCCGTTAGAAATTTCTTCTTTTGCCTCTTTCCTTTAAATATCACTTCTTCACCATCCTTGGTTCTTACCTTCACCTTTTTACTTTTACATTCTGTTTGCGCTTCATGGTTTGACAACCAATCCATTCCTAGTATGACCTCAAATTCTCCTAACTTAAAAGGAATTAAGTCAGCAGAAAAGTGCCGACCTTCTATAGTCACATCACTTTCAGGAAAAATCTTGCTAGCAATAACTTTCTCTTGATTTGCTACCTCTATAATCAAATTAGGTTCTAGAGGGTACGCACCACAATTTAAATTATCAAGAATACTTTCAGAGATAAAAGATCTAGTTGCTCCAGAATCCATCAAAACTTTTACTTCTACAGAGTTTATAACAAGCATATCTGCTACCACATCCACATCCTGCACCGCATCTTTCATCGTCATGTTAAAGGTCCTAGCTCTAGGTTGAGCTGATGGTGCTAGGAGAGACGGCGGTCCAGCAATCCTGAGAACATTAGCCTTCTGAACAGGCTCCTTGCAATTCCTGGCCATATGGCCCACTTTACCACACTAGAAACAAGCCAAATCAGGCTTTCTCGCTCCACTTGGGCATTCTGAAGAGTAATGCCCCTTCTGGTTGTACTTAAAACACGTTATATCCAGCTTATTACACCTTGCTGGGTGTCTCTTTCCACAATTCCTGCATTCTTGAATCTGGGGTCTGTTATCCTTCCCCGGTTGTCCAATTTTCTAAAGCGGTTCTTCTGAGCTCCGTTGCCGGGTTTAAACTTCTGGAACTTTTGGTTCTGACCTCCACCATTCTTTCCAAACCTTCCTCTAAACTTTGAGCTTCCTTGCTCTTGCTCAGAGATTTCAAACTTCCTTTTTCTTCCTTCATTTTCTCTTCTTCCAGCTTCTCGCTCACCTTCCACTATCATTGCTTTTTGAACCAAAACAGCATAATTCTTGATCCCCAACATTGATATTTGACTCCTAATCCACGGCTTAAGTCCCTGTTGGAACCTCTTAGCCTTCTTCGCCTCTGTATTCACGTACTCAGGTACGAATCTAGACAATTCCGAAAACTTCATTTTATATTCCGCTACTGTCATATCCTCCTGTCTAAGATCCAGAAATTTCATTTCCAACTGGTCTTGCATATATCTTGGCAAATACTTCTCCAGAAACATCTCGGTGAACTTCTCCCAAGATAAGTCTTTGCCTTCCAACAACGCCTTTGAAGACTCCCACCAGAAACTTGCTTCATCTTTCAGGTAATAACTTGCATACTGAGCTTTCTTATCGTCCCTAACTTCTGCTAACTCAAAAGCTTTTTCCATTTCTCTCAACCATGACTGAGCTTTAATCGGGTCTGGAAAACCTAAGAACTCTGGGGGATGAACAGATTGAAAGTGTTTAAAGTTTCCAACTTTAGGGGCCACAGGTTGTTGCAAAAGCTGAGCAAGTCTGCTCATCATGGTGGTTTCTGGGTTTACTTCTGGGTCTTGGGTGGGAATTTCTTCTTCATGATGATCTGGTGAGTTAGCCATTTCTTACAAACCTGATTGAGCAATTATTTAGCAATACGATGGCATGGCATATATATATAACAACAGTTTCTATGAAATCTCTTTTGTGGGTTTTAAGTTTTACCCAATTTGCACATATAATCCTATTACTACATAATTCTCATATCAGTGTTGTTTTATCATGGCACAGAATAGGGTTTTATGAGCTTTAAACATAGTTATACGAAAACATGGTTGTATTAAAACATGGTATTGAGAACAGTTTATGAGATATTTAAGGTGCACAATGAAAAGCAAGACAATGGATTTATTTAAACAAAGGGTACATAAAGATAGTTCTGGCTATCACAGGTTCTGAAATAAGGTACAATAATATAGCAAGGTTAAATGGAGGAAAAACTAGAAAATATCCCCCTATCTACCCCTAACTTCCAACAACTACTACTACGATACAGATCTGAAATACAACAAAATAAATGAAAAAGGGATCCCGGCATCTGACCAAGTATCCCAAAGCCTACCGGCGCTGAAAAACAACCATCTACGGGCTCAACCAACAGTCCCGTCTAGTCATCTAGTATCTCTCTCAACACAACCAACATCCAGCGAATGATTTTATGCAGCCTCCGGGCCTCAGCATCAACATCACTAGTGGATGGTCCCTCATCCAATCTCCTCCTGGCAACCTGCTCCACCATCTTCACCCGAACTCGCCACTCATCATCCATAACTGAAGCACTCTGCTTAGATTCTCTGGCTAGCCTATCCACCAAAGCTCCCAACTCAGGAATGCGGGAGTACACAAAGTCTCGATCCTGGGCTAACTTGCCACCAACACTGACAGGTACAGTCTTAGGCATCTCGGACTCTGGCTCAGGGGCAGGGGTCTCTGAATCTGGCCTCAAGGGTGAAATCTGCATAGGGATCTCACTACTCTCAGAAGGGTCCTCCTCTGGGTCTGAATTAACATACACAGGCTCCACTGGAGAGGATGGAATGGGGTCCACAGGGGTACCAATCAAACTAATCTCTGAGTCTGAGTCACTACCACTACTAGGATCCTGAGAGAAAACATAAAACAACAACCAAGAAATAATGTTAGGGTTAAATAAAGCTTCCAGCTAACTCACACCCTAACTCTAGTTTCCACTTCACCGATAAACACTTTTCTTAGGCTATACCTAATAGTCTAACTCAACTCTATATGAGTCGAACTCTCTCGCGATATAGATATATTCCCGAAATACCCCTTTTTTTATCCTAACTTATCTCAGGGACTAGATCTTGTAGCTCTGATACCAACTTGTGACGCCCTCAATCTCCGGGTTAGGAAATGAGGACTCACACACCTCTAATCTAGTAATTAAATAAGCATAAACCCCGATTAACTACTAACAGGATCAACAGGATAAAGTATGAGACAAGATTACAACTACCAATCATAAAATATAACTTACAAACCCAAAATAATATTAAATAAACAATATCGATTCCGGCTGGGAACCGACAGATAACCCATTGTATCTTTAAACATTTCCTTCTAGGCGCGAGCTCACTCACAAATACCACTACCTGCTCTGGCAACCGGAAGCCCTCAACATGGTAGGGACCACCAGGAACGCTCTGACAAGCAGTGCGCCTAAGCCTGGCCATCTTCTTGCTTAACTGCCATGGTTAGATTAAAACAAAACAAATGAGTATAAAACTCAGTAAGTAACTATATAGCAGTTCTACAATATCAATTCACAATATGCTTTACCAAACTCAGGGCATTCTACTTTATTTGATCTAGGTGGCAGATTTCCAGCTTTTGGGTTAAGGAAAGGTTTTGAAGGATAATGTGGGGCTTTCAAGGAACAAGGCTCAATGCAGGACGAAAGCCGACATTCATCACAAATCATTAAAGGATCAGAATAGATCTTTCAATAGAGGAAAGCAACAGTATTTCATTATATGGAATCAATCATATGATCAATAAATTCAAGAATCAGGGTTCTCGAGCTTTAAGCTTCACATTGACATAATCAACTCTTTTCAAAATAATATAAACCATTTTCATTTTCAAGAATCAATTTTACTGAACAGATAGTTCCAGTTCCCTTTTTAAATAATCATTTAGAACCCTTGATTGGATCACTTTATCTTTCCATTTCATTATATACGGGTGATCAGCCCGTACCGACCTCCATTCCGGTCTTTAAGGTACCAATCGGCATAATTTCAGCCTTAAGTTGGACTAGCCCCGCTAGCCTTTTACCATGACTGGACTAGTCCCACTAGCCTCTTACGTCCCAATCCAATCCATCAGGAATTCATTTGGAAAACCTTGAGTTGGAAAAAAAACAAATAGGTTTTCTAAAATTCATTTTATCATTATCAAGAATTTGAAATCAAGTCGAAACTCATTCTTAATTCAGATTTTAAGGAAACAAAGTTCAGAGAGTGATTCAAAGATATGCAAGGAACAATTCATATCAGGGATAATAAAGCACTTAAGTCAGAAGGATCAACATCTGTTTAGGGATCAATAGGGTGATCAGGAAAACAGGGTATCATTAAACAGGGTTAACAAGGATAATCAGAGGGTTCAATATAATCCATGGCTTAATAGATAACTTGAACAGAAAGGACAGATTATCAAAGGGTTGAATCATTAAGCTTATCAATAACAGTTTATCAAGAACAAAGGCAGGGTATCAATATCAGGATTTCATAATTAAACAGTTCAATACTCTACATGGTATGAACAACATTCTCTTTATAACCATTTACACAAGTAATCAGAGTTACTGGCCTGAATTTGCTTTCCTGAAGGTTGAACTACTGCCACCTAGTATATCCTTTCCTTTCCTAGCATGAATGCCCTCACGCTCCGAATCTACAATCAAAACCAAAACCTTAATCAGTTTCTCAACTCTCGTTCCCGGAACGATCACTCGATTACGATAACTCGATTATACTCTTGACTCAAATGTACGAGTATAGCTTATACACATAAGCACATAGCATATCATATACTATATTATTAACCTTTTCACCTTTATATATTCGATAATCGACTTATAAACATCCATATCTCGACTCGAAATCAAGTCGTACTCTATATTGGTACACATAGCTCCTTATACTTGAAATTCTTATACAAATAAACAAACGACAAAACTTATAATGACAACCATAGTTATCACAGATCAATCATTCCCCTTTCTCTTATACTTTAATTCGAACCAACATAGCAAATTAGGCAAAAATCTCACATACAATCCTTAACTAATCTCCATGATCAATTCAAGCACTTAAATTAGAATTTGACCTTTTAAGTACTATAAACCATTCGGACTTTCTATAAACACCTTCCAAATTCAAGCAAATTTTCATACCAAATCCACATAACATATAATCAATCAAACCTTCACTTAATCCAACTTAATACTTCCAATTAAAACAACCATATCATTCAAATTTTCAAGAACAGCGACATGCATTTCAATTTTTGATCTCATACATAGCATGCAAGCATCTTTCCATAGTTTTAATCCTAAATCCTAATGAATCCAAGCAAGAACAACACACCAATTTACTTCTTCTTTCTTATCAATAAAATTCGAACCAAGGCAACTTAAAATCTCATATTTATGTTCAAATTTCTCATCCCTAATTCCATTAAACACTCTATTTAACTTATCATTTTCAAACAACCATCAAACAATCTTTCTTTTTTTTTTATCAACTAAAATCAATTCATTCTTGATAAATCAAAGCCCTATGCGGCTTTTACTTCACATAAACACATGCATGGTCTATTTTTGCTTTAAATTCATCCAATCATTCAAATCAAATCATAATTTATAGACTTAAACTTCAACAACTCATTCCTACCAAGTATTTATCAACTTAACTAAAAAATATCAAAACCCTTTTTGAATTTCAAACCAACCAAGCATGCAAACACCAAATAGTCGATTAAATACTATAGCTCAGTGTTTAACATCATTGCTCACCACCGGTTCACCGGAGTTCATCACCGGTGGCGGTGGCATCTCGGTGGTGCCCCCATTCGGGGGTTTCCAACCATCAACCACCAATTTTCTCAAGTAATACACACATGCAAACACATATCTTTATTCTAAATCATTTAAGAACAAAAACCCTTTTGTTTCCATGAAAACCGAATTCAAAACCACCAAATCCAACTTTGGTTTTTCTCAAAAACTTGAAGATAGTGACATGCATGTATGTATATAGGTAGATATCACAAAGTCTCACACAATCATGGTTTTTTAACCAAAAAAGAGCAAAGAACAAGTGAGAGATCGAAGGGAGAGTGTACCGAGAGAGAGAGAGAGAGAGAGAGAGAGAGAGAGAGAGAGAGAGAGAGAGAGAGAGAGAGAGAGAGAGAGGATTGAAGAAAATGAGAGAAAAGAAAGAGAAGAGAGAAGTTCGGGTGAAAAAGAAAGAAAAGAGAGGGTGGGTTTGATTATATACTACCAAGGGAGGGGTAGTATGGTAATTGGGTTATCTTGTTTATGATTTGCTTTTCATTCTTGAAAGAAAACAATTTTGATCTGCAAATATCTCTCTCGGAAAAGATGAATTTGATACAAATGATAATTTTAAAACGTAAATCTCGAAATTAGCTTTTTAACCAGTACTCATAATGGATTTTTGAGCGGACGGTTGATTTTATATGAATTTCGCAAGCTCGGTTTAATAATAACATTTTCCACATAAAATCAATTTAAAATGCAAGGACCGCCAAATAAATCCACTCATCATTTTTAAAAAGTCTCTAGGACCACTATGAAGATAACAGAACAAATCCCATATTTTTATCTTACTCGTATGATTTTATAAAAATGCACGAAGATTAAATAAATCCTTATATAATTCTCTTAATTTCATAAAAATGTCATAGAGCACATAGTCATGCACACAGTCAAGCAATCACACATATACAATCACATAACGACTCAGGTCTGATCATAGAATTTATCCCTCTTTAATCTTTTATCCTTTTTACGCGTATCGGGTCACGTTCAGCCTGACGGCCCGACGCTCAACGATTCCATTATGCTTCTCATTATCATTATCAATCGACACGTCACTTAGGACGAAATACTTTATTTAAACATTCATTTCATTCAATCACACATAATTCACATTTTATATTCTTTAACTCCTTATTAGGACGGGTTCCGTTCTACCTGACGGCCCGACACCACAGCTTAACTTCTAAGCTGACTCTTTAAATTGGAACGTTTTGATTTACGCTCCTATATTCTAATATACAGAAAAGACAATTAATCAGCACTTAGTCACATAATTATAATCACATCACATAACACATACTTTATTGACTTAATTACGTCGCAAAATTCTCCGTCGTCACAATAATGAAGCATCCGTTGATCATAGCCTATCAACGGATAATTAATTCACTTCATCAGTTGATAGAACTCCCAGTTCCTTTCAAAGGATCAGTAACTCAGGGGGAGTTTCAACCCATCAACACTCTATCTCACATCATGACAATACTGAGGCAACCTCATCTAGAGCTAATCTACCACCTCAAAGGAAATGGACCAAGAATCATCATTTTGAATTGATCATTGGTGATGCAACATCTAAGGTGCAGACTAGAAGGGCTACTCAAGATGAACGTCTATACAGTAGTTTTCTATTACAGGAGGAACCTAAGAGAGTGGAAGAAGCTCTATTGGATTCAGATTGGATTTTAGCAATGCAAGAGGAGCTAAACCAATTTGAGAGGAACAAGGTATGGAAGCTGGTACCCAAGCCAAAGAACAAGAGCTCTATTGACACAAAATGGGTATTCAGGAACAAGATGGATGAAAATGGCATTGTCATAAGGAATAAAGCCAGATTGGTTGCCAAGGGCTATTCTCAACAAGAGGGAATAGATTTTGATGAGACATTTTCTCCAGTTGCAAGACTTGAAGCCATCAGAATCTTTCTAGCCTATGCAGCCCATGCCAATTTCAAAGTCTATCAAATGGATGTCAAGAGTGCTTTTTCTGAATGGAGAATTGGAGGAAGAAGTTTATGTAAGCCAACCTCCAGGATTTGAAGATCCAAATTTTCCAAACTATGTGTATTATCTGTTGAAAGCACTCTATGGACTAAAACAAGCACCTAGAGCCTGGTATGCGACTTTGTCAAAATTTCTTCTAGATAATTACTTCACAAGAGGTACTGTTGACAAAACTCTTTTCTATAGAAATGTTAATGGCTCTACAATACTTGTTCAAATCTATGTAGATGATATTATATTTGGTTCTACAGATGATAAGCTTTGTAAAAAGTTTGCTAAGTTAATGCAAAGTAAATATGAAATGAGCATGATGGGAGAGCTAACTTATTTTCTTGGTTTACAAGTTAAACAAGTTAGTGGTGGAATTTTTATTAGTCAAACTAAATATATTTATGATCTTTTAAAGAAGTTTGACTTAATGGATTGTTCATCTGCAAAAACTCCCATGGCCACTGCCACCAAGCTTGAATTAAACAAGACTGAAAAGTCTGTGGACATTACAAGTTATAGAGGCATGGTTGGCTCACTTCTATATTTAACTGCTAGTAGACCTGATATAATGTTTTCTACATGTCTCTGTGCTAGATTTCAAGCTGATCCTAAAGAATCTCACTTAGTGGCTATTAAAAGAATTTTCAGATATCTCAAAGGGACACCAAATCTAGGAATTTGGTACCCTAGAGAGTCTGGTTTTGATCTAATTGGCTACTCAGATGCAGATTATGCAGGTTGCAAAATAGACAGGAAAAGTACAACTGGCACCTGTCAATTTCTAGGGAATAAGCTTGTGTCATGGTTCAGCAAGAAGCAAAATTATGTTTCTACATCAACAGCTGAAGTTGAGTACATTGCTGCTGGTAGTTGTTGTGCACAGATACTGTTGATGAGGAATCAACTATTTGACTATGGGCTAACTGTTGACAAAATTCCTATATTCTGTGGCAACATAAGTGCCATTGCCATTACTGAAAATCCAGTGCAACACTCAAGAACCAAGCACATTGATATCAAGTACCACTTCATAAGGGAACATGTGATGAATGGTATAGTGGAACTTCATTTTGTTCCAAGTGAATAGCAGATTGCAGACATATTTACCAAGCCACTTGATGAATCAACATTCACAAGATTAGTAAGTGAGCTAGGTATGCTTAATTATTCATAAATTCATGTCCTTATTATAATTTGTTTTGAAGCCTGAAATGAATTTGTTGCAAGAACAAAGTTGGTTTTAAGTAAAGTTTATTATATCAATGGATATTCCCTATCCGTTGAAAGCCAAAATTGTTCTATCAACGGATGTTCACTATCCGTTGAAAGACAAATACATTTCTGGTAATTTTATCCTTCAACGGATAAAACTTACATCATCCGTTGAAGTGTCACATCAGTTGTTTTAAGTAAGTCACAACCGTTGATTCTTTTACTTAACCGTTGATACATATATATATATATATACATAATTGTATGTATTTGTATTAAAGGCAGTTTTTAGAATTTATACAGTTTTCTTTATTCTCAAACGGCTGTAATTTACTTAAAAATATTGATTAATCATTCTCCTTACATTTTAATTTGAGAAAGTATAAAAGCCCTTGAATTTTTATTCTCACTTTACGCTTTCTTGCAATTTTTCAAAAGCTTTTACTCTCTTTCTCTCCCAAAACTCTCAACTTTTCTCTGCAACCTCTACCCACTACAATGGCACCAGTAGTAAAGATAATGTCCCAGTCCGGATTTGTCTATGAGAAAATTAATTTCATAGCTTTGGTGGAAAAGAATGAAGCCCACTCAGATTATCACAAGATGATGGACTTCATCAAAAACTGCAAACTAAGCTATGCAATGCTGGAAGCCCCAACTATTTACTATGAGGTAATTGAGGAGATTTGGACAGCTGCATAGTTCAACCCCATTGATATGACCATCTCTTTCACTCTCAAAGGTAAAGATTACTGTATTAACTGTGATGATATACAGTCCTGTTTCAAACTACCTGAGAACAATGCCATGACACCACACACTGATACTGATGTATCTAGCATGTTAGATTTCATAGGTTATTCTTTTGATTCTGCTAGTTTAGGGAGTATTAGAAGAAAAGGCCTTAGAAAAGAATGGAGTTTTCTTGGTGATGCCTTTATCAAGGTTTTCTCTGGGAAAATTAGTAATTTTGATGCAATAACTTCATCTTTAGTTAATATGCTCTATATGCTAGTTTCTGATAGGTATTTTAATTTTAGCAACTATGTCATGCTAGAATTGGGTACCAGGTTAGGTAACAAAAATAATAGACCTCATAACATCTACTATGCTAGATTCTTTATGTTATTGGCTAACCATATTGCTGAAGGTTTGGTCATAACCAATGAGAGTAATAAACTCAAATGCTGGGCACAAGAGAAAAGGGTCCTTGCAGACCTTTTGAGAATTAACCTCAACAATCAGGTGCCATTGGTATATTTACCAATAATGAATGCACCTCAGGTAAGTGAGGTAAATACTTCTTCAACTCATACTACTTCCAACCCCATTATTTCTTTTCCTTCAAGTGTGGCCATGGAATCTGTGTCCTTGTCCCAACAGATTCCTACCAAAGCCACCAAACCTAAAGTTTCAAGACCAAAGTCAAAGAAAACCACCTATGTTGTTTCTCAAAAGACAACAGTTGTAACAACTACCATAAACCCTGAGGGGAGTGAACAGAGTGTGAGTGGTGAGGGGAGGGGTGAACATCAAAAAACCCCCCAGGATAAGGTAGGAGAGGTGAGTGGTACCCCAGCTAACCAAGCCACAGTTTCTCAAAAGACTGTGGTGGTTGAAAAGGATTCAAACTCATCCCTAGTTGTATCCTCCCAAAAGGGTGCAGCTATTGAAAATAGTCCCCAACCAGGGACACAGAACAAAAGAGGGAGGGACACTGAAGCCACACACTCACCTGTAAAAGCCTTTACAAGAAGAAAGAGGATCAAAACCTCAGTTTCCACACAGGGTGTACACACTGCACAGATACACCCACCTGTATCTATGCCTTCTCAAATTCAGCTTGATGTGACTCCAACAAATGTGGAGTCACAGCCCCATTCTCTCAAAATTGACACACATCAATCACCAAATTCTCCATCACTATCTTTGGATGTGGACATGATATTCACATCAATTCCTGATTCTCCCTCTTTACAACTCAGGGAGGATCCCCACTCAAATACTGGTGATCATCATCTTTTAGATGATTTGTTGGATCATCAGCCAATTCTTTCAGATTTGGTTGAAGAATCTGTGTCCCCTAAATTAAAATCAATCCATACAGATTCAACAATCATGTCACTTTCAATTTCTACTTCTTTTCCTTCTTCAACGGATATTTCTCATCCGTTGACAAGTGGTTGTTCTTCGACGGATAAGCTTAACAGCAGTTATCCGTTGATACCATCAGTTCCTACTTCAACGGATACTCCCTATCCGTTGATAGTCTCTACACAAATAACTGAATCAATTCCACGTGTAGAAGACATGGTTACTGTACAATCACTTCTAGGATTGAGGGAAGGGAGTGATAATTTGAGTGAGAGGCTGGGTTGCTCCCAGGAAAAAGGAGAGCTTGAGAGTCTAAATATGCATGTTATTTCTTCCAGCATGGCAAAAGAAAGTGAGAGGAGTGCCACCTTAGTAGGTGAGGGTGTGAGGAGTGTGAGCCAGGGGGAGCCCCTGATGCAATAAAAGAGAGAAATTGATAGAAAAGCAGGTATAGAAGGTATAAAGGTGGATCCAGCCATTGCCAATAAGTCAATGATTGTGGATGATGCTGAAAAGGAAAGACAATTTCAGGAACATTACAAGGCTGTAATTGATAACATTTCCTTGGATGCTGACACTTTTACTCATCCTGTGTCAGCCTATCAATTGTTGGCTTCTCAGGGCAATGAGGAGGCATAAAAGACTTTAAACCTAGTGCATACTTCAGAATCTCTACAAAGGGATAAAGTTGCTGTCAACTTGATGCCTTCTACAGCTGATGAGCCATCTGAAGAATTTGGAGTAAATTCTAATGATGATGACTCTGTTTCATTTGATGGAAGCATGAACTTAGGGGGAGATGAAGGCCCAAGTTCTATTCCAGATTTACCTGAATGGGAATTGACAAAGGAGTCAACACCAGGACAATTCAATGTCTCCTTAGTCAAACAAATCATGTCAATCCAAAGAGCCATTCAGAACACCTCCAATACTGGTACCAAGGCTCTTCTTCAAGCCCACCTAGATTCTCTACATCTCATGAAGCTACAGCAATTAAGGCAGAATCTGAGTGTGGATAAGCTCAAGAAGGATATAGTTAACTTAAAGTCCTACAATTCTGAGAAGCTGGATTCAGTCATGCCCTATGGTACCATGCAGGACTTGTTACTGAGACTAAGGAGAGAATCAGATGCTGAAAAGAGGCTGGCCAAGTTGGAGGACAGAGTTCATGTCATTGAAAACTCTATGGTCACCATTTTTCAAAATCAACAGTCTCAGACAAGTCTACTCATGCAGCTGGCTAAAGCACAAGGCTTGACTCCTCTCATTGATAATAACAAAAAGGGGGAGAATAAAGAAGGGGGAGGGGAGCCATCTACAAACATCCAAATATCCAAAGTGCTAGTTCCTACCATCACTACTTCTCCAACACTTCAAATCAAAGGAAAGCTTGATGGAATTGATCTAATCCAGCTAGCAGCAGGTGAGATGAAGGTGAAAGAGCAAAAGAGACAAATTGATGAAAGGATGCAACAGGTGTTTGGCTCTACAACCTCAAAATCATTATCTGTGAAACATAGCACAAAGGTTGAGCCAATCATTATGGAGCACAAGCTAGTAAGGAGGAATAAGGTTGGAGAAACTTCCTTCAGGAATTTAAAACCCATGGTACTCAAGCCATCCACTAGATTCAACAGGGACTCTACAAAGAACCCTCTAAACTTTAGTCAATCAAAAGAAGTAGATTTTCCTCTTCCAAAACCTGATGAAGACAAAGTTTTGGGTGGCAGCATCATAAAGCACAAAGAGACCAATGATATAGTGGAAAGAATGAATATGGCTATCATTTATAGAGTGGGAAGGAGTATCTGTGTGATGCAAGGACATCCCAAATTCTCAAAAGCCAAGAGGGAAGAAACCATGAGGTTAAAGGAAGAAGCTAAAAAGCTGAAGGCTGACAAAAGAGCACAAGCAAAGCTTGAAAAATAGCTAAAGTCAAGTCAGGATGAAGAAAAGAAGAAGATTGAAGACAAGAGTGAAGAAAACAAGATTGAAAACAGAAATGTGGATATGGGGAATGTGGTTGAAGAGAGTGTGGAGGAAAGAAAGGAATGGCAGAAAGGGAACATAAAGAAGGCCAATGCAAAAAGGAAGAGTGGAGATAACACTGAAGAAACCCAATCAAAATCTAAACCACTACCTTCCATTCCTGAACCTTTTGATGTTGATCCTAGTATAAATGTCCATGGTGAACCAATCATCCCTAAAGAGGAACCTATTGATTGGGACACCATCAACTTGCCTACCTTCCTAACTACCTCTCCACCACCAAAGAAACTGAAAAGAAAATCCAAATCTACACATCCCCTAACCTCAAGTAAATTCACTCAGAAATATAAACCTAAGCCTAAGCCACAAGCCTCAAAGGATGATTATGTTTACATTTGTGACATAAAAGAGTTTACAGATATTGAACTCTATCTGGATGAGATGGAGGAAGTAAGGGGAATAAGTGCATACAAACAGCTCCCAGAAAGGCTAGTGTTCAAGTATAAAGGAAGTGAGGAAATGATTTGGCATCTTCAAAGAATTCTGAATGAAGGCTATTCTACCTTGGTTAGAGTCTACTCAGATATCAAAAGGGATTCTGGCTTTACCAGGACTGCCAAAACTGAGATTCTCAACAAGATTGCCAGCATAAGGAAAACTTGGTGGGAGTCTAATTCCTTGCCTAGAACATTACTCATACCTGAGCATGGAATTACAATTCATAAATCACCTCATTGGTTGATGGAGTTCAGAGATAATAAAGGAATCAGAAGATTTTTCAGACTTGAAGACCAGCTTAAAATTGCCAGTAATGAAACTCTCAATGAAATGCAATCTAAGTTGGACATCAGTGAAGAAGATGAAGCTGAATTCTACAGACAACTCCAACTCCAAGTAGAGGAAAATGACAGAAGGCTAGGAAAGGAAACAAGGGATCAAAGAAAAAGAAAATGATCTGCTCAGCCTAAAGGAGCATCCTTGGAAACAATGTAATTCTTCAATTCTATCTCAGTTCATACACCGTTGCAGCACTTTTGAATTTCTACTTGACTTCAGTTCATATATTTGTTAAGTGTTTTGTTATCATCAAGTTAAACCTGAATTTATGACTACAATTCTAGTAGACATGAATAGGGGGAGATTGTTAGGAATATGTGTATTAGTTTGATGATAAGTTAAACAAAACACTTAAGTAGAAATCTAGTGTTTGTAGCCTCAATGAATAAGACCATTCTGGCTATCCGTTGATGGAGTAGCTTTACTTAGAAATAAGTTTAGTATTATAGCACATTTCAGTTTCTGTATTTAAGTTATAATTCTTAGATGATTGTGGGAAATTATAAGTCATGTTGACTACTAGTGGATATGCAAATAGGAGGGCTAATTGTAAATATTTTATGCCTTGTAATTTTGTATAAGTGAAGTAGTATCAACTGATGAATTAAAGGCCTTCAACGGATGAGAAACAAAGCTTCAACGGATGTCTCTAAAGCTTTAACGGATAACATCCATCAACGGATGAGTGCGTCAACGGATAAAGCTTCAACTGCTAATGCATCAACGGATAAAGCCATCGACGGATGAAAGCTTCAACGGATGCTCAGTTCAATAGCAGTTGACAGTGACAATTCATAAACTGACAGAGGCACATGGGTTGACAGAGATAATTGGAATATGGTAGCCTCTTGGAGGAATCAATAAAATGCAGCATTTCCATTCTGGTGCAAACAAGGAAGTATTCAAAGATTCACAGATTATCCTAGATTGCATTGGATAGAGAAATGAAGAAGAAACATGTGAAGAATCTTTTTAATTGTATTTGTACTTTTGTCTTCACTTGTAAACCTGGTAATATATAAACCAAGTTGCAGCTAGTAATTAGATGATGAATTTTCCAGAGCTGTTTAGAAAAACATAGAGAGAAAATCATCTAGTTTGTACTAGGACGCAGCTGTGATCAATTTTTTTGAATCACAGATTTTCTGAAATACACATCTCTGGTGGAACAACAAATCCACCAGAAAAGTTTTTAAAGCCTTTGTGTTCTTTACATTTGTGTTTTGAATATATATCTGTCTGCACCTGCCCAAAGCAATTCACACACAACTGTTCATCAAAACACTTAGCCTTTGAAACTGCTCAAAACTTGATAAAGTTTTGAGATTTACATTCAACCCCCCTTCTGTAAATCTCATTGTTAGTTCCTTGGGAATAACAATAATCAACAGGCTCAAATTTCTTTTCACTGGAATATGACTTTCTACAGTCACTGGAAAAGTTCCCTGCCAAGCCATATTTGAAACATTTGAATTTGGATTTATCCACCATATTTCTATTTGGCTTGGCTACTCTAAAGTTCTTTTTGAACTTGACCTTGCCAAATCTTCTAGAAAGAAAAGCTAAATGCTAATCAATATCAACCATGTCATCTTGGCTCAAATTGTCTTTATTTTCAGCTACCATCCCTTTACTCTTGTTCTCACAGGCCTTTGAAGTAGACTCAATAACTTCTACCTTCATCTCTTTCTCTTTCTCTAACTCAACAATCAGTGCTATGGACCCTCCTTTCTTCCTTCATTTCTCCATCCTATCATCTTGCTCTATTTCAAGCTCATAAGTTTTCAGGATGCCATACAGTCTCTCCAAGGTAAACTCCTTGTAGTCTTGAGAGTTTCTCAATGAGACTGTCATTGGTTTCCATTCCTTTGGAAGAGATCTAAGGAACTTGAGATTGGAGTCTTTTGTCTGATAGACTCTTCTATGCAACTTCAGAGCATTTAGTAGTTTTTGAAATCTACTAAAAATGTCATTGATAGACTCACTATCTTCATAATGAAAGTGCTCATATTGCTGAATTAGCAGCTGCATCTTATTCTCCCTCACTTGCTCAGTACCATCAGAGATAATCTGAATTGTGTCCCAAATCTCCTTGGCTGTTTTGCAGTTTATGATGTTATCAAACATATCACCATCAACTCCATTGAAAAATATATTCATGGCCTTCTTGTCTTTCCTGACTTGCTCAATGTCAGGATTTGACCATTCATGCCTAGGCTTGGGAACAAATGCTTCATTCCCTGTTGCAGCTCTCATTGGTACATGAGGACCTCTCTCTATGCAATCCACATAGGCCTCATCTTGAGAAAGAAGATGTAGATGCATCTTCACCTTCCAGTGGTGATAATTGTCTTTGTCCATAAATGGAATTTTAACTCCAATATCCTTCTTGTTCATCTTGCTGTTTGTTGTGATCTTTAAACTCTTTGTACTTCAAGAGCTTGCTCTGATACCAGTAGTTATTCCCTAACAATACAATAAGAATTACAGAAGGGGGGTTGAATATAATTCTGGCTTCTTTTTGCTATTTTTAAAAACTGTTCTAACTCAATAATATATAACTATTTGATTTGTAAAGTGCGGAATGAAAGAATTATATAAATCAAAACACAAGTAGTAAAAACACAGGTCTTTAAAACTTTCTGGTGGATTTAAATGTATCCACCATATATATATATATATATATATATATGTATCGAGAGAACCTTGTGAAGCTTGACTAGCTCATAGCTACTTTTATAAGTGAACAAACAAACTATAGAGAAATATTTAATAGTTACAGCTTTTTCTATTTCTCTTCTAAAATGTGATTGCTTAGTTATTTGTTCTACTAGCTACACTTGGTTTATATATCACCAAGTTTACATGGTAATAAGACAGGATAATAAAACAAAACCTATCAAGTCTAACTCCATGTTGCTTCACTACTCTATTCCAGCATCTTTGAATATTTTTATAATAGCATGGAAATTGTAATGCTTCTTTGTTCTCAAAATCTTGCTAAACAGGCTGCCACATTCCTTTTGCAAACACCCAACGCATGTGACTGTGTTGTCACTTTCAACAGATATTTGAATTGATCATCTGTCGGGTACATGCTTGTTATCCGTCGGGTAGCCTTGTTGATCATCCGTCGGGTAGCTTTGTTGATCATCCATCGGGTAGCTATTTGACACTTGACTCCATTTCATTTATGCAGAATTATAAGACATCTAATATTTACAATTAATCAACATATTATGCATATCTACTAGTAGTCAACATGACTCATATGCTACTGTAGAATCTACAAAAAGTTGTTTGCAGAAATACGTTACATTACTTATTGTTACATAAGCTACTCACCTGGTGGATATCAATTAGTCATCCGTCGGGACTATATTGAGATCCTTCGGGACTATAATTGATCATCTGTCAGGTGCTACAAAATTCACTAAGTTAAATCTACTAAGGTGTTTTGTTTAGCTTATCATTAAGAACACAACGTATTCCTAACAGATATGTCAACAGATCCAGTTTTGTAACCATTTTTGCTATCAGATGTGTACTTCCCTTTTCCTTTCCAGCTGCTGTCATTGTTGAAGGATTGTCCTTTACCCTTGAAGAATCATGGCTTCTTAACTCTAATGGTAGAGAACTTTCTTTCCAGATAGGCCATTGACTGATCAAGCTTATCAAGTTCATTCAAGGTGTAGAACTCATCTTCTTCCAGTTCCAGAATGACCTGTTCTTGTGAATCATTTGTTCTTTGCTCACTTGTTGAGCCAACTGGAGTTTGAGATCTTGGCTCATCATTAGGGATCTGGCTTTCATTAACAATTAGAGCACTTGAACCATATACAATATGCTCTTGTCTGGTTCTTAATAATTTTCTTTGAATCATTTCTAATTCATAAGTCTTCAAGATTCCATAAAGAACTTCCAGTGTTATTCTGCTTAGATTTCTCTCTTCTCTGATTGCTGAGATTTTCTGTTCCAAATGGTCAGGGAGGGTGAGCAAAAACTTCAAGTTCACCTCTTCAGCTTCATAGTATTTATCATGGAGATGCAGCTTATTGAACCTTTCAAACACATCAGTGATACTTTCTTTTGGCTTGGCCATGAAACCCTCTTATTGTGAAATCAATATCCTTCTTTGATTAAATCTAACTTCCTCAGTTCCCTCACAGAGTATTTCAATCTTTTCCCAGATTTTCTTGGCAGTGTCAGTTTATAATGTTGTTGTACATTACATTTTCAAGTGACTCTATCAATATCAGCTGCAAACCACTATCCAGGGAAACTTTCTCTTTTTCAGGCTCAGTGTACTCAGACGGGTCTTTTGGAGCATAATGAGCTGGAATGACCATATCACCATCTTTTGATTCTTCTACTCTAACCACAGGAGTGAAGGGCCCATTTTTGAGAATCTGACTATAGAGTGGATTGGCCATCCTGATAAACAACAACATTTTCTTTTTCCAAAGAGTGTAGTTAGCTTTATCAAATGTAGGAATTTTGATGCTACTGATTTTATGTGTATTCATTCTTCCAAGATCTTGAATCTGTTTACTTTTAGATTTTGCTCTGATACCACTAGTTAGGAAATGAATAACACATAAAGGGGGGGGGTGAATGTGTTTTACTGTTTTTATGCTTTTTTGAGCTTTTATGGTTTAAAAAAGTAAATTAAATCTTGTAGCGAAATGTGTTACTGCATAAATTAAACATGCAATAATAAAGAACACGTATCTTTTAAAACTCACTTAATTTTATATTAAAATTAAGAATGTATTGCTACAAAATTTATAGGCTCTTTGTTAATAGAGAGCTTAGCTTCTTCTTGAGAGTGTTACAAGATTTTCTTTCTTAATTGTTACAACTGACTAAAGGACCAGTGTTAACTTTATAATTTAGTTAACTACTGGTTTACACAATGTGCAATAAGACATGCTATTAACTTTAGTAAACTGTCACTTATCATTTCCATTTTAGGAAAAGTGTATCTTCTATTTATGGCTTAGCATATCTTAGTATCCTCTATTTACTTTGATCTTTCTTTGTCAGTTAATCTTCACCATTGATCTTGCACATCCTTCAAGCTGCTTTTTGTAGACTTGTCAATCCAGCTGTTTGGATTGTTTGTTGATTGTAAATCTTGGATATTGAACTGGTCTGCAAATTGTACTTTGAGATTTTAACTCGAGATCTCCAGTTTAGTCTATAGAGAACTTGACATCTCGATAAGTAGATTAGCGTATCGAGATCTCTAGTAATCCATAGTAAATTTGACTTGTAAAGGTCTCTGAGTTCTCTACAGAAGAATTTGGCTTGTCGAGATCTCTATCTTTATATATTCACTTTGACTTATCGATATCTCTGAGTTATCTAGTGGCTTATTGATTTATCGATAACTCAGAGTTCTCTAGTCAAATTTGACTTGTCGATAACTTAAAGTTCTCTAGTAAATTTTGACTTATCAATATCTCTAAGTTATCTGGTGGAATTTGACTTTTCAATAACTCCAATCTTCATGTCTTCAATTTGGTTTGTCGATATCTCTCTGAGTTCTCTAGTAGCTTTCCTGACTTCTCGATAAGTCATTTTGAAGTTCTCGGGTGACTTCTCTATAACACTAAATCTGTGACTTGTAGAGATCTTGACTTAGAATATTTTTATCCAAACAGATTTATTGTAATATATAAGTGATGATGTCAAAGATTACTAAGATAACAACATCAGTAGTGTTCCTGATCAAAGTATGAAGCAAAGCTAAATGGATATCTGATCTAAGGAAAATAATGAACTGTTACTTTTCATAATCTGTTAAGCTTGGGGTTAGTCTTGTTAACAGGCATGAATGTGTGTTAGGCAATATTCTCACAAATTAGGGGAGATTGTTGTGCAAGACATGCCTGTATCTCAACAAGACTAAGTCATATTGACAACCCTAAGTAAGTTGTATTGTTATCTTAATTTGTATTTTGTACTTGTAACACTTAAAGTCTGTAAAAATGCAAAGGAACATACTGGAGTCTTTTTCCCGAAACAGTATCAAGCCTAAGGATTTTATCTGGAAGAAGATCAAGAAGATCATGCCTCCGAAGAATTTTGAAGAAGCTTGGAGTTGAATAAATCTTTTTGGATAAAAATACTCTAAGTCAGGATCTCTACAAGTCACAGATTTAGTGTTATAGAGAAGTCATTCGAGAACTCCAAATGACTTATCGAGAAGTCAGGAAAGCTACTAGAGAACTCAGTGAGATATCGACAAGTCAAGAAGACATGAAGATTAGAGATATCGACAAGTCATTTCTTCACTAGAGAACTCAGAGTTATCGACAAGTCTACATTTATTAGAGAACTCTGAGTTATAGATAAATCAAAATTCACTAGAGAACTCTAAGTTTTCGACAAGACAAAGTGAAGACATGATGCTGAGAGATCTCGACAAGCTAAAGTTTCATTCGAGAACTCAGAGACCTCTATAAGTCAAATTCACTAGAGCATTAAAGATCTCGATAAGTCATTATACTTATCGAGATGTCAAGTTCTCTATGTGCCTAATTGGAGATCTCGAGTAAAATTCTCAAAGTATAAAATCACAGACCAGTTCAATATTTAAGATTAACAATCAACAAACAATCCAAACAGCTGGATTGACAAGTCTACAAAAAGCAGCTTGAAGAATGTGCAAGATCAATGGTGAAGATTAACTGATAGAGGAAGATTAAAATTATCACAGGATGCTAAAGATATGCTAAGCCAGAAATGGAAGATCTACTTTTCAATTAATAGAAATGACAAGTGACGGTTTAGAAAAGCTAATAGCATGTCTTATTGTACACTGTGTAAACCAGCATTTAACTGAATTATAAAGTTAACACTGGTCCTTTAGTCAGTTGTAACAATTTAGATCAAATTTCTTGTAACACTCTTAAGGAGAAGCTAAACTTTTTATCAACAAAGAGCCTAGAAATTACAGTCTTAATTTTAATATAAAATTAAGTGAGTTTTGAAGATTTGTGTTCTTTATTTTCTACATGCTTAATTTCTGCATGAACACATTTTACTACAAGATTTAATTTACTTTGTTCAACCATAAACATTCAAGAAAAGCCCAAAAATAGTAAAACACGTTCACCCCCCCCCCCCTCTGTGTGTTATTCATTTCCTAACAAGTGGAATCAGAGCAAAATCTGAAAGTAAACAGATTAAAGATCTTGGAAGAATGAATACACAGAAAATCAGTAGCATCAAAATTCCTACCTTTGACAAAGCTAACTACACTCTTTGGAAAAAGAAAATGATGTTGTTTATCAGGATGGCCAATCCCCTCTACATTCAGATCCTCAAGAATGGGCCCTTTATTCCTATGGTTAGAGTTGAGGAATCTACAGAAGGAGACATGGTTATCCCAGCTCATTATGCTCCAAAAGATCCTTCTGAGTATACTGAGCCTGAAAAAGAGAAAGTTTCCCTGGATAGTAGCTTGCAATTAATATTGACTGAGTCACTTGACAATGTGATGTACAACAACATTGTCAACTGTGACACTGCCAAGCAAATATGGGAAAAGATTGAGATACTCTGTGAGGGAACTGAGAAAGTTAGGTCAAACCAAAGAAGAATACTGATTTCACAGTATGAGGATTTTATGGCATAGCCAAAGGAAAGCATTAGTGATTTGTTTGAAAGATTCAATAAGTTGATAAATGACTTGCAACTTCATGACAAATACTATGAAGCTGAAGAAGTGAACCTAAAGTTCTTGCTTACTCTCCCTGACAATTTGGAACAGAAAATCTCAACAATCAGGGAAGAGAGAGACTTGAGCAGAATAACACTGGAAGTTCTATATGAAATTCTCAAAACATATGAACTAGAGATGATTCAAAGGCAATCATTGAGATCTGGTCAAGGATGTGTTGTGGATGGCTCAAGTGCTTTAATTGTCAATGAAAGCCAAATATCTACTGATAAGCCAAGATCTCAAATTCCAGTTGCCTCAACAAGTGAGCAAAGAACAAATGATTCACAGGAACAAGTCATTCTGGAATTGGAAAAAGATGAGTTCTACTCTCTTGAAGAACTGGATGAACTAGATCAGTCAATGGCCTATTTGGCTAGAAAATTCTCTAACATTAGAGTAAAGAAGTCAAGATACTTTAAGATTAAAGGACGGTCTTTCAACAAAGACAGCAGCTGGAAAGAAAAAGGAAAGTACAATTCTGATAGCAAGAATGGCTACAAAACTAGATCTGTTGACAGATCTAAGATAAGGTGCTTCAATTGTGATGAACTAGGCCACTTTTCTACAGAATGCAGGAAACCCAAGAAGGCAAAGAAAGATAAAGCTTATCTTGAACTTGAAGCAAAGTATGAAGCTCTTCTGAAGAAACAATAAAGTAAAGCTTATATTACAGAAGGTAAAAGTTGGAATGACTCTGAAAATGATGAAGATGAAGAACTTGGAAACTATACACTCATGGTCTTGGAGCAAAGAGAATCATCCTCAACTAAATTACAGGTACCACCTCTTACCACTGTTGATTTAAATGTGAATCAATATAAGGAAATTGTTAAAAAGATGAGCACACGAATGTTTCACATTCATACAAGCATGGTGGCTGCAAATGAAGAAGTGAACAGACTGACAAAAATGAATGAGAAGCTTGAGAATGAAAAACAAGGAACTAAATTGTTGACAGTGGAGCTTGAAGCTTTGAAACAAGAAAATGGTTATCTGAAGAACAAGCTCAAGTGTGCAAATGAGATTGAGGTTGTGCTAAGGGAAAAACTGGAGAAAAATGAAGTAAAGTTGAAGTCCTTCAGGAATGTATCTGAATTGGTTGGTCAGTACCATGAGAAAAACAAACCATGTGCAAACTTGCTATTGGTCTTGATTATGATGCCTTGAACAGCCAAAAGAAAAACATAAGTGACAAAGGAAAAACAAAAGAGAATGAAAATGTTCCAGCAATGCTGAAAAAGGTTGAGTCACATGTGTTCAAGGCTTGTAAAGTAAACTTCAGTGAAGAAGAATTGATTATCACCCAATAAATTACAGATGAGGATAATGAAAAGAAAAATGCAGACTCAACTCAATCTTCTAAGACTGAAGAAAATCTCATGGACAATCAAAGCATCAAGACTTCTGTCAAAAAAATAAAGATTGAAGATGCAAGAAAGATGAAGAAAAATAGAAATGGAAAAATAGGGATAAACAAAAGCAATATTTTTGCTTATGTTGTAGATGCTCCTAGAAAGAAGTGTGAAAAATATGGCTCTACAAATCATCTAACTCACCTTTGTAAAAAAGTTGTTAGCAAGCCAATTGAAGGAGCTTACAAATACAATGAAGCATATTCAAATGATCCCTACTCATTCTGTGACAAGTTTGACTGCATCCCTTGCAACTTGAAAGTGATGAAGATTTGCCACAGACTGAGAGTAGACCTTAAAGAAACAAAAATTGGGTCTACATCAGATAGGGAAAATGCACAACAATCATTGAACTCTATTTTATCTAAAACAACTCACTCTACTTCTGCTAAATCAGTTAACAAGAAGAAAGTACCCAACACTGCTTGGGTCACTAAACACACCTAAATCTCATTGTGTGTAGGGCAAAGTGAAGAAAGTCATATGGATCATTGACAGTGGATGTTCCAGACATATGACAGGTGATAAGGCCCTGCTATCACAGTTTGAGGAGAAAGTTGGCCCATTAGTGTCCTTTGGAGACAACAACAAAGGATTCAAAATGGGATATGGCAAGATTGTTTCTGAAAATGTTGTCATTGATAATGTAGCACTGGTAGCTGGTCTTGAAGTGAATCTTCTCAGTGTTATCCAATTTGCAGACAAAGGCTTTGAATTTTTATTCAACAAAGAAGAATGCACTTTTATCAGCAAGAAAACTGGTGAAGTTGCTTTGAAATGAGCAAGGAAAGGAAGCTTGTTTGTTGCAGATTTTGATTCAACAAATAAGGATGGTGAGTGTTACTTCTACACCAAGGCATCAGAAGAACAAAGCAAGCTCTGGCATAAAAAGTTGTCTCACTTAAATATCAAGGCAATTAACACCTTGGTCAAAAAGGAGTTGGTAAGAGACATGCCTAAACTGGAGTTTGCTCAAGTTGAAGTTTGTGAATCTTGTCAGAAAGGAAAAATGAAAAGATCAAGTCATAAGCCAAAAAATGTGAATTATATTAGTACTCCTTTGCAACTAATTCATATGGACTTGTTTGGACCAGTAAATGTCTTATCTTATTCAAGGAACAAATATGCACTTGTGATGGTGGATGATTTCTCAAGATACAGTTGGGTAGAGTTCATGTACTCAAAAGATGAAACTCCACACATCATAATTGAGCACATCAAGATGATAGAAAAACAGGCTGAAAACTATAATTGTGTAAAAAGATTGAGAAGTGATATGGAACAAAATTCAGAAATGCTATCTTGAGTGAATTCTGCAAGAGTAAAGGAATTGTTTAGGAATTCTCAGCTTCCAGAACACCTCAACAAAATTGAGTAGTTGAGAGAAAGAACAGAACATTAGTTGAAGCTGCTAGGACAATGCTGCAAGATGCCAAGTTTCCAACAAGTTTCTGGGAAGAAGCTGTTAACACTGCATGTTACACTCAGAACAGATATCTCATTAACAAGGCACATGGCAAGTCACCTTACTCAATCATGTCTAAAAGAAAGCCTACTGTAAAGCATCTTCATGTGTTTGGAAGCAAGTGTTACATTTTGAAAGACAACTCTGAATATGTGGGAAAATTTGACTCAAAGGTTTTTGAATCAATTTTTCTGGGATATTCACTGGAAAGAACATCCTATAGAGTTTATGTGATTGATCAAAAGAAGATTATGGAGAGCACAGGTGTGACCTTTGTTGATGACAAGTGTCCAGGCTTGGAATGCCTTGATGATAATGAAGCTGAAGTCCTTGCATTTGAAAACCTCAACATTGATAGTGATTCTGATGGGGAAGATGAAGTTGATGCACAACAGATATTAAATGAAGAGACTACTCAATAGGAAAATCATGAAAATGGAAGCTCATCTCAAACACCTGAATTTGATAGCACAAACTTAGGCGGAGAAAGAGAAGAAGGAACTAGCAGTCATACCAACAATGAAGTAGAGGATGGAGGCGCAAGTTATCAAACTCATACAAGGAAGTGGGATAGAAGTCACATTAGAGAAGCAATTATTGGTGATCCTACTGCTAGAGTGAGGACTAGAAGTGAAACTGCTAATGAGTGCCTACATGTTTGTTTTCTATCTCAAGTAGAGCCAAAGAAAATTGATGAAGCCTTCCTTGATGGATCCTAATTGGATATCTTCCATGCAGGAAGAGCTGAATCAGTTTGAAAGAAGCAAAGTTTGGAATTTAGTTCCTGCACCAAAGAAAAGGAGCATTATTGGAACAAAATGGTTGTTCGGGAACAAGATGGATGAAAATGGTGTTGTTACCAGGAACAAAGCAAGGCTGGTTGCAAAAGGCTACTCACAAGAGGAAGGAATTGATTATGATGAGACTTTTACTCCAGTTGCAAGACTTGAAGCAACAAGAATTTTTCTAGCATTTGCTGCACATTCAAACTTTAAAGTGTATCAAATGGATGTCAAGAGTTCCTTTCTGAATGGTGAGCTAGAAGAAGAAGTTTATGTGCAACAGGCACCTGGCTTTGAAGATCCAGAATTTCCAAATTTTGTGTATAAATTACTCAAGGCTCTATATGGACTAAAACAGGCACCTAGAGCTTGGTATGACACACTATCAGATTTCATACTGAAGCATGGTTTTACTAGAGGTACCATGGACAAGACTCTATTCTACAAGAAATATGGTGAAGATATGATCCTAGTTCAGATTTATGTGGATGATATCATCTTTGATTCTACTAATGAGAAGCTTTGCCAAAGATTCTCCAAGCTTATGCAAAGTGAATATGAAATGAGTATGATGGGGGAACTAAGTTACTTTCTTGGACTTCAAGTCAGTCAAAAAAGTGATGGTATCTTCATCAGCCAAACTAAATATGTCAAGGATCTATTGAAAAAATTTGGAATGGTTGATTGTTCACCTGCATCTACACATATGTCTACTGCAACAAAGTTAAATGAAGATAAAAAGGGCAAGAGTGTAGATATCTCAAGCTATAGAGGGATGATTGGATCATTGCTTTATTTAACAGCAAGTAGACCAGACATCATGTTTGTAACATGTCTATGTGCAAGATTTCAAGCTAATCCAAAAGAATCACATTTGATGGCTGTAAAGAGGATTTTCATATACTTGAAGGGAACTCCAAACTTGGGATTATGGTATCCTAAGGGAACTGGTTTTGAAGATGTTGGTTACACAGATGCAGATTTTACTGGATGCAGGGTTGACAGAAAGAGTACTAGTGGAAGCTGTAAATTTCTTAGATAAAGACTTGTATCTTGGCATAGCAAGAAACAACAATCTGTATCAACTTCTATAGCTGAAGCTGAATACATAGCTGCAGGAAGTTGTTGTGCTCAAGTGCTTTGGTTTAGAAATCAACTAACGGATTATGGCCTAGTGTTACATAAATTCCTATTATGTGTGACAATACTAGTGCTATATCTATAGTAGCTAATCCAGTTAATCATTCTAGGACAAAGCACATTGATGTGAGGTATCAATTCATCAGGGAACATGCTACAAATGGTACCATTGAGCTCATTTTTGTACCAACAAAAAAATAATTAGCTCATATTTTTACTAAACCTTTGGATGAAGCAACTTTCACTAGACTTGTAGGTGAAATTGGAATGCTTAATTCTTCATCCTAAGGCAAGAACTCAGCTAATGTTTTGCAGTAGATTAATCTCCAGTAAATCAAAATTAATTTGATTTAATTGGAAATTCACAGAAATATGAATTATAAATATTTCAGAAATCTCTGCATATTTGTTTTTCAAATTTAAATTCAACTTGGAATTTTTCAAATTCTAAGTAAACTGCTCAGTTGTTAATTTACATTCTTAATATGTAAAATTAACACAAGGCAGAATTACAAAAACCAAAAATATAGAGAAAACTGAGTTCTCGATAAGTCAAAATTGACCTCTCGACAAACCATTTTAGGACTTCTCGAGTGCGTCCTCGATAAGTCAATTTACTGACTTCTTGATTGAATTCTCGATAGGCTTAAAAATGACTTATCGATAAGTCCTTGTAGAGCTCTCTAGTAGTGTTTATTCACAGAGTTCTCTACAAGTACAATTTTGACTTATCAATAACTCAGGACTGAGATAATTTAAATTAATAAATTATTTTAGTAAAATACTCTTGGAAAATTTATTCAAATTTTATTTTGAATTTATTCAAATAAAAGTTGGAATTAATTTAGTCCACTTTTTGGACAAACTGGGTATTTATTTGACATCTCGATAAGTCAATTTTGAGTTCTCTAAAAGAGTAATTTAAAATGAGTTCTCGATATGTGCTTCATTTCTTAAAATGGCTTCTCGATAGACAAACTCCAAACGTCTATTTTTGAGTTCTCGACAAGTCATTTACTTTTTCTATAAATACCCAGACTTCTCGATACATATTTTAACTTGGAATTCTTCAAAATTCTAAGTAAACTGTTTACTTATTAATTCATATCCTAAATATATGAAGTTAATAAATAATAGATCAAAAGAAGCAGAAAGTATGAAAAACTGGAATAATTTAATTCATAAATTATGTTTAGCAAAATACTTTTGACACACTTTGTCTATAATTACTCAGACTTATCGACACATTTACGTTCTTATGTGCATATTTTTTATCAAATGTGGAATATGTTAGTCTAATGTAAGTAGACTAGTATATTATATGTGATGTTTTAAGAATACTGATAATAGTTGAATTATTTGACTGTGTGCTAATTATGTGTTTTTGAATTTATTCAAAATAAATCTTTTTCAGTACGGAGTATTTGATTTGATTAGTGAGCTAGTGGAATATTTTTTGCTGCTAGGAAGGGTTACCTTTTGTGTAAGTGTTCTTGAGTACTTGCATGGAGAATAGTTAAACCTTTTGTGTAAGTGTTCTTGAGTGCTTGCATGGGGAATAGTTAAACTAGAAAGTTAAGTCACTTTTTAACTGCCTAGTTACGCGTAGTGTGTGTGTGGTTAAAACATTTATTCACCGGGCAACTCAAGAGTCTCTTCGGTTTCTTTTCTCCCTCTATAAATTCAAATCCTTCTCTCCTAATTATTCATCACTGTTTCTTTTTAACTACAAACATCCTAACTCCAAACCCTCATCTTGTTCAAATCTCCCCAATGGATGCTCCTATATTTTACAAGCTAAACAATGGCGTTTATCTACCAGCCCTTCATTTGGATGATAACAAGGTCTACTATGACCCTTTTGGGCTTCGTGTCTGCATCAGAGGGATAGTGTTAGGAATATGTGTATTAGTTTGATGATAAGTTAAACAAAACACTTAAGTAGAAATCTAGTGTTTGTAGCCTCAACGGATAAGACCATCTTGACTATCCGTTGAAGGAGTATCTTTACTTAGCAATAAGTTTAGTATTGTAGCACATTTCATTCTCTGGATTCAAGTTGTAATTCTTAGATGTTGTAGGAAATTATCAGTCATGTTGACTACTAATGGATATACAAATAGGAGGGTTAATTGTAAATATTTCATGCCTTGTAATTTTGTATAAGTGAAGAAGTATCAACAGATATTGAAGACCTTCAACGGATAAGAAACAAAGCTTCAATGGATGTCTCTAATGCTTCAACGGATAATATCCATCAACGGATAAGTGTTTCAACATATAAAGACTTCAACTAATAATGCATGAACGGATAAAGCTTCAACGGATAAAGCCTCAACGGATAAGGCATCAACGGATGAAAGCTTCAACGGATACTTAGTTCATTAGCAGTTGATAGTGATAATTCACAAGCTGACAGAGGCACATGGGTTGATAGAGACAAACTGGAATGTGGAAGCCTCTAGGAGGAATCAAGAAAATGCAGCATTTCCATTCTGATGCAAACAAGGAAGTATTCAAAGATTCACAGATTATCCTAGATTGCATTGGATAGAGAAATGAAGAAGAAACATGTGAAGAATCTTTTCAATTGTATTTTACAGTTTTGTCTTCACTTGTAAACTTGGTGATATATAAACCAAGTAGCAGCTAGTAATTAGATAAGAATTTTCCTGAGCTGTTTAGAAATATCCAGAGAGAAAATCATCTAGTTTGTACTAGGAAGCAGCTGTGATTTAATTCTTTGAATCACAGATTTTCTGAAATAACACATCTCTGGTGGAACAACAAATCCACCAGAAAAGTTTTTAAGTTCTTTGTGTTCTTTACATTTGTGTTTGAATATATATCTGTCTGTATCAGCTTCAAGCAACTCACACACATTTGTTCACTTAAACACTTAGCCTTAGAAACTACTCAAAACTTGAAAAAGTTTTGAGATTTACATTCAACCCCCCTTCTGTAAATCTCATTGTTAGTCCACTAGGAATAACAATTGGTATCAGAGCAAGCTCTTAACATTCAAAGAGTTTAAAGATCTATTCTGCTAACATCATGAGTAAGAAGGATATTGGTGTAAAAATTCCAATCCTGAAAAGAGATAACTATCATCACTGGAAAGTGAAGATGCATTTACATGTTCTCTCTCAAGATGAAAGCTACATCAACTGCATTGAAAATGGTCCTCACATCCCACACAAGGTGGCCACAGCTGCTACTGCAACAGTTGTTGTTGGACAGTCTATTCCCAAGCCAAAGGCGGAATGGACTGTTGAAGATATTGAAGAGGTCCACAAGGACAAGAAAGCCATGAACATTCTGTTTAATGGCCTGGATCAAGATATGTTTGACAATGTCATCAACAGCCAAACTGCTAAGGAAATTTGGGATACTGTGCAGCTTATCTGTGAAGGCACTGAGCAAGTTAGAGAAAACAAAATGCAGCTTCTCATTCAACAGTATGAATATTTTTACTTTGAAGAAGGAGAATCCTTGAATGATACCTTCAACAGATTTCAGAAACTATTGAATGGATTAAAGCTGTATGGGAGAGTGTACCAAGTCAAGGACTCCAATTTAAAATTTCTAAGGTCTCTACCAAAGGAATGGAAGCCTATGACTGTTTCTCTAAGAAATTCTCAAGATTATAAGGACTTCACACTTGAAAGATTATATGGAATTTTGAAGACTTATGAACTTGAGATGGAGCAAGATGAGCTGTTGGAAAAGGGAAAGAGAAAAGGAGGATCAGTTGCACTTGTAGCTGACAGTGAAAAAGTTGAAGCCAGGAATGAGGAAAAGACAATGCCAAGTCTCAAAATTGGCACAAGCAAATCAGAATCAAGCAAGGGTAAAGAGCAAGTTGCTGAGGATGAAGACAATTCCAGTCAGGATGAATCTGATGATATTGATGAACATCTGGCCTTTCTGTCCAGGAGGTTTGTAAAGATGAAGTTCAGGAAAAACACAAAATTCACTAAGCCAAACAAAAACATGGTGGACAAATCAAAGTTCAAATGTTACAACTGTGGCATTAGTGGACACTTTGCAAGTGAGTGTAGGAAGCCAAATTCTGATAAAAAGAAATTTGAGCAAGTTGATTACAAAAAGAAGTATTTTGATTTGCTCAAACAAAAGGAAAGAGCTTTTCTCACTCAAGATGATTGGGCAGCAGATGGGGTCAATGAAGATGATGATGTGGAATATGTCAACCTCGCCCTGATGGCTAATTCTGATGAAAATGAAACTAGTTCATCAAGCAACCAGGTAATTACTACTGATCTCTCTCAGCTTTCTAAACATGAATGCAATGAAGCCATAAATGATATGTCCAATGAATTATATCATTTGCGTGTTTCCCTTAAATCACTAGCTAAAGAAAACACTAGGATCAAAGAGATAATGTGTTTTTAAGTGATAGGAATGTTGTATTAGAGAATCAGGTAATTGAGCTTGAAAAGATTAAACTTAAATGCTTGACTGTTGAGAGTGAACTAGAAGAAGCTGTTAAGAAAGTAGAAATTCTTTCTAAACAGTTAGAAAGTGAGCAAGAGGTAATCAAGGCCTGGAAAATATCTAGGGATGTTAGTGTTCAAATTGCCAAGGTTCAGGGAATTGAATCATTCTGTGAGGATGCCTGGAAGAAAAACAAAAAGGAGTTAGAATTAATTGATGGATTATCAACGGATATGGAATCAACGGATGATGAAAGTTATCCGTTGAAGGAAGAAAAGGAGCATCCGTTGAAGGCTCATCAATTAAAACAGGCAAGTAATTTTAAAAATAAAAACCTTAATAAGAAGAATGATTCAACTCTCAAGAACTTTGTCAAAGAAGGAGCTAGCACATCCAAAGATGCCAGTAAGGTGAATATAGGACACATGACTTTAGATCAGCTGAGATATAGGCTTAAGTTGGTTGAGGATAAGAAGGAAACTAAAAGAAAATCTAAAAGAAATGGGAAGGTAGGGATTAATAAACATAACAATTACACACCTGATAGGTATGCTCCTAGAAAAAGCTGTGTGCATTGTAAAAGTGTCAATC